>NC_088344.1:36851500-37210500 GCF_036884655.1 Musa acuminata AAA Group | reverse complement strand
GGGAGGCACAGCCGCAAGGGGGTGGCGGGTTCGGCTGGTGGTAAATGTGCTTATGGTTTCCCATTGCAATCATACCAAACAGAGGACAATAGTATGAAGCGATAACGATGAGGTCACATATTCCAAGACAAGTCTCTCGCTTTCGATCCTCTTAGTTTAGATTAATATTAATAATTTTACCCATTTACTCAATCTTTTAAAATCTCATCCGATAAATTTATATTTATACTACTCCATTAGTCGTATTTAAAATACTTTTAAGCTTATTATATCTAATAAATGTTTTAGAAGATTTCATTAATTCGATATCTTATTGGATAAACTATTGATCGTAAAGTCTTAGAATCAAATTCCATCAATACAAACTTATCCTTTTCACACAAAGAAAATTCTCTTTATGATTATTATTCTTAATTTTAATGATCAATCTAGTTGGATTTTTCGAAACATGAGGTCAAAATTAATATAATGATTCTCCTTACACTTGTTTAACATATTCATTGAATTACTTATCTTAGAGAAAAATACGCACTACCATATAATCATATCTTGTAATCGACGGGCAAGTAATTTCTTAACTTGCTTAAGTTGTAATAAGATTTTCAATCTAAAAAAAGTCAAAACTAGTATCTAATCAAAATCTTTGTCTTAGTATCTAAAAAAATCATCATTTCTCTTGATGACTTAAGAGCTCGAGAGAAATTTTATGAACACACAATGTTGCGCTTTCGGAATGAATCTTAAAAGATATTTTTGAGGGTAAATGATGACTCTAGCATTTATAAGGTCTTGGTTTTTTTATTCTTTAGTAATTATGCGTCTAAACATATGATCAATTTTTATAACATCTTAATTAGTCCTACATCAAAATGAATAAGATTAAGATTTATTTATAAAAATATGATGGGTGTATTATTATAAATTTTAACTTAAAAATTTTAGATAATAATTTATGTTATATAAAGTTGATAGACTAATTATCCCATTAGGCTAGATCGTGTGGGCCCTCATTTTAGCTTTAAATGATATTGACTGAAGTCGATAATTGATTGTGTAAAATAATTAGCCCAACATAGTTTGAGTTTGACCCATACGAGAAATTCTGTTTTAATCTCTCATGGAGTGTCGATCTCAAGGATTGTAAGAAAAACAATATCGAGAGTAAGCTCTGGATGTAGTCCATTTGATGCTCAACTTTCGAATTAGCATTAAAATGTGGAGATCAGAAGAAGAGAATCCAACCTCGTTAATCATGCATGTGTTCACGTTTTATGTCTGATCCTTAGTCGTAAGCGGTTAGAAAAAATATTTTATGTAATAGAAAATATTTTTTTTTGTTCTAATTCTACTAGTGTGGCAAGACGATAGGTTGAGGCCTTTGGATCTTTGAATGTCATGTGTCTATCTTTGGATCAAGATGAATATTCCTCGTATCTCATGTCAACACTAATTTAAATTGCATGCAGTCCAAGTATATATTTACTTATTACATAAAAGCTTAAATTTCTAAGATTAATTATCATTCAATAAAAAGCCGCTTCCAATATCTTTGATCTTTCTTCGAACGCTATGATTGAGCCTATACCAAACAAGACAAGGGCTTTGATGGTGATGGAGATAATTCACATGTAGCTCTACTGATCGGTGATCTGTTCATTAGGACAATGAATCTCCACATGTGTGTGAGATGAAGAAAGATAAAAATAAGAGAATAATGTGATATTGATAAGGATTAAAAGAGTTAAGTTACATGTATTAGGTTTTGACCCATAAGCTATTAGCTTAATCTTTTGGGTTTAATTGGTTCTTAAATTGATATATATTAATCTCGATCAAATTGACAATCAATACTAAATTACTAACAATGAGTTGAAATTAAGATAAATAAATAAATAATTGGGTCAATCAAGCAATTACATATACTAAGATTTATCTCAAGCTTCTGAGTTGAATCATTGACATGATATATATTAACCCTAATCAGATTTGACAATATTATATACATTATTTTGTTGTGGACATAACATTAGCAAGTTAAATGTAGTAATATATATATCAACCCAAACCTTCGCGGTTTTGGTTGTCTATATTTACCGTCCGATGCTTATGGATTTGATTAAATATCACATCGAAACATGTATCTCAATATCATTCATTTTATATGTTTATATAATAATAACAAATGATATCAATTTATATCAAAATTGATATCAAACCAATATAAACTTTAGAATGAATTCTCTCGACTATCTTTCGACTGGCAACTCTTCTTTTTTACTTATTGGAGGATAGTATTGAGTGATCTTTGATACCATTTATTTTATTTTATGAAAAATATTTAATAATTTTAGGTATAATAAAATCTTAAAATAGAGAAAATGAATATGATTTATCTTATCTATCACCTCATGGCAAACGATTTTTGTTTATCGAGATTTTCTTCAAGAACAAATCAGACATATATATATAATTAAAAAATAATATAAAATATTATTAAAAATATATTAATTAATAATCGATCTCAAATAATTAAAATTTATGATGTTATTGCTATCCTATAAATCATAGGAAATCTAAACACGAATATGAATTGACCATTGGAAGGAGGAGCGGAATCTTTGGGTGAAGGAGACAAAGAAAGATGAAAGCCCATGTGGCGATCCTGACGTCACGGAGGGACATGGCACGTGGCCATCGCTGCTTGCAAACAAGCACACATTTGGAGCTTGGTTGGATTTGAGTGTGGTGGGGCTCACCCACCTCTTTGTTATTTTAATCGGTAGGACCCCCACCTGCTCCAATCGATTAGTACTACTACCATTTGGCTTAATTAGAGCATTTTTAGACACTGATAGAGGGCAAAGTTTTCATCCATTATTTTATCTTTTTCACCTCTTTTTGTGCATCCAAGAATGGATTTTATCTTTTTCACCTCATCTCTGTGCGTCGAAGAGATTAGTTCTAATATCTTATTCGACTCTAATCCTCGTAAGCTCGAGTCTATAGAAGTTTTATGTTGACTAATTAAATCAAATCAATTAAGAAAAACATATATCATATTAGATACTAATTAAATTTAAAAGTTTAAAATTTTAAGTATGAGCCAAGCTTAATATATATAATCTAACTCTTTCGATCATTAACGATATACGACTATCTCTTCGGGATATCTCTTTTTATCTAAGACATATGAATATTTTCAATAGAAACACCTTCTCGATTATTTTCAAAGTCGAATGTATGTAATCCAAAATCAAGTTAGTTTGACAATGTGATATCATCGATAATCACTCTATCAAATACCGTAAAGTTCTAAATTTAATACTTTTAGAATTAGTTTGTTAGAAGAATTGATATTGACATCAAGTGTAGATGCTTACAATAGGATTGCTACCGCTCGCAACTTGTTGGTGCATCTTGGCATTGAGATCAACTTAATAATAAGAGGTTTTCTTGGAGTTAAATTATGTGATCATGCATTGGGCGAGTGGTGTTTGGCGTGGAGTATGTGCATGGCCATCTCTTGTAGCTCGACGTCAGGGTTGGCACAAAGAAGCTTTGTGAAGGAGGAAGAAGGTGAGAATTAGAAAGGGTGTCGAATGCACGAATGTGCATGGATTCTCCCGGGCCCGCCGAGGACATGAGATGAAACCTCTCGAGACATGATGGATGCCAAATCTTATCTTGTCCGAGTGTATGACATGACCCATTACTTCTATCTTAAGTATCGGCAACTTTTTGCCACCAATCGTGTATTGGGTATCTTTAAACTTCTTTAAAGTACTCGGAGATAATAAATTCACATAAAAGTATTTTTATTTTTTTTTAATTTAGAGTTTGATTGTTCTATAAATATTTTAAGTTTAGTTTATTCATTATAATAAATTTCACATGACAAAAATAATTAATTTTTCCTTATGGATTTTGTTAGATAGATTTTATTTACATGAGTTTCTTAATAAAATTATATTAGAGGTGTGTTTGATAAATATTCATGTTTAATTGGTAAATGAGTTCAGATGATCGAGAAGAGCAATAGCTATAACCTCTCAATTGATGTACTCGAGATATTTTTATGTCCACATATGTACTTTGTGAAGGTATATAATATGCACTAAAATTCCACTTTGAGTAGTTAAATAATATGTACTAAAACAATGTGTAGATTTCACGTATTTATCTATCTATGTATTGTATGGATTGTTTGGGCTAGTGATCATTATTTATAATTTTTTATTATTTTTAAATTTTATTGCATATAAATGCTTGTGATCGAGGATATGAATATTTCATAATATTTTTGTTATTTTGTAGCCTTATAATATAATTATTTCAATTGAAACTTTTAAATTTATTGTTATTGTTATTATTATTGTTATCAACCTTGAGATGAATGAAATGTGATCGGAGTTGAAATGATGTACAACAAAAGAACTAACGAGTGAATGAATATATAGAAATGTTACACTAAGAAATCAAACCACATCTATTCCTACTAAAAGATCACACGATCGTATTCTTATAATAGTACTTTTAGCCTTTTCATGTTAGGAGCAAAGGCTAATCATTATATTATTTTTTCTTATTCTTTTCCTTACAAAAGGTTTAATTTAGCTAAGTAACACCCCAACTAATACCAAATCAGAAATAAATAAGATTAAGATTGATTTATAGGATTTGATAAGATTATTATCAATTTTTATTCAAGCATTCTAATCAATAATTTTGATTCAATAATGTTAATATGTCAATTATCTCATCAAAATCGTAACAATTGATATTAGAGCTAACATAATATTAAGGTCTAGTGAAGACCTTGAGTAGGAAATGATTACCTATAGATAAAGTTATATCATGACAATTTGTATCAAAACTTCTATAGCATTAAGACATGGACACGATGAAAGATTGAAAGAGTTAACGGAATTATTACATAAAAAATGGGCTTAAGTATTTTGAAGAGCAACATGGGTTCAACAAAATTAATAAGTCAATTATCACGAAACATGACACATCTTAAACAAAGAATAAAATGAGTGGCACGCAACAAAATGGGCCAATTAGGCTCCATTTATAAAGAGTTTTTAATCAACTTGGGCTTGAACCCAATTTGAAACTTAATTTCTAACTTTATTCTCTAAAATGGCAATACGATCATCCCCTTCTCTCTCTCTTTCTTTGTGTTTAGCCTAGAAATAAGGCATATAGAGTTTAGCTAGTCTCATATTTAGCAAATCAAAAGTTTAATTGACTATTATATGTTGAAAATTTTCTTGAAAAATTGTGAAATCAAGAGATTATAGAGAAGAACAAGAAGAATAAAGAGATTTCACAACTAAATATTAATTCATTCAATCAATTCATAATATACTAAATTAGACAAAAATGGAACTTGTTATTGATACGAAGATGAAAACATAACTGATATCTTAGGCCTATGGGGTCAACATTAGCATGACACCTTGGACTCACACACGCGATGCATGCCCGATACCTTTGGCCTAAATGGACAATGCTTGTCCAACAACGTAGTGCCACGTAAGATAACCTTTTAATATCATATGATCGAATTGGTTGAATTATCACCGTACTATCGGGCTTTACATAATCCGACCACAATTAAGATCGAGAGAAATACATATTCACTTCCCAAAACTAGCACCAATCACGAAAATAATGACTTTAAGAGTCCACCATAAAAAGGCTCCCTATGTGTATTCTATATACTCCAATATAATTTTAGAGTTCGTTCCAAATCTTTTTGAGTTTCGAAGTAACTTAATCATAAGAGAGATATTAGTCAGAAACATCCTCGGCCTAGTTTTGTAAGATTTGATATCTTCAAAATCATATGAATTGATTATAGTCGAGATGAAATAAACATAGAAGCGGATCTCGATTGGCTTCGAATCGATGTCTAACTCAAACAATCAAAAATCAACTTAATAGGTATAAATAAACGAGAAGAAAAATAACACAAGAGTGTCTTTAACTTTTTAAGAAATAATGATATTTAACGGGGAAAAAATAAAAAATAAATATAATTCTCTTAGAGAGAGAAAAAAAAAAGAAAACCAATATTTTTTTCGAAAATTCGTCCTATTAAAAGGTTAGAGAGGAAGGTCCATGATTGAATCACGATGGTGACGGATCGAATGATCACGGGGTTGCAAGACTACGGCCGTTTCCTGCAGCACGCCCCCAACGGTCCGCCGCTGGTAGTTAACCTACTCGGATCAAACCCGGCCCACCGTTCGCGACCGTTACGCTCTGGCATACCTAACTCGCATGTGGGCCGCGATGTCGGACACCCCCATACTTTTTATCGCAGTCATCGCGCGAGTATACGGCACAGTCAGCTGCTGTTTCAGATCTGATGCCTCCAATCCGATTCAAATCACGGATAACGGGATGATCTGGTGGTCCCCCACACTTACGTGTCGGTGGATGGCACCGTTGGGTACCGGGAAAAGAAAATTCTTCCCGTCCGACGGGGAGGTATTCCAAGAGCAGGTGACCGGCACGTGGCGACTCGGTAGAGGGTTTGGGTTGGGCGGTGAACAGAGATGTGGCTTTTAAAAGGGGGCGTTTGGAGGACCTCACCGGATCGGTGAGCGTCCTCTTCAAACCCCTCTCTCTCTCTCTCTCTCTCTGGGGCGAGGGATGGCTTGGTGGGATCGGGTAACATCGCCGATGAGGAGGGTCTGGGCAGGCGTCGCCATCCGCCTCGGGATCAGCAAATCCGGTGAGTCCCTCTTCCGCACCCAATGCCTCCTTCGGACGGCCGGGTTTAATTCCTCTTCTCCCGGTGCTATCTCGCAGGGCTGACGCGGCTGAGGGAGGAGGTGAGTACGTGCGAGTACGAGGACGTGCACGTCTTGTGGGAGTTGCTGACGGAGTCGGGGGGGCGGGGCGGACCGCTCCGGGTGGCAGCACCGAGGCGGACGCGCCGGCGGGACGGGTCGCACGTGTGGGAGTGGGCCGGCCTCTGCTTCTGCCGCAGGTTCTAAGGGCGTCGCACGCGTGGCGACCTTCTCGGTGGCTGTTGTAAATAGCAAATGTTAGGGCTTGCTGAGCAAAAGACCACTCTCTGTATAAATGGCCGGCCTTAAGATACGTGTTATGTGCATTGGTAAGGTATCATGATGCTGATATTAGCTCATATCAGTTGCCAATCAATCATATTTTTGTATCGATTAGTGGATGGTCACTATGTATGTTTTCGTATCTCGTCTTTTCCCTGCCGAGGCCAGCCAACTATATAATTTGTAATTTATGTTCTGGAAAGATGCTTTTGTAATTTCTTTGGAGTACTTCCATAGGTCTGGTGACAAGTCCACTAACAAATGGAAGGTGATGATCCCACAAGAGACGTGCGTGTGTTTCCATGTTGGTTAAAACAAGAACAAATGTTTGATGCTCCCATAGGCCAACATGTGACCGAGGCCTAATAATTCCGGGGGGAACCTACCACGTTGACAGCGTGAGATGCAAGTGGACCGGGGGAACCTATCACTTGATTGCATCAATCAATACGAAACGTAAAAGGTTGTTGTTTGTGTTGCCAATATTGGGACCGAGACGTCGTTGGGTATGTCATGATCACAGGTTGCATGCAATTCAATGTATGAGATGGAACACATGAATACTCTCACGAGAATTCTTTCTATTTTCACTACAGCTCGATGACTACATGCACTAAAGACTCTTTTGGACATTAAAGCAAACAGGTGTAGCTCACAAAATCCCAAGCTCATCATCGATCGATGATTACATCCACCTCGACACATAATCTCCAGTCGAATGTTAATTTACTCGATGAAAAGGCAAAACCTGAAGCAGGGGGGAGTCCGGAAACAGCGATGACGGCAAGTGGTCGCAAGTCGTTCGAGCTTCCACCTACCCGGATTTGCCGACAGAGAGCTGCTCTTCCTCAGCAAGCTCGCGCTGAAAGCGGTCATGGGTAGAGAAATTTCATGACGTAATCGAAGAAGGGGAGAGAGGAGAGGGTATCGCCATTGATGGAGGGAGTAAACGTCGAGTTTTTGAGAGGTGACGCACCGAACGGTACTCTGTGCGTTTCCTTAAAATACGTCCGGTACTTGTTTGATCAAATGCATGACAGAAACAAGAAGCAGAATTAACGCCCACCTCACGCAGTTACGGAGAAGCCATGGGAATTGAGGGTAAATACTGTCATCTTTTACCAGTGTTAACCTACTAAATAGATTCCTCTGCTTCGGAATCTGCAATATGGCCTTCTTTATATCGGTCGCTCACGACAGATTAATGAAGCCAGTAGTAATATGGTCACGCACAACGCACTACTCTTCAGTGGTTTTGCCTGCAATCCGCGGAGCGTGACGTGCTCTCTTCCCCACGCCCACGCTCACGCTCACGCTCACGCTCCCTGGTTTTTAATTCCCGGTCTCTCAGCGTACTATAGTAAATGGAGGGAGGGAAGGGAGCGTGGGAGGCAGTCATGGCGGGTTTCCCGGTGCCCCCTTAAAATCTGTGGCGGTGGTGACGAAAGGAACTCCCTGCTCCGGTTCCCTTCAGCCCCTGTTCTCCCCTGTCCCAACAATTATGGGCTCCTCTGTTACTTAAGGGCCTGTTTGCGAGCCCCTTCTTTGCCAAGCTTACAGGCACGCGGCAGATATCATTGTGGTGCGGAAGAATCCTGTGGAAAGATGGGGTCTTTGCGCTTCTTTGCTCTGGTTTTCGTGGCTGGAGCAGCGGTTGCGTTCTTTTCCTCCAGCAATAGAGTCGCCATTGCTGCAGGTTATGCCTCAACTGTGCCTGCAAAGGGTGGAGGTGTCATGGCGATCATCACCAACAAGAAATTGAAGGTACCATCACTGGTGTTTCACAGGCATAGCAGAATGCCTTCTCCCTGATCAAATGGTACTAACGAGCATGCATTCTTCTCAGGACGACAGCTTCGACATCAGCGCCATGAGAAATGGAAGGGATTTAGCAGGTGCAAATGTGGAGGATTACTTCCCATTCGATACAGTGCCAAGCTCGAAAGCCGCCATCAAGTCCTGACCAATCGAACACGGTACTCCTCGCATGCCATGTATCCCCCGGCCAACGCCACCAAGCCAACCCAAGCATGGATCATCTCCCTGAGCAGCTCTGCTTCGCCTATCACTTATCAGATCTGTAGGTGTACTGTTAATTACTAAGTTTCTGGTGTTGTAATACTCATCATGATAAACCAAGTACGGCAAGTTACTATGACTCTCTTGTACGATGGTGAAACAAAGACTATGCATGTGGTTGTATGATATCCACGCTCGGTTTGATGTTTTTATCCGGAAGATATGATCTTCTGCAACTATTCGTTGCAACACATTGGGGAAGACGACGCTCCTTGGTTCGTCCCGATAAGATCCCTACGTCTTGTTCTTCAAGTCTTCAAATGACAACGGTTAAACCGGACGCTTGCTCTCAAAAGCAGATCAGTAAAACATGTCAGAATAATCTTAGAACTGTGAATTGATTGAGACATCATACCTTTCGCCTTTATGTCAAGAAATAGACCGAGCCTACTCAGGCAGGGAGAGATAGATGTCTTGGAAGAAAATGAAGGAGATTACGATGAACCTCCATTGTTAATGCACAAGCTTGAATCTTCTCCATGCTATCGCACTATCATATTGACATGATTATATTACATGTCACTTTACCTCACTTTGTACTGCATTTTGTCAACATAGGCAATCGATCGAGAGCTAGGTTTCTGTGAACAGATCTTGAAGCAGCAAGCTAATGATAGGTTTAACTGATTTCCTTTCCCTGTTCACAAGATCAATCATTCTAATAGCTTTCTGTTCTTCTTTTTCTTTTTTCTTTCTTTCTTTTTTGCTGTAATTTATTTACCAAACTTTCATGCTTGTGTTGGAAATCTCTCGAGTCATATTTCCACAAGTCCAATGTTTGTGTTTCTTTGGCCATATTATGACTGGAGTTGAAGAAAGTCTTGTCTTCTTTGGCCACCATGACATTGTATGAGGTATCACAACTGCAGTCAGCATGACATGAACTGCTTCCTACACGCAAAGTTCTTTGGATCCAAACTGATGTCTTCAGAAGGTTGATGTCTCTTTGGTGCCTTAATGGAAAGTGTTGGGGGAACACAGAGGTCAGAGCTTCGACAAAAGTGAGATTCCCTGCAGTGTAAAGGCTTTCACTTTGGTGCTGCATGCAGACCCACAAGGATTTCTCGTGATAAAAGAAGGGAGATGAGAAAAGTGGATGAACTGTGCCTCTCTGTAAAATATAAAGACAATGGACCCCAAAAGCTTGGTGGTGGAATGTTCACAAAGGGGACCAGATCTCATTGAACTTTACTGTCTTTATCGCTAAGCTTGAAATGTTGATGTACAGGTAGAGGTGACGAACTGCAAATTTTGGTCTTTCAATGTCTACACCAGTTTGGTACTGATGATCTGAGTCTCCTTATAAATTATTGTCTGATACCTTCTCTCTCTCTCTCTCTCTCATGTTCTGCTACTCTAACAATAAATCTTTCTGCTTCTACTTTTCCCTTGGATATGATGCAAATTTTCTTGATCTTTGAAAGCTTAGATACTCGGGGAAGGACTACTTTCTGATGTTAACCAAGAACAGATGTTTTGTTCTCTAGCATCTGAATCCATCTTTCTTTCTGAGTTAGCATGCGTTTTCTTCCCATCAGGTACACAAACAGTGTTTAGATGGTGAAAACATTGGCATCTAGTGATTGAGCAACCTCTTAACAACAGCTATAGTCCTCCAAGCACAATCTTATCCACTTTTCACCTTACTAGCACCGGTGCTTGACGATTAAAAATATAGGACTAAGGGTTCTATTTGTATTCGAATCGATGATGATGTATCCGATTCGCTTATCTTTAGTTAGATATTTAAAATTTTATTTAATAACTAATTATAAAAATTTCATGATCTATTATTAGGATCGATTAGTATCTTGAGATTCTTAGAATCAATGTCCCGAGGACAAAGAATCATTATATAAAAAATTTAAAATTAAGATTTGATTATTTCATAAGTATTATTTATATTTTTGAGTTTTGGTATTAGAAATAAAATATGAAAAATATTTTAGATGCTATCCGAAGAGAACGTTTTTTAGGAAGTCGAGAAAAATAATATAAATTTTTTAAATTTATTATGATAATATGTATAAAGAGATTTACGTAAAAAAAATGATAATTCAAAGCAAGGTATGTAATACCGGTGTTTCGAGGTTGGCTTGGTACGGTACGGTACCGACATACCGAGTGGTACACTAGGATGTACCGAACGGTACACTAGCATTGTTATAGTGTACATTGTAGCATTATAGCGGACGGTCCGCGTATTGATAGCTTGTCGGATCGATACGTACCGTCCGTAACGGGCGGTATAATTCAGTATGACAGACCTTAATTCAAAAGTTTATAATTAATTTTAAAATTTTAATTTTCTTATAAAAAAACTTATCGAATTAAATTAATAATTTTTTTTTAAATATTTGACAAGACCAAATTCGACCATGCATGTGCATCTGTCATACGTAGTTAAAGTTGTGTTGAGACACTCATTGGCCGGTAAGAGGAGGACGGAGAACCGCCCGTGGGCTCTGATGAGCACAATGACAACGTGTTGAGAGAGGTCGGTAGTGCCCCACCACCCCACCCCCGCCCCCCTCCTCCCCACCCACCCACCCCACACACGGGGAAGGGAGACCGGAAAGCTGACTCCAAGCCTAACCTAACAATAATTCTATTACGTTGTTCATTCACCTCACGAAGCCACTATACTATATACAAATATAGCTAAAATGTCCTATTTGACACTGATGTCTCACCACACCATATGTCCCAAGGAAGATACATACTGCAACCCCACGTAGATCAACATCTTCCTTCCCTTCGATATCGTTGCGGAAGAAGGTACAGTTGGGAGTCTGTGGAAGAAGAAGAGACAAAAGTTGTCCATGGGCTCAGCATGGTAAGAGCTTTACCTGCATTTGCAAGCTGAGCATGCTGAGAGCAATGCACACCTAATCCTGCCTAAACCATTAATGATGACCACCAAAATAAGGATCCGATAAGGGACATGAGCCGGACTCATCAACTAATGTTTCCTTCTTGACCACCTCGACCCCACACAGTTCCTAAAACCGAGAAGAAGTGCAGAGAAAGGAGAGATATCCCTTTGGTGGAAACTATACCCCATCATCATGTATTTTGTTCTTAATACATCACATCATTTATATGGTTGTAGCTTTCCCATTTGTTCTCTCTTTGTGCCACTATTTATTGCATTTCATGTGTTGCTCACTGTTGGCAAACTCCAGTGTACAATCTCAATTATATTATACACTCCCACTCCTCTCTTAGCAAGGGAGCAAACACCCCACTAAAATACAAATAAAGAAAGCTTGGGGATATAATGTGTGTGTGTGTGTGTGAGAGAGAGAGAGAGAGAGAGAGAGATGTGAGAAGAGAGGGGGAAAGAATCTAAACCTCCACCTGCTCTGAGATGCAAAGCCTTTCTCTTTGCTTCCCACTCTCTTCTTCTGCTTCCAATTCTTCTAATTCTCCTCCGTCAAGGAGTGTAGAAGAGGTCTGGGGTCTGGTGCTCCTCCTGGCGATGTGACCGCTAACTGCCTTTCCCGCTACCGGCTGTCGTAGTTCGAGAAGAAAGTCGGAGATCGAGATAGGTCGCCGGGATCTCGAACTAGATCGATGGTGGCCGCCACCGCAGCCACGACCGTCGCCGCCGGGTCCAGGAAATCTCCGAATCCCCACAAGAACGCTTCTGCCCCGCCGCATAGCGACGGTCTCCGTAACCCTCATCCCCGGATGCTGATCCCCTCCGAGAAGGACAATGCGGCCACCGGCGCAGGACGAGCTCGCACCAAGAAGGTCAATTCTCGGTTCCTCCCCTCTTATAGCTGCCCCTCGTCCTCTACGGCCACTTCGTGTTCTACCACCACTACCTTCTCTTCTTCGAGCTCTCGGCGCTTCCCGTCGCCGTTCGTGACCCCCCGGCCATCGACGCCGCCGGCCTTGCCCCAGTGTGCGGCCCAGAAGCGATCGCACTCCGTCGGTCGGGCTCGGCCTTCCACGACTGTCGCCCATCCCTGCCCGACTCCGGCCGAGCCCTCCGCTGCCACCCGTGCCTTCTGCATGACCCGGAGCCTCTCGGTCTCCTTCCAGGGGGAATCCTTCTTCTACCGGATCAGCCGACCCAAGCCCGCCTCCCCCACGTCGGAGCGGCGGAGACATGGTGCCACTTGTGCCCCTCTGGCGAAGGCTGGTGATCATTTAGAGAATTCGAGGCCCTCAGACAGCCACCACCTGTGGCCCGCTTCGAGAGCTCCGCCGTCCAACCCGTTGACGAGGAGCTTGAATTGTTCCTCTGAGAAGAAAGAACCCATTTTGGCCACCGTCAGGTTACTCGAGCAGTCTATGATGTTTGATGATACTACGAGGAGGGCTTCGTTTGACCAGGGTGATCTCTCAGCTTCGTCCGATACCGATAGTGTGTCTTCTGGTAGTAATTCTGGGACGCCAGAATTCATTGTGCTCCCACGGGCAAAGGTGACTCCCCGTGGGATCAGTGTGCCGGCAAGATTTTGGGAGGAGACGAACAACCGGCTGTATCGGCATCCTGAGCCTTGCTCCCCTTCATCTTCACCGGACGCAAGGCCCGTGGTACAACCAAAGCTGGGAACGGTGAAGAAATTGTCGGTGGATAACCCTTTGTCTTGTTCGAGGCCAGCTTCTCTGCACCATGGAACCATGGCACCTTCTTCTCTTAGCAAGCCTATAACTTCACCATCGAGGGGTATGGCTAGTCCATTGCGGACAAGGAGTAATGTATTATTGAACAGCTCACCATTTGGTCAGCCGGGCAATGCCCCTTCAATTATAAGCTTTTCTACTGAAGTGCGGAGGGCAAAGAAAGGGGAGAATCGGATTGAGGAAGCTCACTTGTTGAGGTTGCTTGATAACCGGCATTTGCAATGGCGATGTGTTAATGCCAGGGCCTATTCTGCACTGCTAATGCAGAAACTAGCTGTAGAGGTAATGTTGACGTTAATTTTCTTCTTCAATTTAGTGCTTGTTATATATGCGGTAGTCTGTGATCAAGTTCCTATTTGTGCTGACTACCCCAGCATAACATGATCATACATGTCGTACATGTAAATTGGTTATTCTGTCAAGTAGTTTGCTTTGGCATAAGAGTAGGTTCTCTAATTCCTTTCGGCACAAAACTTTTGTTTCTTTTTCAGTCTTTCATTCCTTACCAAATAACTATAGCTTTCGTTTCATGTTCTTGAATTTAAAAGACCAAACTTGTAAGTATTTTCTTTTCCTTATTTTCCGCTTCATATAATGATCAGCATATGATCAATAATTCCTGTTGTGCACTTGTACTACACTTGTAATATTACTGTACTGAAAATATGATGAAACTTTAGAACTTTATTATGTCCTTGGTTGTGAGTTGAAATTGTCCTAATGATCTTCTTCTCTTCTCAGATACTACTGTTTGATTTGACTTTCGTGATTTATATATTCTGTGAAATCATTTGTTTCCGATAGCTCAGAACAAGGCAATTACTAGTGTCCTTTGGAACAAAAGAAAATATGGTGCATTAAAATAATGGAAAAATATGATTGCAGAATATTTGATTTACTGTTAAAGAAGAAGAAGAAAAGACTATAGAAGATGTTGCTCATGAAAAGAAAAAGAACATTAAAAAGCGACTAATTGTTGTGTTGTATATAGTTTTCCGATAACCCTGCAGTTTAAAGAAACATTTAAAAGGATGTGTATACAAGTACTATCATGCTTTAAGGATCAAAATGTTGGACTGTTTAGAAACTACATATATTGAAGGTTAGTCTAGTACACATTGTTGGAATGGATGACTACTGTTACAAGAAAAGACGGATCGTCTCATATAAGCCAGATGGAGCTTTAGTTGTCTTTTTTCTTGCTATTATTTTTGCTAAATGTTTCAGTTATGCTTTCAGTTAAATCATCCTTTTCATCTATTGTTTTGCCTTCAGTTTCATCATCCTTAATTTGATGTTTTTGCTCATGAATTTTGTCCTGAATGTTATAGTTATGCTTTCATTCAAGTCTAAAATTGTGGTTAACTAATGCTTTTTGTTTCATCTATCTCAATGAAATTTATATGGTGCTTTAATAGCTAAAGTTTTCATTTGATCTTTACAGAAGAAACTGTATGATGCATGGATAACTACCTCAAAGTTGCGTGATTCCATCACTATTAAAAGGATCAAGCTACAACTTTTGACACAAAATTTAAAGCTAACTTCCATTCTTAAGGGGCAAGTAAGCCTTTGTTTCCCGATAGTCTCTTTGTTTGATTATCTGTGAAAGTCTTTGTTAACCTATCTTTTAGTTTTAGTTTAGTTCAGTGCTTCTTCTCTCCCTCATATTTAATGAAGTATATTTGGACATTTTGATCAATCAGTGTATGTTCGATGAAAATTTGAAGTAATCGTAAATGTGGCTCTTTGCTCAAGATGCCAACCACCCACCATATTCCTAGTTGGGAAGCCTTGGATAACAAAGAAACCAAAATGTTTTTTGGAAGATTTTACACAATTCTCTTGTTGTTTATGCAGAGTAGTTTCATAAAACCAAAGTGCCAAGTTGAAACTCTCCAGGATTCCTCTAGCCTCCAAAAGTGTGTATGGAGGAGAGGAACAGACAATCATATGATAAGTGGAATAAAATCATCTCTTTGTCATCAATAAGTAGCCATGGAGACAGAAATCATATCATTCCTCTTATGGTTCAACCAAAAACTACAAGTGAAATATCTTGAGAGAAAATACTCGAATGGCAATGGTGAAATCTAATGGACACAATTTGCTAGGTTCGACAATACATTCTTGACATGTTTCTGCCTAACAAATTGACAATGAATAGTGAATTACTTAAGAGTTAGTGTCAAGTTCTTCAAAAATTGGTGAATCCTAAAAATGGTCAATTCAAATCAAGAGTTGTTTGGGTCCATCCTGATACCCTTGAACTTATAAGAGAGAATCGCAACTCAAGTCTTCATTAGAATCAGTTAGGTTGCTTATTGACCCAAGCTAGTCATGGTCAATGTCAAATGATACCACTACTCCTGTCCAATTCTCTGTTAAACTTATAAATCCCAGTTTATGCAGATGAACTTTTGCCAATTTGATTGATCTGGTTAATTTTAGCTGATTACATGTCCTTGTTGAAACCAGCCATTTGTTATACATTTAGTTGTTTATGAGCATCAGATTTGAATTTCTACAACTTCGTTAGTGCAGATGGCCTCTTTGGATGAATGGTCTGTCATGGAGAAAGATCATTCAAGCTCATTATGCGGATCTATTGAAGCATTAAATGCTAGCACACTCCGTCTTCCTGTTGTTAGTGGAGCCAAGGTTAGTATCCTCTGATTCTTCATTTCAATGAATGAACTCGGTGATATCAGTCCAAACTTTGAGAAATAACATGGTTTGCTTATTTCACAGGCAGACATCTTGGAAGTTAAAGATGCTGTTGGTTCAACAGTCGATATGATGCAGGCAATGGGATCCTCAATATTCTCTCTACTATCAAAGGTGACTGCCTATACAAAATCATCTTGTCAAGTGATAGTCTTTTCTTCCATCATTGCTTTAGATGCTTTGGAGTATATAAAACTGGTGCATATTTCAAATTCTCTGTCAGCCTTTTGCATAAGGAACAAAAATGATTGATTAAGAGGAATGATAAAAATAGAAACCAAAATGACTCAATTGTAGAAATAGGCACAAACAGCTCCAATACAAAGCGGTTGAGGGTTCAAAAACATGCAGCTTAAAAGTTATTTCGTTCCACGTCATATTTCTAGCAACAAATGGAGATTCTTTGCAGAAAACCTGTGTCCTGATAATTCATTGACATGTTCGAAGGAAAATGTCTTCGTCACATACCAGCTAATTGGTTCATTCTGATGTGTTTTCTCCGAGAACAACCTACCTCATGTCATCTACATGATTCCAAGTGTTTGATCTGTCCTTTAACACAGATTACTGTATCTGATCATAGGACATAGGTTAATGCCATAAGATTTTTTTCTTACCTGATTTCCGTACGCATATACATTTGTACAGGTAGAAGGAATGAGTACCTTGGTATCTAACATAACTAAAGTGGTTGCCCAAGAACGAGCACTACTTGAACGATCTAGAGATCTCCTATCCACAGTAGCAGCTATGAATGTAAGTCTCACTTCTGCAGCCATTTCCTTTTTCCTTATTCCGGGTATCATCCAGTAATTTCTTAACACAAACTGATGAACCAGGTAAAACAATGTAGCCTGCAAGGGCATCTGATACAACTAAAACGAGGAGCCCACCTGATCTAAACACAGAGAAGATTCTCTTGCTAAATTTGTGGTCACTAACATCACAACAAACTCTTCTTTTTCTAACTGGAGGATTGCGAAAGGAAATAAAGCATGAAGTATTGGTTTGCTCTGCTGGAAAGCTAATGGCCTAATACTACCTATATGGCCTGGGGGGTGGTTGATTTGTGTATCTTCTTTTCGGTTCTTTTGATCTCTTTTGGTGTATGTGTATCATCATAGCGATGGCCTTTTTTTTCTTTTCTTTTCTTGCAAGAATTGGCTTGCCTGTATACCTGAATGTTGTTCGACTCATACTAAATCAAAGGAAAAGTTCATGTACATATATGAAGATGCTATCATACTTGTTAGAGCTGCCTCAGAAATTTTATCAAAGGGTAATTTGGTAATAAAAAATAATAATAAACCAGAATGATAAAAGAGATAAGAAAATCAAATTTACGTTGTTCGGTCAATTGATCTACATTCACGGACGAAGGAGGAGCAAATCACTATTGTAAAAAAGGGATTATTACAAATGCATTAGGAAGATATTCCTAGGCCATAAAACATCAGAAAATATTAAACAAAAAAAATTCAAACTATAAACCCAAACTATTTAACTGAGTGTGGACTTAAACCCAAAACAAACACTTATGAATCTAGATATGTAAAGTGATTTGGGGTCGATGGGGATTAATTTCCAATCTATCTCGAGTTGAGATATGGGAAAATTGAGATATTCGAACAGAAAAGTTAGATTATGTGATCCTATCTAATTAGGTAAGATGTATCGTGAATATGATTGAATTCTGATTATGATTATCGACCAATAAAAAGAAATTTTAATTTTGATAGGATTTCTTATGAGATGACCATGATGAGAGGAACTCCTTTAATTATTTTTTCTAAATCGTTTGCTCTCACCTATAAAGGGCATGACCTCTTAGGAATTCAATATGAATAATTAAATATATAGATATACAGATAAATAAGGATCCGTGGATATGTAATGTGATTGAGAGATTACATATCTTCGCTTATCTTTCTTTAGTCATGTGATCGAGTAGAGATTATATATATTCTTTTATCTCCCTTTTGTCTCTAAATTCATCACTCTTGTGAAGGATAAAAAAAAAGGTATAAATTGGTTTTTATTTATTATGTATTAATGATTCGTTTGTATTCTCAATTTGCTTTTTCATCAGATCCATCCTATCGCTTGTTTATGGGTGATGTAAGGTTACTCGTGCTTGATCACCGCAAACTGTCGATGATAGTATTATTGAGGGTGATAATCTCTAGTGATCATTAACCTAACTGCAAGCAACAGCTGCATACTCGGTGGAAGTACTATAGAATGTGACAGTCCTATGATGGCTATAATAGTGTCACTGCTAGCTGCTAAGGTTGTGCACTCCATAAATCTTGAAACTAAAAAATATATATATATATATATATATATATATATATATATATATATATATATATATATATATATATATATATATATATATATATATATATAGAGAGAGAGAGAGAGAGAGAGAGAGAGAGAGTCAAGTAGAGGAGCCCAACGTCTGCAGCTCCGCGTCACAGCAATTAGCAAAGCAAAGTGGAATCCGCGTCACCCCCAACCTGCATGCCATACCAAAAGAACACATCAGATCAACCCTAATTTATGATCACAAGAGGGCGAAAGCCATCTGCAGCCAACCTGAAAGTCAATCTCTCTCGCCATCTTTAAAATCCCTGTTGCATCGATCGAGCATGCTCATTCCTCCTGATGCATGAACTCGACCAGGCACCGCCCATCCACCTTTAAACAAATCTAAAGCAGAAATGTACAATACACGAGAAAGAGAGAAAGAGAGAGAGAGAGAGGAAAGAGAATATACGAGGAATAGACGACGGTGGTTTTTGTGATGCCCCCTTCTTCCTCGCCAAATCATCTCTCACCGATTGTGTTCGATAGGGAGGGAGGGCTGCTTTCTGTGTGCTTTGCGAGCAGTATTTGGCCCCGTATTGCACTTTCCTGCCACTTGTCCTTTATTCCCGAAGGCAAACAATGCTGATTTGAGGGACCTCTTGATTCCCGAAGATTAAAACGTCGATTCGCCCCGTCTGGGGATTTCGGGAAAGTTGGGAGACTGAAGATTGGGTCCCGCCACTGAATGCGGCGACGAGAAGACACGCGGAGAGAGAGAGAGAGATAGAGAGGTAAAGACGAAGCCCACTTTCTTCTTTTCCCGTCGCATCACCGCCTCATCCCGGCAAGCAAGCGAGGCCGAGAGGCATCCAACGAGAGGCCCGGGGCGGGGGGCGCGAAGTAGGAGCACCGGCCGGATACGATGCTGACGCGCGCCGCACACGCTCGCCTGCCTTCCAATTGGCGCCACTGAACTGGCGGGCCCCGCTCTGCTCCGCCCCACTTCCGTGCGGTGAAGCGACGCGCCGCCCCTCGTGGGCGGGGCCCTGCCTGCCTCGGGGACTCGCCATCGCTCTCGCGCTTGCGGTGCGCTCCCGTTTCCCACGCCACCCCTTTCCGACGCCACTGCTATAATAATCATTCTCTCTCCCTCAACACGACAACACTTCACCTCTCCACCACGCTCGCTAGTATGCGTTTGTTGATCTCGCGGCATTATGTAATCCTGAATGGCCAAAGGCCAATGTGGCGAACGATATTTTACAGTACAATACAGATCCGCATGATGAGCTGCCTGGCTTCAGAATACGCTTTAAGAATCACACTTTCTGACTGAGATCAATGATCTCGAACTCAAATTATAATGTTTGTCCTCTTAAATAACAATCCACCGGCACGATTAGGTGGAAGTCTTATTTAAAGACTATCATGGACTAATACACCGCATCAGTGGACGTCCTCAATATCGCGTCATCCGCCACAGCACGCCAAGAAAAAGGCAAATTGACAAGGAAATATTAATTCGAAAGATTGCCGGCCTCAAACAGCACCCAAAAACTTTCGCAGGCACTAAAATTAGAAGAACCGCACGCGTAACCAACGGGACCAGGCCATCAAACGAAGAGGTTGAGAAGCCTTGGCTCGGCGGTGGAACCGTCGCCTCCGCCGCTCGTCGTCACCGATCCTTCTGAGTTGATCGACGGCGTCGCCGGGCGCCAGCTTCGCTTCTCCTCACTCCCGTCGCCGGGTGAAGGGGTCAAACACAAGTCTAGATCGCATGACAACGCTGCCACCGCGTCGTATGGGGCAGGCACCTTCCACCGCTTGGCCGCGGAGGAGGAGAACCCCATCAACGGCGGGGAGCAGAGGCCGTCGGACTCCGGCGGCGCGTCGTCGCTGTGGTCCTCGGCGGCGAGACCAGGAAGTGTGCTGAGCGTGCCGCCGCGGAGAACCGTCTCTACCGCCGCCTGGCAGAGATGCCAATTGCCGGTCCACATCAAACCCACGGCACCGTTCACCGGGTTGATAGTTCGCCCGCACGCCTCGAACAGCAAAGACTTGAACAAAGCTGCAACCAAATGAGATCGGGCAAGTCAGAAGACAAACACCTATAAACTCGGGGACCGAAATCAAATCAAACCAGGGGTTCGGAGGCGCGAACCGGGGCGCTGAGAGGGGGGAACGCCGGAGATGAAGGACATGAGGCCGGCGCGACCGAAGAACTTGGCGACGAAGACGGTGGCGTGGGCCTGAGCCTCGGGGAAGTCGATCCACTGGAGGCAAGGCCGCAGAAAGCAGGAGTCGCTGCAACCCTTGCGTAAAACTCTGCATCCGTTGCAGCTCATCTCTGCCGATCTCTCATCCACCGCCCGATCGCTCACGGCGCTCCTCTTCTACTCGAAGGTTAGCTATTTTCCCCTTTTTTCCCTTTCCTTTTCTCTGCAATTTCTTAGGGTTTTCCCCTTTATTTTGTTGGGTGGCGTTGGAGACGTGAGCGGCAAGAGAGAAGAGGTGTTAAGGGGGCGAAGGGGAGTGTGTGGAATATATAAGGGTGACCGGGGGTTACGTAACTCGACCTTAGAGTTTAAGGTCCTCGAGGAAAGGGGGTGATCTGGTTACCGCCCGGGACTGGCGAGGAAGGTGCTCCATAGTCTTGGGGTTGAGCGGGCGGCTCCGTGTTTCCGCGGCTGATTCGCCTGCGGAGGGGCGCTTTTACTGATGCGCATCGCTTCGCTGGCTTGGCTTTTGTTATTATTATTTTGTTCTCTACATAGCTTTATAGGCGGTTGTCCGTCAGACCAACCAATTGTGCCCGGATTCTTAGGGTGTGGATGTCGGACTGTCGTCGGATTCAACCCATTTAGGATCCGAACCCAATAAACTTAGATACATGAGCATTTCTATCAAATATAGATCCACGATGGTAGTCAAAATCGTATAAGATTCCCTACTCACTCCAATCGTACAATCATGTCATTCGTGAATGAACTCTCTTTGAAATGGAAGGATATGCTCCTACAGCAGTATGCACAAAGAACGTTTCTTTCGACGTTTAGTAATAGTTGTAGCACCAATTATGTACTACATCTCTTTGTGGATAGGCGCCATTAATTATGGATGGTATCGAGTTAGGTTTTAGAGATTTGGATCCGTCCAATGTATCTAAGGTGGATTTTAATATTTTTAATCTGATTTGAAGTCGATTCAGATAGATGGGTTTGGATGGAGGATGCTTCAGGTGAGGCCATAGCCAAAGCTATCTATCAGTTTTTACTAATATAAGGATAATAACCATAAATTGAATATATTTGCATAAAATAAAAATTATTCCTAAGTTTAGGAATAATTGGAAAGAAGTTTCGAGGTAAATAAATGATTAAGGATTTTTTGTTTTTTGCCTACTAAAGAACCAGACTTCTATTTCTTATATCAGGCTTTATCAAAACCAGCTTCTACACTGTTTGTAGATGCAAAACTGGGTGTTGATTGAACTAAGTAAACCATTAAGCTAACAGTCATTGCTTCTTGCGAGTAGTGAATCCAATCTATAAAACTGTGTACCTTATATTTCTGGAAGGAGTCAACTTAGGCTCCCCTTGTTTGGCTGAGTTTGGACTTCCAGAAGAAGTGTCAGAGGAGCTGCTGCTCCCCCCAGCCTGCCCTTTGCTTGATAATAAGAACTTCCCAAGCATCTTCTTTGGCATCACCACGCCCTTCACCTGACTGTTGCCACTCTTCCCTTGACCATTGCTTCTGTTTTCATTGTTGCCTCCGCTGCTCCATTCGCATCCCTTTCCTCCTTCACTAAGCTTTGTAAATTTCCGAGCTTTACCGTCTTCTGCATTCGGCACGCCATCACATTCGTCTTCAGTGTTGGTCGTGATGGCTGACCTTGAGCTTCCATACGAGTTGCCACTCTCAGCTCGGCTGGTGGTAGCGGCAGATGCCCTCATCTGCTCAAAGTACAGGATCTGCACCACCAACCGCAATGGGAGCCGCTCGTTCTGCATGGCATGTGCGCAAACGTCCCCTGAGAGCTTCTTGCAGTTCATCAGGCCACATAGCTTCTTCTTCTCACTCTTGCCAAGGCCTGGATGTTCCTGCTCATTACATAAATGAGAACAACAAAGTCATGCATCGAACAGCCATTACAGAATTCACTTCTTTGAACAGCATTACAGCTTCAAACAAGCAGACAAATTTGCTAGCTAGATCAGTGTTCGAGTCAAAGTAACAAAATAGGAAAGGATCATGCATCGTACCTTGAGATAAGTGTCAATGGCATGATAAAGCCCATCATGTACAGGTCTTGAATCACTTGGTAGAATCTCAGCAAGATCGATAAATTTGGAAAGAGGTAAATTAGGGTCTTTAGCAATCTCAATTAGATAATCGTCGACTAGCTTGGCTACTGTGATCTTTGAAATCCCTGAGGCCAAAGCTGGGGCATTTAACTCATGAAGCTCCTCATTTGTGCTGAGTTGAACATCACTATTATCCTGCATTATGAATTCTTCCACTATGTTGAGAACCATGTCGACATCATATATGGTGTTTTCTCCTGAGGTGCTAGGAATCAAGAGACCGGGCACTGATGCATCTTCTAACTGGCGGCCTATTCGCTTCACGAGTTCCCTTTTGCTACATTCACTACAATCCAGTAAACTACCA
The DNA here is from genome assembly GCF_036884655.1 of Musa acuminata AAA Group. Taxonomy (NCBI): domain Eukaryota; kingdom Viridiplantae; phylum Streptophyta; class Magnoliopsida; order Zingiberales; family Musaceae; genus Musa; species Musa acuminata. The sequence goes on along the minus strand of NC_088344.1, from coordinate 37,186,990 downwards.
GCTCTTAGTAACTTCAGAAGAAAACAGCAGGACACAGAACCTTTCTCTGAGGGCAACAACAAAATGATAGTCTCCAGCAATGACCGGTTTTTATTGGGATCACCTCCCTTTTCTTTGCCCAAACTTGAGAGCCTCCTATAAGTATAGGCTTTCAGTGCTTCCCCAATCACTTCAGAAGAGACTCTCCCCTTGGCTTTGATGGCCATTATGATCTTCTTAAAAAAGCCAATTTCAAGTTCACATAAGTCCTCGACCCACCAGTCCTTGGGCACTGAATTCTCTTTCCTGATGCCTTTCCAATGTGTTTCCAAACAATTTTCAGAAGGAAGCTTCTTCCTGTTGTCCGTGTATGACCATTCCACTTTAGAAGCATCAGTTGAGGCCTTGGAAGCTATAGACTCTATGCAATGGTCAATCAACTTCAGATCCTCAGACCATGGTAAAAGAGACCTTGTAGTCTGGAGAACTATGATTGAATCTTTCCAGCTACGCAATATACTAGTTCTGAGGAAGACTTCTATTTTATAGATCAGGTTCCCTTTATCGACTGTTTCGTGCATTTGTAGGTACTCAGCTGCACATCGTGCGGCAGTCACATTGTGAGCATTGAGGGTCACAGTCATGCCGTAACAAAATTTTGCACAAATTTCAAAAGCAGCTGCACCGCCAGGGATATCCGAAATGCATATTTCATCAGTCTTTTCGTTGTTGGTAGTCGTTATCAGCTTCTGCAAGCGAAAACTCTTGGACAGCAGGGGAAACTGCATTTTCAATTGGCAAAGGAAAGGTTCGTAAAATTTGGAAAAGGAAAAGAAATGAAACTAAACTAGCGGAATAATGAGAAAGAGCAAGTTGCTTAAGGATAATTAGTGATTATATATTCTATGTGAAATTCTGGTTTTGTCCTTCCAGCATTGTAAAACTAATTACATCAATGGCGTCCCATTCTGATAGAGAAGCAAAATTACAGTAAGGATACAAAGGACACGAGCCGATATATGTTCTTTTACATGAACTGATGGTTGAGGTGAGTGATAGGCTATTCAGCTTTAATAAATCCCTAGAACCCATATTTATCAGTAACGACCAAATTGTCGATCCAAGAATTGAGTAAACATTGTGAAAACTTAAAAACTTCTCAAGTATTAATACCAAATAACAGCTTTAACATCAAATTAAGGCATCACTTGAGTTAGAAATACATATGGTCCATGACAATACTGGTAGTTGCACACTTGGAGGACCCAAAAGGTCAATGAAGGGTTTAGTGCCTAATCATGGTTGAGCAAATATTAAAGAGAAAATCTCAAGTGCCAAATACATGATAATGTCCTGCATCTATTATGACTTTGGAAAAGAGTTATTACCTTGTGCAAATGGAATTTGACATTTCCTACACGAATAATGATGTCAGCTGCTAAGTCAGTGGCCACGAACCTGCACATATATTCTGAATTAGAGAATCAAAGGCACAAGCATAATCACATTTTTCTTAGTGCAATAGGAAGTAAGGTTCGTAATTTCGTACCGTACCGGAGTTTCGACGTTCGTTCGATACAGTACTATATACCGAGCGATATACCGTTCGGTATATATATATATATATATATATATATATATATATATATATATATATATATATATATATATATATATATATATATATAATATTCGTCGAAAAGGGTGACGTCGCGTCGCCTCGACGATGTCACCGAAAAAGGCGACGTGACGTCGCCTTATATATATATATATATATATATATATATATATATATATATATATATATATATATATATATATATATATATATCGTTCTGTCCGATAACGGGCGGTCCATGTACTGATCAACTGACGGACCGGTACATACCGCCCATACCGGATGGTATTATTCGAAATTGCATACCTTGATAGAAAGTATCATTATAGCTGCTAAATATAAATGAAAAGGGGTCTAAGCAATGGATTGAACAATCTACGGTCACTTGAATAAGACCCAAATTTATCGGCAAAGATATATGTAGTCTGTAAATTTATATCTGGTGGACCTAACTTCTGTATATGAAGCATTCTTTTTGTTTAGTGCTTATAACAGTAGTGATGTTAATTGATTATGCTCTTAGTTTGATATCAATCGCAAGAGAAAATGGTGCAGAAATCATATTTGTTAGTGCATGTTGTTATGTACTCAATGAGAAAAGGGCACAATAAGCATTTTATGGAACCCCTGGTAGCAATTTCAAATCAAACAACACACAGTTAGGGGAAAGCACAAATAGGTAGTACATATTATAATCCTATTTTGGATAACAAAGGATGATTTGGATTTGGGTCAAGAAATGCTCATGGAGGAACAATCCTACTGGATCAAGGAAAAGGATGGAAAAAGCAGGATAAAGACAGTGTCAAAACAAGCACAATGCAGCAAATGTCAACACCAGAGCATAGGACCCATCAAATTCTATAACCACAGCAGTAATGATAAGAAATTCCAAGAACCTGATGTCTTTCCCATCACTCTGAAAGGAATCAGGTTTGGATCCAAGCTTCATAAACTTCATCGTGGAACTAATCGATGCACCTTCTCTTCTTCACTTACTGCTTAACCGGAGAATGTTACATCAATTCTGCCACCCTCTCAAAAACTAAAGGCAACCTTGGAACATAAAGCATGGACTTCCCGTAGGAGGCAGAAGACAGAAGAATACTCCAGCTTTTGCAAGTCTGCAAACAGCAACACTTATTTTAGAGTGTTTCAGAACAGAGGACGAGAGGAAGAACAAATTTATACAGCTATTTGTCTTCCCCTCCCGCTTGGGATGAGCAACTCACCACAAGATGCGGTCTAATGGAGAAGCTCTGCTGTTTCCCAGCTCCATGGCAGAGGAGACAGCAAGTAGCTCAGTAGGCTAGTAAACAACTAAGGAGGAGAGAGACACCGCCACCCTTACTCCTCTTTGCCAGATGCTGGTTGTCCTCTGCTTTGCTTGCAGGGTCGTTAAGATCCGGCGACTACCGCCACCACATTCCTCGAATCCAACTCCACTGGCCTTTAGGATCAGATCACCTGCCACAACCAAAGATACCACCTCTATGTGAGGGGAACTGAAGCAGTGATGCCACAGACAGTAAGCATCTTTTTCCTTGTTTAATATTACGGAAGAGATAGCAACTGCTCCGGTAAAGGAATCTTATCAAGTTGGCGAAAAACCACACGAAGAAGCATATGGATCGAGAGCCAAGGTTGCATGCACTTGAAGGTATTTAAGTTTGAGCTTGATACTGAAGGCTAAAAGGAAATTGAACTACCATGCAGAGCCAGCTGTTACAGTGAGAAGAAGATGAAGAAGAAGACAATGCTGGAATGAGGAGAGAGAGAGAGAGAGAGAGACAGATAGGATGTAGTTTATGTCCTTGGAGAGTTATCACTTGAAACAAGCCAAAAGCAAAAGAAAGAGAAAGCCTGTTGAGGAAAACTTGCAAAAGAAGCACAAATCTTTGATCAAAATACAGAGAAAGTAAAGTAGACAGAGTAGAAAAGAGAACAAGTAGAAGAACTAACAAAAACCCACCACAAAGTGCAGACAACAGAGCCAACCATACCAGGGATTAAACCCAAGAACACAAGTAGCAGCAACATTTAGAGACTGTGAGCGGTGTGGGAGGAAGCTGAGTGGTGCAGAGGAGGAATCTACCTGAGTGATGGATGGCTCTAACACAGCGGCAGGAGGAGGCCCACCATGCTCCCTCCCATGCTCACACCTTCTGCTCTCCTGTCAGTCTTTTCCCTCACCCACACACCACCCTCTAGAGAACACAGAGACACGGCAACAGGGGAAGAAGATGTCAATGAACAGGACAGCCCAAACAAATGGCCCTGAGTCCTCCCCTCCCCCTCCTTTCACCGGCTATATCATCAGAACCGAGGCGAGTTCATCATCGAAAGCACTACTTGTCTCTTTCTTCGCTGCTTTTTATTGCGCATTGACTGCATCTTTAAAGCTTCAGCTTCCCACCTCCCTCTCTCTCTCTCTCTCAGCTCCCTTCTCTGCATGCCTCGTAAAAGCTATACTCATCTGACGTTCCTACCCTTTGTGCATGTAAATATTTCCTCAAAAGCCGTTGTGCGCTGAGCTCGGACCACCTCTTCTTCTTCTTGCTCTGCCAATTAACACTCCTCTTAGGTGCGTCACATCTCATCGGTCATCTCCCTGATCCACACACCAAGTATTCTTGCTGCAGTTCCAAGACCTTATTTGGCGTGCCATGGTTCCCAAAGCCTACGATCATGCATGAACAATTAATGGCATGTATTCTATTAGCACCTAACGTAGGTGTTGTCACGCTTTCCGCTTCTCTCAACCCAAAACATGGTAAATCTTATACCTAACCTTTGTTAAAGATGATGCGTCAAGGACGACAAGGCATCTGTTCCATGTCCAGAAGCGCAGTCGGTGCCATGCATGCGTGCTTCCTCGCTGACAACCTTTCCCTGGTTGAGAAATATGTGAAAGAGCGTCTAGGAAAGCTCTCTACTCTTTGGCTAATCTCCTAGACTGATAACATCGAAGTGCTTACCATATCCTCGAACACTGATAGTATCTATGGATGTGCATGAGTAAATCTTGGGCAGAGTGGCGATGCTGAAGCTTTTTTACTTAGAAGACAGTACTGAGGTCATCTATCGTTAGCCATGTCCATCTTTCCATCATCTCATGGATTGGGCACAGAAAGGACTTGTAGATCTGATGCCCTCGTAATGTGAATCACAACTTCTTCCCAATATATGTGCCTTAAATCTAGTTTAATCCTACCTCTTGTGTTGCTTGGCATCTATTACTTACTTGCCCATCTTCTCAAGTGGGATTAATCTTAGCAGGAACAATGGAATATTATCCAATCAGAAACAGACTTCAAAAGGTCTCTCCAAAAGTCCAAGATACTGCACATGGTTTTTGTGGACGCCATGCCGATAGACCAGCCTTATAAGATGTGTCTTTGAGGCCCTCTAAAATCTGTTGGTCTGTGAAGAAAAGAAAAGATTTTGGTCCTATGAAACTCCACTATCTTAAATAAACTAAGAGGGGGGGACAACTTTTTTTGTCCTCCTTTCTCTTTTTTCAGAGCACTAGATTTAGTGTTTTGTGCCGTCTAATATATTGGTTTGGCCGATCTACAGCTGCTGACTTTAGGTTTGTGTGTTGTAGGTGCCGGAGAAGAGGCAAAGTGGATGCCTGATGCCCACAAATCTAGATGCTTGCTAAGGCTTGGGTGTCCAAAAAACCAAAGAAAAGAGCAGTGCACTTATGGGAGAGAGAGGAATTGGTTCTTTTATCTCGCGAAGAAGAAGAACAGTCGTCTATATACCCTGTGCAGAGATGGCTACTTCCGAGGTGAGTTTGATCAAAGAGGAGAAAATGCCATGGAAATGGCTGCAAATGTATGCTTCTTACGGTAGTATACGCACTCAAGCAAGCTCTGAGATCTTTAAGACGACCACAGGAGGAAGATTGAGTGACAATGGGAGATTACGATCACAAGAAAGTCGAAGCCTTTAGTTAAAGAGATGTGATTGACTCTCGATGCTTGAAATTAGTCGAGCGAAGCTACTGTCCAATGAAACTGTTCTTTCCTCATGAACAAGCTCAAAATCCAAATCGTTGGAATTCCAGTCTTGAGTCTCTCTGCGGCTGAACAATTCCAAGAGATTGCAGATTCAGGTATTGGAAAGCTTCGTTGCTGAACCTACATGAGTGCAGGCTGACAGGGCTGTAAGAAAAGAGAACCTGTCTGCAGCAATGCCATGATGCCTTGTCATCTGGTCAAAGCGATCCGTTGTTTCTATGGCAGTGTGCCCGTGCTGCGCCATGGCCGCTGTCATTGCATTCCAAGACTGGGAGACCACAATGGGCATCATAAGAGGTATTGGACGTGCCGCCTCTCCGCAGAACCACACGCTGCGTGCATCGTCATGAGTGCATCTCCTGCTGAGTTGCTCGACTCGGAGTGCGGAGCTGCGCCTTCCGTGACTCGGTGCGAATGGCTCGCCACAAGCACCGGCTGACGACCTCCTTCCTCATCCAATCGAAACGCTTCGGACTTTACTGTGGAGGATGATTCGGATCCAATCATCATCATCCTTCTTTAGTCTGCCACAAATGAATCTGGTATTGAGTTCAAACACTGATCAATGGAGCCAAGACTTTGAGAACCTACATCAAAGATCTTTGTATACTTCAGCAAATGGACTTGGATGATTCGATCTAACATCAAATCTAATTCATTTATTGGATCATGTCTTGTGTATTCTTATTTGGTCAATAATGACCAATCTAGTTGGTTTAAAAGCAAAAAGGGTGGGTATTAGACAAGGAGACCTCTTTTCTCATATTTGTTTATCCTAATTCTTTCTAGTCTTATCACCAAGTTGTTGATCATAAGCACTTAACCCTATTTAGCATCAAGGGACCTTCTCGTTTTCTCATATAGTTGGAAAAATCTTATCTTCTATCATACCCCCGCAAGATCAAGATGGATACCAATCTTGAATCGATGCAAAGAATGGTTTACGAGCGAGAGACTCGACGTTGATCGCTGGCCGAAGGCAAGAGCGAAGTTTCGCTTTTCTTTGCTCTAATACGATTTCCTTTAACAAAATGAAAGATTTTCTTCAACAGAATAGTGAGATTTCCTTATATAGTTGGGGAATCATAATAATCGGAGTTTCAACCTTTGATCTCTAACAAAAAGAAGTGACAATGTGATGAGAATAAGGTTTCAACCATTCTGAGTCGAAACTCAAATTGACATATCCTCCTATAATGGTCTTGTCAATACCGAGTTGCGATCACACAACTCAAGTTGACTAATCACTGATCTTTTGGCCATGAAGAGGTGACATACGGGCACTTTAAAAAGCTCATCCTACAAGACTTTATTGATGGAAATGATGACATAGCTTGAGCATTGACACTTGAAATATCCCTCGATGATCACGAAATATACTATTGATTTGCATGATGTGTATGACATCTCAAGTGCTAGTGGGACAATATGATGATCGAAAGAAACAATACAACTCAAAACGAAAAGACTACCGAGAAAGCCAAAGAGAGCTACTCAAATGTCAAGAAAAACTCGAGGAATGATAAGAATTCTTCGTCTTCAAAGAAAAATGACTTTTTATTCCATTGTAAAATTGTAAATCATATCAGAAGGAGTGTCAGAAGGTTACCCAAAACTCTTCCAGAAAGAGGGAGGCATACATTAACAATAACTATATCATTTATGAATATTCATTTCCTTCTCACCAACTAATAATAATTCCACTTCGATATCATATGATATCAACGAGTAGATATGGTGAAATAAGTACCTAATTAACATGATAAGTAGTCTCTAAACCATCACCTAACCTAAAATCCTAAAGCCAAAATTAATAAATGTAGACTCATCTAACAATATAAAACAAATGAATCCTCCCACAGCCAATGTTGAACAAAACTGAGATGTCACAGTTACGAATGCACAAGGCTATTATGCCTTTCAGTAGGAATGATTGGGATGAAAATTTGAACACTCACTATCCAAGAGAAAATGATACATGTAACAGGAAAGAAAATACAAATTTCTACAACTACTTGAATAATATTATCACATGACGACAAGTAGATCAGACACTAATTTGTACTCTGATGATAGTCTCTGCTTTCACTAACTTCAATCTGTGTGAAATACTGTATGATGATGCCTTCCTACAAGGCATTGCTTATTTTTTTCTGTACAGAAGTGAGCCTGCCTGACTTTTAACACATGGAAATTTCCTTCTTTTCACCTTCCTTGGTCATCTTCTGAATTGCCAAATCACTGCATTCCTCGATCACCGGATTGGTATGATTGAGAAACATAAGTTGCCAATCTCTCGATGGTTTCATGATGACGAACTGTCATCATCTGAAATGGCATCTCGTCGCTGTTCATACCTTTGGAGGACCGGAAGGGAAGCACTCGCAGATATACGAAAGGATCTAGTTGATCCCATTATTGTCCTCTCATGCAATCTGCCAACTTCCCTGCAGACATTATCTAGCACTGAGAGGAAGTCCCGTACCACCATGAAGATCCTAAGAGGGTGAGCTTCCTCCTTTGCAGCACCCCCGTGGAAGTACTCTGTAGTTTCCTTTACCAGGTTCATCACCCTCTTCTCCTCAGCCTTAACACGATTGATCTCCCTTTCGGCCTCATTAAGAAATATCTTCATCATCTCAAAAAATTTCATACCTTGTGTGCATGACTTCTCAAGTTGTAATACTGACTTCATCTTCTCAAGCCCCGTTTCTAGCTTTGAGACGTAACCGCTGAGAACATCTGAGTCCATTCCAGCTGCCTTTCTGACGTTACCAAGCTCACTGCTCAACCCAGCCACCACTATCAACCCTTGTTTCTTAAATGGTTCTTCTCTGGCATTGCTAGAAGGATTCTCCGATGTTGATTTATTAACTGATCCTTCCGACCGAATGATCTCTTGAACAACAAAATGCAGAAGTGTGGTTTTCCCATCAGTCCCTTTTACATCTGCGAGTTTTAGAAGAGTATCTAGCTTGAAGGCTTGCGCTTGACCTCGGTTGGTCCCCACATTCATCCTGTTTCCAGTCCTCAATACAGCTTCCAGGAGTTTAAGGAATAGTCTACTATTTCTTAGATCTCCACATGCTGCCTGCAGAATATATGAGGGACTATGAGCTGTGAAATATATAGACAATGATTCTAACAAGTATTATTTATTGCTTATGAAAGCACTACAAAGTTTATTCTTAATCTACAAACTTGCATTTTTTTTTTTTTTCTGAAGGTTCCTTGCGTGAGAAATTTAAGTGAATACTATTTTAGGGTATGCCAAACACAGTTGGTCAAAAGCACAGAAATGCTGAAAATATAATTTAGGAAGAATCAGGAAAGCTATTAACCATAATATATCCCATAAAATGAATATTGAATATTCAATTGGCACAATAAACTTCAGAATTTTATAGGTTAAAAAACAGGTCTTAAATTAATAAAAAATGCATGCATGTGTATTAAGAAAACGAAGAAATCCTACTACAATGAATTACGAAATTTTCACCCTAAGATTCCACAACTCATACTTTTGAGAATATGGTTGTGCAAGCACTAATTTAGGGATATGTTTGCCCTTTTTTTTTGTCCAAACAATGATGAAACGTCAAAGTAATACTTTTACCTCTAAGGTCTCAAAAGATTTCACTAGGTAATTGACTTCTGTCTCAAAATTAGCTCTATATAGCATGGCGTCCACTCTTTTGAAGGCAAATGGTATATCCAGAACTGCTTTTAGAAAGCGCTCAGCTGAACCTAGCTTTGATATGTCACCTGTGTAATCACGTAGTCTTAGTTCTTCCTCCTTTGTGGGAGCCATCTTGACCAAAGTTTCCAAAAGCTCGGCTCCTAAACATTCAGGATTACCTGTTGCAGACAATTTTATCATTCAATATCATTTAAAAACTAATATGCATGATATATCACAATGAACAACAGAATGAGTTCAGCTGCAGCAGTTCTTAGCTAAAAGGGTCCATGGCCTTAAGACATCTGTTCATGTACTGTGAAAACTCAAAGAAGCTTTTTTAATGAACCTGGAGAAGAATTTCAAGCTAGCTGATGCAATATAACATTGATTAAACACTTAATAAGCAATTTCAGATTAAGATGTGGACTTGGCTGTCCCTTTGATGGTTCACTTAGATTTTTGTAGTAGGTCTGTCAGATCATCTAGTGGAGATTCAATATATTCACATTGGCCATCCGATAAAGCCATACACTTGGATTCCATAGTAGTCCTAAAGAACTATGACTAGGATGAACTATTGATCAGTCAGGCCATAATCTAATTGGATTTGGCTGGCTAGTTTATTTGCCCTTTAAACTAACAGTAAAAACAAAAAGATAAATGCTAAAAATTATCAGTGTTTTGAAAATTATCAGGATGGGATGGTTTTTCACCTGCTTTTTAGCTTATTTGCAATATCAGGGTTGTCACCTTCCCCTTCTCCAAAACTCTATCTAAGTTTAGAGCACTTAAGGAAGCTTAACTTTTAGTTACAAAAAGCTAAGATGAGTTGGGTAATTATGTAGGCAGTTCTCTTCTAGACTATATTTTAAACAGAATTTGAGGGTTCATGTTGAGTTAATAAACTGGATGGGTTCTTCTTGAGACTTTTTATGAAACCTAGTTACCAAACAGAATTTGAGGGTTCTGAGACACACTCATTATTGACCCCATGTTACTGGGAGAAGTCTAGGATAATAATGAGCATATCAGGAAAGGTGATTGATAAACTAGTTAGCTGCCCTTTTAGGTTATCAAAAAGGAAACCATGTAATGGTAGAAGTCCTAGATTAACCATTGCAGCTGGAATTGGAACTATGTTGTATTTCTTTTACAAACGAATGAAAACTATTTGGGCAATGCCCATCCTAGCTGTTCTCGCTTTTGGCAACTAGACATTTTTCTCTCTCTTAAGTTCTGCCCTCTCCTTCAATCTTCTAATTTCCTTATCTTTGTTGATTACAATTAGTCAATCCAAGACCTATCTTAGAAACTTCCAGCTAAGTGTGGTTATATAAGCCCCTTCAGAACACAGCACTGACATGAGTTAGTGTGGATACTATTGTACATGAGTTGGTTCTGTGTCCACAGGAAAAAAAAAGTAAAGTTAAAGAGATAGAATTTAAACAAATCCATACAACTCCTAAGAATGTCTAGCAATTGTAGCTACAATTAGTTGTAGACAGGGTGAAGGTAAAAAGGTGAGCATGCCTCCCTATTCAATAACCTTAGAGCACAAAGAAAAATTTCCTGCAGCCAGATGTTTGTAATGGTAGTCAGCTAGATGGACAACAGTTGAGCTTGAACTTAGCTAATAGGGAGGAAAAAAGATCTGAATGTTTGATTCCAGAACTCTAGGCATCTAAACAAGCCACCTATCTATGTTTCTGAAGAGCTTCATGAGGAACAAGTTGATTTTGATTACACGACAATAGCTCAGATTCCATATGCCAGAAAAAAAGGTCATGCTTAAGACAGTCCAACTCTTATCACTAATTTGTTGTCACTCGTGAAAATAGGTACCTAATGACCACGGTGGAACATGAGATAAGATATTAAAGTTAGATTTGGGGAGTAGCCTGCCACAAAAAATTTATCATCTGACATCCTATTGGAAAAGACAATGATGATTGCCAACCTGACTTCAGAAGATTAGGGTGGAAATCTATCGAATTATTGTGCCACATGAACAGTTTACATAAATATGATAAGGAACATATTAGAGCTTAAACAAAAGTTTGCAAATTGTGGATGATTACCATCTAAAAGTGCTTCAGAGACCTCCTCTCTTGTAACATTCAATGCCCTCAAAAGTATTGCAATGTTCTGTGACTTCTTTGGATCTAACACTCTGTTCTCCTGCTTGAATGGCAGCACACCCCGTCTTCTGCTTGCATCATTAGAAATAGAAGTTGTGGCATTGTTGACAAATAGAGTCTCGATTACATCCTCATTCAATCTGCCAAAATGAAGAGAAGAACATAATGCTAATTTCTGTCTTGAAAGCTATGGAAAATAAAGCAAGTGGGATAGAAAACCTCAGGGAAGATCTTACTGAAATGAGCTTGACTTCAATTGGTCCCAGACCATTGCCCGATCGGAACTCGCTCTAACTTTGTCCCAGTGAAGGGGCTTCAACTTGGGCTTCGCATCACCCTCCAAATCCTCCCCCGCCTCGTCATTTCGCCTTGAAGAACTGGCAGAGACTCCGTTGCCCAGCTTCGAGGGAGGAAGCGGTATGTTGATCCGCATAGCTTCAGGAGGCAGGGGATTCAGCAGTCGACGCCTTGAAGATGGAGCAATTGGTGCTACCGGGGCTTTAATTGGCTGTTCAATTTTTCTCACGGTTTCAGTAGCCGGTGGTGGAGGCGGCGGTGGCGGAGGGGTTGGTGGATTCCTGGTGATATTATCCATCGTGGATGTTGGCGGAGGTGGGGGCGGCGGCGGCGGCGGTGGTGGTGGCGGTGGGGGAGGGGGCGGTGGCGGAGGTTGTTGGTTGGTTGGTGGGATCATCTGTTTGACTTCAGAACTCGGGTAATTAGCGAGCTGCATTAGAGGGGAAGACCTCCGGGAGCGAGGAGCGGAGTCCCCCACCGCCGGAACCAAGTGTTCCTTCCTGCCGCTGCTCATACTAGGGAGGCTCAGCCGCGAGACCGGACTACTTGGGCTCTCGGTGGTGGCGGAAGCCACCGACCGCTGCGGAGTATAGAAGGTATCGTCATCGGAGGACGCCGTCGGCGGAGGGACCATCCCCTTCCGCGAAACTGTCGCGTTCAGCGGCGGCAGAGGCTGAAGGTCGGGGCTCGGGTGATGCATTTCCAGCACCCGCTCCGTCCCGAGCTTCCGGTAAGGTGATCCGTTCAATTCGCTGCTCCTCGTGCGGCCCGACGCCGCCGCCGACCGCGTGCCCATGGTGCCAAAATAGAGGAAATCCGGCGCGGCGGCAGAGGCTGGGCGGCCCTCCTGCCGACCGCCGTTATCGTCGGGGCCCATGAGCTTCCCAGTGTCCGGCGATCTCCTAGCCCTCCGCCGCCGATACAAGAAGAACCCCGACAAAAACAGGACCGCGAGGACGGCGACCGAGACAGAAGCCGCGACTGCGGCGGCCTTCTTGGACCCAGAAGATGGAGATGAAGTGGTGGAGGTGGCGGTCGCGGCGGCGGGGGTCTGGGTGGAGGCAGCCGGCGGGGAGGGGACGCCAGGGAAGAAGGGGCTCGAGTCGTCCGGCGGCGGGTCCAAGAATTCCTGAGGGGGCGGCGGGGGGGTCCACTGGATGGGGTACAGCGGCTGGTGGAGCACCCTCCGGCTGCCGCCTCCAACGTCTGAACCGGAGGCGGCGGCGTCACAGAGGAGGGAGATCACCACCAGGAGCATCATCGCGCTACGGTTCTCGAACGACCTCCGTTTCGTTTCGTTCCGGTCGCCACGAGAGAAGGATAGCCGAAGCTTCGAAATGGCAGTGAGAGAGGAGTTTAGATCCGTGTATTTCTCTCATTTTGTTTTGTTTTCTTGACGCTGTCGGAGACGGGAGCGGGTGACGTCATCACAACCCGTATTCCTCTTTATTATACTCGTATTGATAAACAATAAACTAATAAAAAAATCGACTTTTAATTCTTTTTCTCAATTGATTTGTTTTAAAAAATTCGAATATGATTAAATCAATCGATGATAATAATACATGGAGAAGACATCATTTACGCTTTAATGATGTCCATCTTCCCACCTCCACCTTGCGAGCATTCGCCTTTGTCCACCACACACCGATCCGCTGCACCGCCTCCCACACGAAACAGGAGGCCCCACCGACACACGCGGCGGGTGCTCCGTCGCCCGCATCACCATGCTTCGATTCGCACGCCAGGCATCTGCTTTCGCTGCATCACGTGTAGGGCAGGAGAAAGCGGAGTACACAACCCACGGAATCTAACGGCTGCCGCCGTCCCCATCTCCTTTCCCACCCATCACCAACCGTCCGATTCATAAAATCGGGAGAGGGAGTCAAACATTAGCGCTCACTGTAGAGCTGCATCATCGGACGGTCCTGATGAAGGAGATTGCTTCAGAGTTGGGTCACTCTTTCACGTTACATCAGACGTTGAAACAATAACATTCGTTCTAAAGCATGTTAAGGTACGTATATTATATAAATATATATATATATATATATATATAATGCAAATTGGGCATTTAAGGATGCAAGCTGTGGAAGAAAAGCGCCAGCAAAACAAAGGTGTCGGTGAGGTTGGCGCCTGTCTCAACCCTTCTTTTGCCAAAGCAGCTGTACGACGTGAAGGGAAATGGCCACTTCACTTACGGCTATAGTATTTATTACATCTCACCGCAACCCTTCATCGTGACTTAAGATTCGTGCGCGCGGGACCAAAATGCCTCGACGGGCGTGAACCGGACCGGATCGACGTGCCGTCCCCGTTTCCTGGCGTCACCGGTGCTTTCCACGGAGGAAACCTACGTAATCGCCAGGCCTTGAGAATGATTCCTCGTCTGCCACTGCAAGGCATGTGAGGAAGCTTTGGCTTCCACATTCTCGTAAAGCAGCGATCCGATTCCATGTCCACGTCCACGTCCAAAGGTTATAAAAGATGGGCCCCGTATGGGATCCACCACTATAATTACATGCATGCATTAATCATCTATATATATTCTCTCAATGCATGCACTGCTGGATCGGCTTTTACAGGGAGCCGCTGCGTTGCACGACTTTAGACACGAGCCAAGCACGTGACGCACATCCGAAAGGGCCCGCCGCCGGCCTCTGATCCCAAGCTGCCTTTACGCTGAGTGGGCGCCATGTCACCCGGTCGCGAGTTAAGGCGACACCAAAGCTATCTTTTTCGGCCCACATAGTTGCAGGCCGTGATGGCATGTTATCGGTAAACCTCCTTTGTACTTTGTATGAGCAATCACCCTATGAGCTCGCTCGTGTATATAAATGTCACGTAAACTTCATCCGGGGGCTAACATGGTTTTGTTGTGGTCATCACAAAGATAAATATTGCAAGTATATAGGTATGTATTTGAGAGTTGATGCTGTTGTTTGGACCCCAAACAGTGGGGTGGGGGACCTAAATGTATTTATTAAGGTCCCCAGAATAGTTTGGACCTTATAGATTTTGTGGCGGTTGGGTTCAGAAATGTGTATATCATGCTGGAGGTCCAGAAATAATTGGGACTTGGCGGCTTCTTGTTGTCATTGTTGGATTGCGACAATAAGTAGAAGCTGCATGCTGTTAAATCTAGTGCTACAACCAGGGTGGCGATCCTCGACCTACATGTTCAAAAACTAGATCTGATGCAAAAGATTTGGTAGATGAGGTGATCAAATCAAATGAGCATAAGTTCGATATTGATTGTTGTTGTGATATATCTTAGTCGTTCAACAAAAGATGGTAAATTTGGAACCAACCAAGGTTCATTTTTTATTTCATCTTAAGATATCAAGAATTTAGATGATTCATATTGAGACTCTACAAAATTATATAGGAGATATTGGTGAACTCACACATCGTGGTCGAAGAGTCAACATGGCTTGGCCCACGGGTTGATGTTTGGAGTTCTCGGTGCTCGAGAGTGCGTCTCTCGATTGGTCGGAAGAAGTACCGAGATCGAGCTGAATCAAAGGTCGAGATGGCCGCATCTCCGAAGGTGGCCACGTTCCTGCACACAGGCCTTAGTCGGAAGATTCCCAACTTGGGCCCCTCGTAGATTAAGTCAGTGGTCTTTATCCTTCTTTCTCTTTTTCGTCCCCTAGCCAAGTACCGATCATGAGATTTTATACTATTGCTCGAGGATAGATCGTACACGGATTTGCCATGGTGGTCGATCTCTCGTGTGACGAGAGCGTACCTTCGTGCGGTCGCTGTCCGGTATGTGCAGAAGGATGCCATGTGACACCATCCCGAGCTTTTCAGGACGAGACTTGCCAATGGGGCATCTCCCTGTATAGACTCCGGTTTGGAGAGAAAGACAACCCTCATGCTGACTTGGCAGGGGTGTGATGTTGCATGGGTCGTGACGTGGTTGAAATGTAAAATATGTCTTATCATGAGACATATTCGATAGCATGGTATGTGATCGTTAAGTTGATATTATAATTTATATTTAGAATGATTATACGTACCATTCGATTATCAATATAATAGTGGAATCATGTGCTGAATTCGAGAGAAATAAAATAATAAGAGATAACATAATTAACCTCGTGGAGTTGAATAGATTTTTTATCATGTCGTGTTATCGATCACATAAATCTAAACCTCTCATAATTGTATCGACCAAAACTATAGTTAGAGTGTCGGTAAAGTAAAGCCGACGTGTCGGCTTAGAGATTAGCAAGAACAAGTAGAATTGACATGTGAGTAATTTTTTGCTTGTCATGTTCTGCCTATCAATTGTCTAATCTCTCTATTTTGTTTTGGGTTTTGTCTAATCTCGTTTCTGATTTTGGGAAAATGTGTAGATTTGGATGTATCATGATTGAGAAATCGAGCATCAATTATTGTAAACGTAAACTTTAATGTGGTTCGTCTGATCTGTTAATTGATAGGCCGAAAGGATTGTAGAGAGAACACAGGAAGGGACAAGAGTTTTGGGGTAGGTCATGATGAGGTGAGAGAAGCCATGATGGGTAGGTCAAGCCAAGTAGAAATCGAGTAGATTATATGGAATTGACTAAGTAGGCCGATAGCACTCGGCCATGACTTGGGAACCACCACAAACCCGGACTTACTTTGATTCCAATGACTGCTCGATGGATTGTCTCCCTAGTCTCGTTCTTGCAGGTTAGGTTGATCGAGCTCTCCAAGTAGCAATTACGCCCGGAGATGTTTAACTTGGTTAGACATATCATGTAATTTTTTATGCTTGTATCCCTATGTGAATATATTACATGCGAAAAGATACGATTGTGCACATTGAATCCTTTAATGCATATCTCATAGTTGGATTTATTACACTTAAGGAGATGCCTTGTATTATTAAGATGTATTAGATGTTTTGATAATTATGTCCTATATGAATGCATGGAAAATATTTTGATCTATTAAGATGCATCTTATATTTTGGATGGCTTGTATTGTTAGGATGTATTAGATGTTTTGATAATTATGTTCTATATGAATGTATCATGTATTGGAAGATGTTTTGACCTATTAAGTTGCATCATACATTTTGGATGTTTAGGATGTATTAGATATTTTGATAATTATGTCCTAAATGAATGCATGGAATATGTTTTGACCTATTATTATGCATCATACTTATATTCTGAACTAACATTCATATTTGGGGAGAAACTTTGTTTAGTTAAAACATATTAGCATTAATGGATGCATCACATACGATACGATGATATTTTATTTGATTATGATATATTATGCATTTTGATACTTATGTCTTGAGCTTTGCTCATTTAAAACATATCGATCATTTTGATACTTATGTCATGGGCAAATAGAGTACAAGAAAATGCTTAACCTAAGCCTTTTTTAAGCTTATATCATAGGATGATATATTATAGCGGGAAAATATTTTGCCCAATTAATTAGAGTGCATTAATATTTTGACTATGACGATTGAGTCGGATAATATAGATGCTTTATGAGTTTATAATGCATCGGGGACGATGAGATGGGCACTTTGGATGCTTGCTTCAATGAAGAGATGCTTTGGTCATGATAGCTATTTATTCAATTAGTTTTGTCCCAATCGGGTGCTTTAGATATTATATTCGTGAGAATGCATTGAATGTGAGAAGACGCTTTAGCTACCACAATTATGTCCAACAAAACAAAAAAACACTTGTTATATATGTCAATATTAATATTAAAATAATTGAATGTGTGGTATAGTGGCAAGGGGCCTTCCTTCTTGCTGATGCTTAAAAGTTATTGTCTCGAGGGACATCAATTGATTATTACTATCAAACTGGAAAGTGAGAGGATAAAAAAATTTATCAAAGATTAATAATAAAAAATATATATCAAAAAATAGATATTGATAAAGGTAAAAATGGCGATGTGACACACCATGACGTCAGCCGACGCCACATGCCTCGATCGACGCAACTGCACTCGGTTAACCGAGCCGGAACACTGGTCGAGGTGCATTAACACCTAACTCAGGCTTGGTTCTTCACGCCACGCCAACCCCATGTCAGACGCTATCAGCCTGCCTCCTGCAGGTAGCCACATCAGGTAACATCAAACTCATCTATAAATACCCCAGAGTTCTAAACGAACGGGGAGGAGGACGAACTCACACACAACACTTGTATGGAGGCATCTCTTCCTCCAAAATCCTCTCCACATCGCTAAGTTGATCGTCGGAGGGGTCGGGCCGAGCTCCCGGCCCGACCTGTGTGCAGGTACGAGACGATGTCGCCTCTTCCCGACGCTGTGGCGGAGCTTCCTCCCGACCCGACCTCCCGACCCGAACCACCGTGCTCGGCCACCGGGAGACCCCGAGGGACGTCGCCCGAGATCCCGGACATCCGGACCCTCGAACCGAGCCGCATCGGCCTCGAGGCCACAGCTTAAAAAGTTGTTTCCCACAACAGATATAATATTTAATATGATTCGATAAATTTATCTCATTTATATTCATGGTGAAAACTAAAATTTTCAGATCAATTATAAAATTATTAAGTTGCATAATCTCACATAAATCTTAAAGAATTTATGTTATATATATATATATATATATATATATATATATATATATATATATATATATATATATATATATATATATAATTTGTAGGTCCTTAATACAGAAGCACGACTTAACAAGACAGAAACCAAATACTTAGGAAGCCAAATAACTACTTTAGGCCTGCAGGAAACGTTGTGATTCATGTACTGCTCGTCATGATCATCACTGCTACTCCTCCAGCTCGAAGGCTGACACCGGGAAGCTGTCGGATAACCCAGTGCCGGTCTTGAAGGTGATCTTCCCCGTCGAGGGATCCTCGACGCGCATCTCAACGACGGAGAGCCAGAGTAGCAGCTCCTTGGTCTTCACCCCCGTCATCTTGTGCATCTTGCGCTTCTCCACGAAGGCCGTCACCTCAGGGGCGTACGACACCGCCCGCTTGATCTTCTTGAAGGTGTGGTCATGCTTCTTCTTCTGGATCAGCCATATGAACCCAGCCGCGCGGTTGTACCCGAACTCTTGGATGTCCTCGAGGGGGAAGAGCCCCCTCGGGAGCTCCAGTTCTTGAAGCAGTTGGATGGATTTCTTGCGGCAGAGGGCGTCACCGGTGAAGACCTCAGCACCGTGGCGATGGATTTCGATGGTGTGGAGAGCCATGTCGTCGATAAGTAAAGTGGTTTGGAAGCTAAAGAGCAGTGCAGAAGAGGATGAGGAAGAGAAGGCAAAAGGGCTGATGAAACGAAGATGGGAGGGAGATGGTATTTATAGGTGAGAAGTACGAATAGGTTCCATAGAGTAGGTCTTCTTTGGAGCGCAGTCAATAATTGCCGGGAGATGAGCACTTGGGATGTGTGAGCGAGACGAGCGACGGCAGCCAAGTCAGTGAAACGACCAAGTCGGGTTATTGCAACGGGCTCCATCTCGATGGATTTGGTCTCAACGTCTAAACCACGCATGCTTTAAGTAGTCAAACATAATCATACAAAGACACGTCAAAGCCTTCTTACTTGCATTTGTAAATATTATATGAAATGATAACAATCCAAGCAGGGCACATGTGATTCAAATAACATCATCTACATTTGAGAAGATCAAATGCTCGATCATGCTTTAATATCGAAAATATTAGACTTTATAAAAAATACCTTCAACATAAGTAGAATTTTCAAGTGGAGATCTACTTTCGAGACCACGACTTGAAAAGGTTCCAAGCTCATAGAATTATGTCACACTGATTATTTAAAAATATATTAAAATTTTAGATATATCTTAGATCCGATATTAAGTCAATCCAAGCACTTAAATCCTACCTACGTATTCTTTAACTTGGTCAGAACGACCGTTGTACTACTAAAATTATTGTCTTATTTGACTCCTGAAGGACGGCCACTCTTAAAGAGTTTTGGTCACAACTTCAAGCATGCGTGGTTTAGACGTTGAGACCAAATCCATCGAGTTCGAGCCCGTTGTAATAACCCGACTTGGTCGTTTGACTGACTTGACTGCCCTACAAAGAAGACCCAATTACTATATGGGTCTTACATGGCATGCGCGTATCATGGCTTGTTTGCGTCGTATACCCATTACGAGACTCCTACTTCTCACCTATAAATACCATCTCCCTTCCATCTTCGTTTCATCAGCCCTTTTGCCTTCTTTTCGTCATCCTCTTCTGCACTGCTCTTTAGCTTCCGAACCACTTTAGTTATCGACGACATGGCTCTCCACACCATCGAAATCCATCGCCACGGTGCTGAGGTCTTCACCGGTGACGCCCTCTGCCGCAAGAAATCCATCCAACTGCTTCAAGAACTGGAGCTCCCGAGGGGGCTCTTCCCCCTCGAGGACATCCAAGAGTTCGGGTACAACCGCGCGGCTGGGTTCATATGGCTGATCCAGAAGAAGAAGCATGACCACACCTTCAAGAAGATCAAGCGGGCGGTGTCGTACGCCCCTGAGGTGACGGCATTCGTGGAGAAGCGCAAGATGCACAAGATGACGGGGGTGAAGACCAAGGAGCTACTATTGTGGCTCTCCGTCGTTGAGATGCGCGTCGAGGATCCCTCGACGGGGAAGATCACCTTCAAGACCGGCACTGGGTTATCCGACAGCTTCCCGGTGTCAGCCTTCGAGCTGGAGGAGTAGCAGGGATGATCATGACGAGCAGTACATGAATCACAACGTTTCCTGCAGGCCTAAAGTAGTCATTTGGCTTCCTAAGTATTTGGTTTCTGTCTTATGTTACATGTACCAACGTTACGTCGTGCTACTGTTGTATTAAGGATCTACAAATTATATATATATATATATATATATATATATATATATATATATATATATATATATATATATATATATGTGTGTGTGTGTGTGTGTGTGTGTGTGTGTGTGTAAAAGTTAAATTCTTAAAGATTTACATAAGTGAATGTCAATAATCTTGTAATTTATCTCATAAAGAATTTAATTTTTTTATGAATATAAATGAGATTTATCGAATCATATTTAATATTATGTCAACTTTTTGATACGCTTTTGATTACTAATCTTTCATAGATTTTTTTATCCTCTCACTTACCAATACAAATGACCGTAGTTGGTTTGATAGTAATAGTCAATCCAAGTCCCTCGAGACATTGACTTTAGAAAGTTGAGTCATGTAGTCAATCGAAACTTGACTTAAAGACGGTAGATTTGCTATAGGCGAAAGCTTTTTAGGCATCACCAAGAAGGAATGCCCCCTTCCTGTCTTCTTCCTCACCCTTTAATATAAAAACTCATTTTTAATATAAAGAAAAGAGAGACTTTTATGAAGTATTTGCATCTACATTTGTACACTTCGAGTTATTAACTTAGCGTCATAGTGTCGGGTCTAGAAACTTCTTCCGACCTCAATTTTCATGCAGATAGCACCTAAGGAGCCTGACGTTTCCATCTTGAAAGTACTCGAATAACCTTACGCATATGAGTTCGGACCATGTTAGGCTAATCAAGACGTCAACGATATTTTTCTCTAATATTTTGGTGCTAAAAGGAGGGCCTGATTTCGTAGGAACATTCGTCAACCAACCCTCTTAACGAATTGTTACAGACTTAATTGGTTTTGCTTAAGTTATACAACACCCTTGCATGTCTATCCGCAAAGGGTTTTCTAGTCATAGGTGCCCTATAAGCCAATCACGTGAGTGATGTCACATGTGATATGATACGTATTTTAATTTTTTTTATTATATTATTTGATATTTTATCACTTTATATTATATTATATTATATATATATATATATATATATATATATATATATATATATATATATATATATATATATATATATATATATATATATGGATCTGTGCAATGGGAATCGGATCGTGATAAGATCACGATAATGAGATTGATTTGTCTTTAAACATAAACCCTAAATAATCCTAGTCATAAGTTACTCGAGAGAGACATCGAGATAACAAGATAGACTACTGTATTATATACTCGTACATATGATGGAGGCGATTGGTCTCATAGCTGCTCATGTGGGGACACTAGGGATCAAGTGCAAGTGCTCATTGAAGAATGAGTTCACTGATTGATCCGCACACGAAATGCTGAATGGTTAATAATACTTTGTTATCAAACAACGATTATGTTATCCCAGTGATGTATCTGGTCCATAGACTTGAGACATAAGGATGTCCTATATGAGTACTTTACTCTTTGATACTAGATTTATAAGTCTGGAAGTTCCAGATCTAGCACAGCCGATCATCGGGAGTGGTAGCCAACCTTACAAGGGCTATTAAGTGTCAATAGAGGATCATTCACTCTCGGTGTCATGAGAATATCTTATGTGTTCTTGTTCAGATAAATTCCTGGTTAGGGTCATTCGGATTGAGAGAGAAATGGTTCTTTGAGATAATTCGATTAAAGCGAGACTCGAGTAGAAATTATATGGGCCTGATAGTACCATACCCGGTATACGGTCTCTAGGGTATTAGATGGATGATGGACTATAGGTACACGATGACTAAGGATAGTCAAGTCTAATAGATTGGATTTCCTTGTATCGTCTAGGGACTACGACGTAGTGGCATACTACATCCGTAGTCGATGAGTCGAGTGAATTATTATGAAGATAATAATTCACTGAGCCAAAAGGAGTTCTAACAAGTATGACTCATGACCAGCTCGATATTGGGCTTAAAGGATCACACTCATATGGTGGGTGTTGCAACTAGCAGATGTTTAGATATGAGATATCCGCCGAAGTCCCTATCTTATTTTATATTCAATAAGCCCTGAATTATTAGATCGCATGGTTGAGATTCAATAAAAGCTAATAAGAGATTATTGGGTAGAGACCTACTAATCTAAGAAGCTTTAGTAATTGGATGGAGATCTATTATCCAATTGGGCAGAATCCATTAAGGTTGATAAGAGACCTCTATAAATAGGAGGGAACCAAAGGTCTATAGGTTAGAACTTCTTTTAGTTATCACCTCCTATTCTCCTCTCACCTTCTCCTCTTCAAATAGTAAACTTGGAGATTTTAGGAGCGTCATTACAATCCTGTTGTGTGGATCCGCTAGAGAGGAGGGCGCTTGACCTTCTTCATCCACTCCTACAGATCTGTAGAGATTCAGGGATTTACGATCTTCTTAAATAAAACACAATCTTTCATATACGTAGTTTTCGATTTTATGAATTTTATGCATCAACTTTCGCACGACGACAAACACATTATTAAGAAATTTAGAGATTTTTGTTTTTTGTTTTTTCGCTGCGCATGTGATGTCGCTCCTAGATTTTCCTATAGGGTCAGCCTCCCAAAAACCTCTTATAGTCGCTTAAGGACCTACACAAGACAAGATGGTTAGAAAAAATATTTAACTTAGGATCCATAAGCAATCATTTCAAAAAACATTTGATAGACAATGCAAATTACAAATATAGACTTTGCAAGTTCTGAATGATCATACGATAAAGGATCCAAGGTTGTCCATTGTGGCCAATAGTCCCTACAAGTGCCCAAATAACACTATTATATAACAAAGTAGCGAATTAGCGCTAGACACTACTCTAAAGGCTAATCCAGTCATGTATCACCTAAATAACTCCTGATTGCTATACTGGCTGACACTCTACACTACTTTATGAAACTAGAAAACACTAAAAATGGTTGCTTAAATGGCCTATTTCTAGACAGTTTTGCCTTTACACGATGACTGCATACAACTTGTGTTTATAAGCTTGAAACGATTATAAAAGCAAACCAAAATGGGACTGCTAAACCTATTACAAGCTCTCTACATATTGTGTAAAACATAAACAAAATCGAAAGATATTGAGAGTATTAAATTAAACACAATGTTTATAGTTTTGTCTATGATATTCTCTCTTACTTATTCTTTCAACACTCTTATCAAAGCCTTTACAGGCATTGTATTCCTCATCTTTATTGAATTTTTAATCTTATACTATAATTGCAATGTGCCTCTTGGCTCCCAACTACACTCCACCACTATTGTTAAGTAGTTGAACTTTGATCTATCATGCTACTTCAACTCGCCAACAACTCTGACTCTAGTGTGGGGTCGATCAAGTTGTGCTGATCCTTGTTGGTTTATATAGATCATTCAAATGAAAAAAATGACCTTTCTTGTTATGCGCAAGTCTCACAAATGTCTCATGCCACTTGAATTGGGTGGATGTCTATTAGAGTTTTAATGGGTACTGCCTAAAAGACTTTGAAGTTTTTGAGGTTTTTCCTTCGTAATATTTATCCATCGATTCCTTTTCTACTTATTGTTATCTCCAAGTAGGTTCATATCACTTCTGCTTTCGATTGATATTTTATTGAAAAATGTAACAGATAGTCTATTCTTGATAGCACCGATAATTCTTGGTGAAGATTGGATAACTGTTGTCTTCCACTAAGTTTCTTCAAAGGATCTTTAAATTGATATAGAGCTCTTCTGCTTAATAAATAATAGAACTAGGGTATTCGATTCTACCCATTCTCTTAAGAGTTGAGAAGGCAAAGGTTACTGACTTTGCTCGCCTTCTCGAGGGTTGTACTTCATGCATCAAGCTAGTTACTAACATTTGTCTGCTCTTTGCTCATACTTCTGAAACACCCGAAGTATTTACACTCTTTGCATTGAGTTAACTACTGCGATTCATCTTCTCATTGTCATCGAACTTTTGGAATGCAAGAAGTTTTGCTTAAAAAGATTAAAATTTCACCCCGACTTAAAGTAAATCTCTAATAGTTTTGATCACCTCAGGGATTATACCTTCTTCTCTATCATCTTTATTGCTTGCTCCTTTGAGTAGAAGAGGTACAACATTGTGTGATGCCTACTTCGTTCCTTAGTTAAACACTCCTACATAGACTCGAAGTTCTAAACTTTCGGTTATTTTGATGAGAAGCCTATTGACATTGATCTTATGAAGTTCCTTTACCTTTGTCCTAAAATCTTGTCTTGGTACTTGGAGTTTGCTTATATATTCTCTACCTCCTTGATCCCTCTTATGACAAAGCTCCCTCCCTCCATAAAAGTAAGGGATCGATGAGAGATCCACCAAGATAGAGGAATAAGGCAAATGTACCTAAGGTGCATGAGTAAGAAAAACTTGACCTATATGAAGAGATATCCACTACAACGAAGGTGTAAGTCGAAAAAACCTAACTCACGTGAAGAGAATATATCATAAAAGGGATCAAGGAGGAAGAGAATATGTATATATACATATATATATATATATATACATATATATATATATATACATATATATATATATATACATATATATATATATATATATATATATATATGCATATATATATATATGCATATATATATATATATGCATATATATATATATGCATATATATATATATATATGTATATATATATGTATATTTATACATATATGTATATGTATATATATATATATGTATACGTATATATATGTATATATATATATATACATATATATATATATACATATATATATATATACATATATATACGTATACATATATATATATATACATATACATATATGTATAAATATACATATATATATACATATATATATATATATATACTATATAATGAGCAAAAAAATGTTATCATATCACACGTGTCATTACTCACATGATTGACTTATAGGACACCAATGACTAACATACCTTTTGCGGATAAATACGCAAGAGTGCTATATAAATTAAGCAAAACCAACTAAGTCCGTAACAATTTGTTAAGAGAGTTGGTTGATGAACGTTCCTATGATATTAGGCCCTCCTTCTAGCACCAAAGTATTAGAGAAAAATATTATTGACGTTTTGATTAGCCTAACATGGTCCGAATTCATATGCTCAAGGTTATTCGATGTACTTTTTAGGTGGAACGTCAAGCTTCTTAGGTGTATGAAAATCGAGGTAGAAAGAGGTTTCTAGACCCCGGATACTCCAACGTATAAGTTATTAACCCGAGATGATACAAATAGTTAAAAAAAGTCTCTCTTTTCTTTATATTAAAAACGAGTGTTAATATTAAAGGGTGAGCAAGAAGAGGGCATTCGTTCCTGGTGATGCCTAAAAAGCTTTCGCCAAGAGCAAATCTACAGTCTTCTAAGTCAAGTTTTGATTGACTACAAGACTCAACTTTCTAAAGTCAATGTCTCCAGGGACTTCGATTGACTATTACTATCAAACCAACTACGGTCATTTGTATTGGGAAGTAAGAGGATAAAAAAAATCAAAGATTAGTAATAAAAAGCGTATCAAAAAGTTGACATAATATGTAATATGATTCGATAAATCTCATTTATATTCATGGAAAAAATTAAATTCTTTATGAGATAAATTACAAGATTTTTGACATTCACTCATGTAAATCTTAAAGAATATATATATATATATATATATATATATATATATATATATATATATATATATATATATATTCTTATAATTTGTAGATCCTTAATACAACAGTAGCACGACTTAACGTAGGTACATGTAACATAAGACAAACCAAATACTTAGGAAGCCAAATGACTACTTTAGGCCTGCAGGAAACGTTGTGATTCATTTACTGCTCGGCATGATCATCCCTGCTACTCCTCCAGCTCGAAGGCTGACACCGGGAAGCTGTCGGACAACCCAGTGCCGGTCTTGAAGGTGATCTTCCCCGTCGAGGGATCCTCGACGCGCATCTCAACAACGGAGAGCCACAGTAGTAGCTCCTTGGTCTTCACCCCCGTCATCTTGTGCATCTTGCGCTTCTCCACGAAGGCCGTCACCTCAGGGGCGTACGACACCGCCCGCTTGATCTTCTTGAAGTTGTGGTCATGCTTCTTCTTCTGGATCAGCCATATGAACCCAGCCGCGCGGTTGTACCCGAACTCTTGGATGTCCTCGAGGGGGAAGAGCCCCCTCGGGAGCTCCAGTTCTTGAAGCAGTTGGATGGATTTCTTGCGGCAGAGGGCGTCACCGGTGAAGACCTCAGCACCGTGGCGATGGCTTTCGATGGTGTGGAGAGCCATGTCGTCGATAACTAAAGTGGTTCGGAAGCTAAAGAGCAGTGCGGAAGAGGATGACGAAGAGAAGGCAAAAGGGCTGATGAAACGAAGATGGGAGGGAGATGGTATTTATAGGTGAGAAGTAGGAGTCTTGCAATGGGTATACAACGCAAACAAGCCATGATATGCGCATGTCATGTAAGACCCATATAGTAATCGGGTCTTCTTTGTAGGGCAGTCAAGTCAGTCAAACGACCAAGTCGGGTTATTAGAACGGGCTCGATCTCGATGGATTTGGTCTCAACGTCTAAACCACGCATGCTTGAAGTTGTGACCAAAACTCTACGAGTGGCCGTCCTTCATGGGTTCACGAGTCCAATAAGTCGAGAATTTTAGTATAACCACGGTCGTTATGACCAAGTTAAAGAATACGTAGGTAGGATTTAAGTTCTTGGATTGAATTGATATCTGATCTAATATATATCAAAGGCAAAAGAGTTATGGACAAAGTCATAGAATGACACAAAAGAGTTAGCTGACAGAATACGCACCACCGACGACGATTAATCTAAGGCAAGGCTCCAAAAGTCAAATTCTTGCTCTCTCTCTCTCTCTCCGATCTTTGCCACTGCCGCACGCCATAAATATTCCATTCCTCTCCGATCCTTCATCATCGGATTGCAGTCTCTCGTCTAAACCTATCTCACTTGGATTAGTTCTGTAACAAAGGATAGGATGGCATCCGCGACCATCGACCGCTATCGCAAGGGTGCGGAGGTCTACAAGGGAGACTCCATATGCAAGAAGAAATCGATTGAGCTACTCGCCGAGCTCCGCCTTCCCAAGGGTCTCTTCCCTCTCGACGACGTCGAGGAGTTCGGGCACAACCGCGAAGCCGGCTTCGTATGGTTGATCCAGAAGAAGAAGAAGGATCACACCTTCAAGAAGATTAAGAGGCAGGTGTCGTACGCCCCCGAGAGATACCTTTGAGAGTTGAACCCTTGATTTCTATATTCCTCATTCAATATGAGACTAAATGACCTTTGATCAAACTTGAAAGCATGCGTGGTTTAGACGTTGAGACCAAATCCATCGAGATCGAGCCCGTTGCAATACCACGACTTGGTCGTTCGACTGACTTGGCTGCCGCCGCTCGTCTCGCTCACACATCCCAAGTGCTCATCTGCAAACCACACTCCCTCTCCCGGCAATTATTGACTGCCCTCCAAAGAAGACCAACTCTATGGGTCTTACATGACATGCGCATATCATGGCTTGTTTGCGTTGCATACCCATTGCAAGACTCGTACTTCTCACCTATAAATACCATCTCCCTCCCATCTTCGTTTCATCAGCCCTTTTGCCTTCTCTTCGTCATCCTCTTCCGCGCTGCTCTTTAGCTTCCGAACCACTTTAGTTATCGACGACATGGCTCTCCACACCATCGAAAGCCATCGCCACGGTGCTGAGGTCTTCACCGGTGACGCCCTCTGCCGCAAGAAATCCATCCAACTGCTTCAAGAACTGGAGCTCCCGAGGGGACTCTTCCCCCTAGAGGACATCCAAGAGTTCGGGTACAACCGCGCGGCTGGGTTCATATGGCTGATCCAGAAGAAGAAGCACGACCACACCTTCAAGAAGATCAAGCGGGCGGTGTCCTACGCCCCTGAGGTGACGGCCTTCGTGGAGAAGCGCAAGATGCACAAGATGACGGGGGTGAAGACCAAGGAGCTGCTACTCTGGCTCTCCGTCGTTGAGATGCGCGTCGAGGATCCCTCGACGGGGAAGATCACCTTCAAGACCGGCAGTGGGTTATCCGACAGCTTCCCGGTGTCAGCCTTCGAGCTGGAGGAGTAGCAGGGATGATCATGACGAGCAGTACATGAATCACAACGTTTCCTGCAGGCCTAAAGTAGTTATTTGGCTTCCTAAGTATTTGGTTTCTGTCTTATGTTACATGTACCTACGTTACGTCGTGCTACTGTTGTATTAAGGATCTACAAATTATATATATATATATATATATATATATATATATATATATATATATATAAGTTAAATTCTTTAAGATTTACATGAGTGAATGTCAATAATCTTGTAACTAATCTCATAAAGAAGTTAATTTTTTATTCCAATATAAATGAGATTTGTTGAATCATATTAAATATTATGTCAACTTTTTGATACGCTTTGAGTACTAATCTTTCATATATATTTTTTATCCTCTCAGTTCCCAATACAAATGACCGTAGTTGGTTTGATAGTAATAGTCAATCGAAGTCCCTTGAGACATTGACTTTAGAAAGTTGAGTCTTGTAGTCAATCAACTTGAAGATTGTAGAATTGCTCTTGGCGAAAGCTTTTTAGGCATCACCAAGAAGGAATGGCCACTTCCTATCATAAGCTTCTTGCTCAACCTTTAATATAAAAACTCATTTTTAGTATTAAAAAAAAGAGACTTTTTTTTAACTATTTTCATTTACACTTGTACTTTTTGGATTGCTAACTTGGGCTTCCGAGTGTCCGGGTCTAGAAACCTCTCCCGACCTCGATCTTCATGCAGATAACATCTAAGGAGCTTGACATTTCTACCTTAAAAGTACTTCGAATAATCTTGTGCATATGAGTTCAGATCATGTTAGGCTAATCAAGACGTTAATGATATTTTTCTATAATATTTTGATAGTAGAATGAGGGCATGATATCGTAGGAACATTCGTCAACTAACCCTCTTAATAAATTGTTACGAACTTAGTTGGTTTTGCTTAAGTTATATAGTATTCTTGCATATCTATCCGAAAAGGGTCTACTAGTCATAGGTGTCATACAAGCTAATCATGTGAGTGTGTGTATACGTGCACGCACGCATAATGGGAATCGAATCATGATAAGATCATGATAATGAGACCGATTCGCCTTTAAACACAAACCCTAAATAATCTTGGTCATAAGTTACTCGAGAGGAAAATCAAGATAATCGGACAGACTAGTGTACTATATACCCGTACATATGATTGAGGTGATTGGTCTCGTAGCTGCTCGTATAGGGACACTAGTGATACAGTGCAGGTGCTCATTGGAGAATGAGTTAACTGATTGATCCGCTCATGGAATCTTAGATGATTAATGATACCTCATATTCTCCTCTCCCCTTCTCCTCAAATAACAAGCCTGAAGATTTGAGAAGCATCATTGTAGCCCTACTATGTGGATCACAACTTGAAGGTTAGAGCTTCTCTTGGTTTCTACCTCCTATTCTCCTCTCCCCTTCTCCTCCTTAAATAACAGACTTGAAGATTTGATGAGCATCGTTGTAGCTCTGTTGTGTAGATCACCGCTAGAGAGGAGGTCGCTTGACCTCCTTCATCCACTCTTACAGATCTGTAGAGATTCAGAGATATACGATCTTCATAAGTAAAATACAATCTTTCATATGCATAGTTTTCGGTATTGTGAATTTTATGCACCAATCTTTACACGATGACAAACACATTATTGAAAAATTTAAGATTTTTTATTTTTTCGCTACATATATGATGTTGCCCCTAGATTTTCCTATTGGGTCAGCCTCCCCAAAACCTCTTATAGTCGCTTAAGGACCTACACAAGACAAGATGGGTTAGAAAAAGCATTTAACTCAGGATCTATAAGCAATCATTTCATAAAACAATTGACAAATAATGTAAATTACAAACATAGACTTCGCAAGATATGAATGATTACACAATAAATGATCAAAGGTGGTTCGCTGTAACCAAAAGTCCTTACAAGTGTCCAAATAACACTATTGTGGAACAAAGCAGCTAATTAGCCCTAGACACTATTCTAAAGGCCCATCTAGTCATGTGTCACCTAGGTAACTTCTGGTTACTATACTGGCTAATACTCTGCATTACTCTATTAAACTAGAAAACACTCAAAATGATTGCTTAGATAGCTTATTCTATTCAATTTTGCCTTTACATGATGATTGCATACAACTTATGTTTATAAGCTTGAAATGATTATAAAAGTCCACCAAAATGGGGCTCCTAAACCTATTACAAGCTCTCTACATGTTGTGGAAAGTATGAAGAAAATCGAAAGATATTGACGTACATAAGTATTACATTGAACACAATGTTTATAGCTTTGTTTATGACATTCTCTCCCACTTATTCCTTAAACGCCCTTGTCGAAGCCTTTACAGGCATTGTATTCCCTCATCTTTGCTGATTTTTTAATCTTCTACTCTAATTGCAATATGCCTCTTGGCTCCCCAACTACACTCCACCACTATTGTTAAGTAGTTAAACTTTGATCCATCACGCTACTTCAACTCGTCAATAACTATGATTCTAGTGTGCAGTCAGTCAAGTTGTGTTGATTCTTGTTGGTTCATATAGATCCTTCGAATTAAAGAAAAGACCTTTCTTGTTATACGCAAGTCTCTCAAATGTCTCATGCCACTTGACCTAGGTAGATGTTTATTAGAGTTTTATTGAGTATCGCTTAAAAGACTTTGAAAATTTTGAGGTTTTTTCTTCGTAAAATTTGCCCATTGATTCCTCTTCTACTTGTTGTTACCTCCAAGTAAGTTCATATCATTTCTCCTTTCGATTCACATTTTGTTAAAAATGTAATGGACAGTCTATTCTTGATAGCACCGATAAATATTGGTGAAGATTGGATAATTATTGTCTTCCAATAAGTTTCTTCAAAGGGTCTTTAAATCGATACAGAGCTCTTTTGCTTGATAAATAAGAAAACTAGAGTATTTGATTTTACTCATTCTCTTAAGAGTTAAGAAGACAAAGATTTCTCGACTTTCCTCGCCTCCTCTTGTACTCCATGCATCAAGCTAGTTTTTAACATTTGTCTACTCTTTACTCACACTTCCGAAACACCCGAAGTATTTGCACTATTTGCGTTGAGTTAACTACTGCAATTCATCTTCTCATTGTCATTGAACTTTTAGAATGCAAAAAATTTTACTCGAAAAGATTAAAATTTCACCCCGAGTTAAATTAAGTTTATAATAGTTTTGGTCACGGATTATACCTTTTTCTCTATCATATTTGTTGCTTACTCTTTTGAGTGGAAGAGGTATAACATTGTGTGCTACTCATTTCATTCCTTGGTTAAGCACTCCTACATCGACTCGAAGTCCTTAACTTTTAGCTATTTTGATGAGAAGTCTATTGACATTGATCTTATGAAGTTCCTTTACCTCTATCCTTTAGTCTTGTCTTGGTACTTGAAGTTTATTTATATATTCTCTATCTCCTTGATCCCTTTCATGACCAAGCACCCTCTCTCCATAAAAGTAAATGATTGATGAGAGATCTACCACGATAGAGGAACAAGGCAAATATGCCCAAGGTGCATGAGTAAGAAAAACTTGACCCGCGTAAAGAGACATCTGCCACGATAAAGGCGTAAGTCAAAAAAACCTGACTTACGTGACAAGAATATGTCATGGCTGGGGCACAACGTCAAATGTGCCTATGATGCATAAGCCGAAAAAACCAAACCCACGTAAAAAAAAAATCTATCATGATAGAGGTGCAAGGCCAAATGTGTCTGAAGCGCATAAGTCGAAAAAACTGATTCGCATGAAGAGAAATCCAACACAATGGAGGCATAATGTCAAATATACCCGAGGCACGTAGGTTCAGAAAACCCGACCCATATGAAGAGAAATCTACTATGATGAAAGCGCGAGGCCAAATATACTTGAGGTGCTTAAATCAGGAAAACTCAACCCGCGTGAAGAGATATCTTTCACAAATGAAGGTGTAAGGCTAAATGTACCCGAGATACCCAAATTTAAAAAACTCGAACTACGTGAATAAAAATTTATCATGGCGAAGGCACAAGGCCAAATGTGCTTGAGGAACATAAGTTGGGAAAATCCGATCCTTGCAAAACGAAATCTGCCACGATAGATGTAGAAAGCAAATGTACTTGAGGCACGTAAATCAAGAAAACCTAATATGCATGAATAGAAATCCATTACGACAGAATCATATGGCTAAAAGTGTCAAATGCACGTAAGTCGAAAAAACTCGACTCAAGTGAAAAAAAAAATGTCACGATGAAAACACAAGGCTAAATATAACCGAGAAATATAAATTAAAAAAATCCAACTCGCTTGAAGAGATATCTACCACGTGGGAGGCGACAAATCCTTATAGGTCAGACATCAACTCTAAAACGACGAAATCCAAAACGAATTAATGATTCATGAATTTCTATCACCCACAATCAGATGACGCACATATCTATAACTACATATTTAATTCTTCCAATCACAATTCAATACCCTATGATACTCCATCATATTATAAAATAACTCAGATATACTATTGTGAAAAAGAAAAATCACAACTTATCACATTAGATCATTGCCTCTTGTTTAATATAAATTAGTCATTCTAAAGATTTGATATTAATCGAATTTTGAATGAGCATTCAAAGGATTATCACCCCTCTCACAATTTGGGACTCCATTCGCAAACTACATTATTAAGAAGGATTACCACCCTCTCACAATCTCCCAACTAGTTGATTTTGATTCCGGAACATCGCTCGATGTGTGACTAAAAAATCTATGAATGCCGTCTTCGATGGGTTCGCAGGTCAATAGGACAACACTTTAGGACGACGTCGTTATGGACAAAGTCATAGAATGACACAAAAGAGTTAGCTGACAGAATACGCACCACCGACGACGATTAATCTAAGGCAAGGCTCCAAAAGTCAAATTCTTGTTTTCTCTCTCTCTCTCTCTCCGATCTTTGCCACTGCCGCACGCTATAAATATTCCATTCCTCTCCGACCCTTCATGATCGGATTGCAGTCTCTCGTCTAAACCTATCTCACTTGGATTAGTTCTGTAACAAAGGATAGGATGGCATCCGCGACCATCGACCGCTACCGCAAGGGTGCGGAGGTCTACAAGGGAGACTCCATATGCAAGAAGAAATCGATTGAGCTGCTCGCAGAGCTCCGCCTTCCCAAGGGTCTCTTCCCTCTCGAGGACGTCGAGGAGTTCGGGCACAACCGCGAAGCCGGCTTCGTATGGTTGATCCAGAAGAAGAAGAAGGATCACACCTTCAAGAAGATTAAGAGGCAGGTGTCGTATGCCCCCGAGGTGACGGCCTTCGTGGAGGAAGGTAAGATGAAGAAGATGACGGGGGTGAAGACGAAGGAGCTCCTGCTGTGGCTCTCGATCGTCGAGATGTACGTCGACGACCCATCATCGGAGAAGATAACCTTCAAGACCGGCACTGGACTGTCGGACAGTTTCCCGAGAGCTGCCTTCGAGCTGGAGCAGTGAGGCAGGGAAAAGATGGGCGGGCATTTAATTATCTTTTGATGTATTGCTGTCACAAATAAGTGTGGTGTAATTTGGATAATAAATATGACGTGATTTGGAGTACATTCTTTCCTGTGTTGATTCCACTCAGCTTTGTCATTTACATTAATATCATATGTTGCATGACTCCCACACTAACATACATTATAATTGATCATTGCTCTTATCTCTATTGAGACATTCAATTGATCAGTATCGTAGGTGATAGATCTCAAATTCAAACTCACCTGTGAACGTCTTACATGTCATTTATTATAACATAATTTTTTTCAATTTTTTTTTTTTGTGAAAATTTTGATTGGTACTCATAATATATTATTAAGTGGGATAATCGTACAAAAGCACGGTAAAGTTTTTCTACTTGCATTTGTAAAAACTATATGAAATGACAACAATCCAAGTAGGGCACATGTGATCCAAATCAGATCATCCACATTTCAAAAGATCAAATGCTTGATCACGCTTTAATATCAAAAATATTAGACTTTATCAAAAAATACCTCCAGAATTTTCAAGTGGAGATCTACTTTTGACATTGCGACTCGAAAAGGTTCCAAGCTCATAGATTAGTCAAAAAATATTAAAATTTTAGATATACCTTAGATCGGATATCAATTCAATCTAAGAACCTAAATCCAATCTATATATTCATTTAACTAATGAGCCTTTGCTTTATCAGTGCTTTCTCCCGTAGGGGAGCCAAAGTGCGCAATTCAGGAGCGAGTTTACTTGATCGAGGTGCAGGTCTTGGGCCCTCCTTCTAGCACCAATCCGACAATGGACCATTTGATCGGTCGACCATTGGTACAATCCGTAGGCTCGCAAGGAATTGTTCGTTTTGGACGATATGCGTACCCATACAATTTTGTCCTTTCGAAGCATATGAGCTCCAAAAGACATATTTGAGAGTTGAGCCCTTGATTCCTATACTCATTCAATATGAGACTAAATGACGTTTGATCAAACTTGAAAGCATGCGTGGTTTAAACGTTGAGACCAAATCCATCGAGATCGAGCCCGTTGCAATACCACGACTTGGTCGTTTGACTGACTTTGGCTGCAGTCGCTCGTCCCGCTGACACATCCCAAGTGCTTATCGGCGTACCACACACCCTCTCCCAGCAATTATTGACTGCCCTCCAAAGAAGACCAACTCTATGGGTCTTACATGACATGCGCATATCATGGCTTGTTTGCGTCGTATACCCATTGCAAGACTCGTACTTGTCATCTATAAAAACCATCTCCCTCCCATCTTCGTTTCATCAGCCCTTTTGCCTTCTCTTCCTCATCCTCTTCTGCACTGCTCTTTAGCTTCCAAACCACTTTAGTTATCGACGACATGGCTCTCCACACCATCGAAAGCCATCGCCACGGTGCTGAGGTCTTCACCGGTGACGCCCTCTGCCGCAAGAAATCCATCCAACTGCTTCAAGAACTGGAGCTCCCGAGGGGACTCTTCCCCCTCGAGGACATCCAAGAGTTCGGGTACAACCGCGCGGCTGGGTTCATATGGCTGATCCAGAAGAAGAAGCATGACCACACCTTCAAGAAGATCAAGCGGGCGGTGTCGTACGCCCCTGAGGTGACGGCCTTCGTGGAGAAGCGCAAGATGCACAAGATGACGGGGGTGAAGACCAAGGAGCTGCTACTGTGGCTCTCCGTCGTTGAGATGCGCGTCGAGGATCCCTCGACGGGGAAGATCACCTTCAAGACCGGCACTGGGTTGTCCGACAGCTTCCCGGTGTCAGCCTTCGAGCTGGAGGAGTAGCAGGGATGATCATGCCGAGCAGTACATGAATCACAACGTTTCCTGCAGGCCTAAAGTAGTCATTTGGCTTCCTAAGTATTTGGTTTCTGTCTTATGTTACATGTACCTACGTTACGTCGTGCTACTGTTGTATTAAGGATCTACAAGTTATAAGAATATATATATATATATATATATATATATATATATATATATATATATATATTCTATGAGATGATGCAACTTAATAATCTTGTAAATTAAAATTTTAGTTTTCACCATAAATATAAATGAGAATAATTTATCGAATCATATTAAATATTGTATCTATTTTTTGATATATTTTTTTATTATTAATCTTTGATAATCTGTTTTATCATCTCACTTTCCAACACAACACAAACAAGTGTGGTTGGTTTGGTAGTAATAATCAATTGAAGTCTATGGAGATCTCCTCACATATAAGTTTTTTTAACTTATATGTTTTAGACATATTTTATCTCGTATCTCTACCGTAACGGATTACTTTATTTATATATTTGATTCTACTTACATGCCTTGGGCAAATTTTGTTTTGTGTCTCTATCATAACGGATCTCTCTTTACACAGGTCGGGTTTCTTGACTCATATGTCTCGAACATATATGGCCTTTGCATCTCTATAATGATGGATTTTCTTTCATGCGAGTCGAGTTTCCTAACTTACACATCTCTAGCATATTTGGTTTTGCGCTTTCGTCGTAGTATATTTCTATTCGTACAGATCGGGTTTTCCTAATTTATTCATCTCACACACATTTGGCTTATGCCTTTGGCATGGTAAATTTCTCTTTACATGGGTCGAGTTTTCCTAACTTACATGCTTTAAGTATATCTTGTCTTACGCTTCTATCATGATAGATTTCTCTTCACGTGGGTCGAGTTTTCGTAACTCACCTACCTCGAGCATATTTGTCTTATGTCTCTACCATGGTTGATCTCTCTTTGCACTGGTTGAGTTTTCTTGACTTATGTCTCTCAAATACATTTGGCCTTGCACCTCTATCATGGTAGATTTCTCTTCATGCGAAATGATTTTTTTTGACTTACGCATCTCGAGCATATTTGATCTTCTACATCAATCATAATAGATCTCTTCATACGAGTTAGATTTTTTTAACTTACATGCCTCAAGTCACCTTGTGCTTCTATCGTAATGAATTTCTCTTCACATAAGTTATATTTTCATAACTTATGTGCCTTGGGCACATTTAACCTTGCGCTTCCATGATATATTTCTCTTCATATTGATTGGATTTTTTTTAACTTAAATGTCTTGGACATATTTGGCTTTGCATCTTTTGTTATGATATTTTTTTTTCATACAAGGTAATTTTCTCGACTTAAGTACTTCAGCCTAATTTGCTTTCTACCTCAACCCGGACAGATCTCTAATTTATGAAATTTTAACTTGGACATTTTGAATTATATTGTGCAATCCTGCCAAACCTACTCGTTTAGCAACACCAATCTCGTCCATAACGTATTATGTCTTGGATCACAACTCGTGTGCAACATCCACTAACTTGGCAAAGTCTACCTATCCAGATTTGTAGGTTATCAAGCTAAACCCACTCGTTTCGTGACATTGAACTTGCAACTAAATCGATATATGATAAATGAATTTTTTTTTTTTTACGATAATCGACGAAGATGAGATTTAATCATGTGACCATTCTATCAGATATTAATACAAGTCAATCATACGAGGGCTTATGTATTACCATTAGATCAATATTTTAGATATAAAATTTATCATATGAGATTTCAAACACTTAACATTATAAACTTAAGTAGGTAAATAAAAGATGATCTTAATTTATATTCTTACCAACACCACACTAAAAGAGATTGAGTGGACATCATGTCGCCCCCCGTACATCGGAAATTAATATAAAAAAAAAGATGTCTCAACATCCAAACATTTAATGTCTCATTCCAACAGATCCATTTAGATATCAAATTGACATGTCCAAAAGCAAGCTATCGAGTCAACCATGTTTAGTGTTATTATGCAACAGCGAAGCTGAAAGGATGAGGACGACGAGGTGGAGATAAGATCAAGAAAGGCACCCCTACTTTCCAAGTAAATTGCGGCAGTGATTGGAAGAAAACAAAGAAGACGAGAGACTTTTTCGTGCTTAATTATTAGAGTGTGCGAGTGTCGTTTTGTCATCATTGTTCTGCAGCACAGCAATGGCCGGATGGGTTCTTTTTATTGGTTTGGATGCACTTTTCAGCGTCATTTCATGTGCGGGAAAAGGAGATTTGGCTTCTGGTTTCACATTTTCCAATCTATGAGCTCGGTGACAGCCCATCGAGTCGACGTCTCGATGTACAAAGTACTGTTGGGTTACCATTTTCGTGAGGCAAAACAACTTCTTCGTGTTATGTTAATTCTAAATGATTTGATTAAATTATTTTATGATAGGTATAAAAGAAAATTTTGATGATGGTAAGAATCGATTCTAATAAGGACATTTAGTCTTACATTAATTGAGAAATAGGGAAAACCAAGGTCGCTCTTATTTTAGAAGTATTTTTCTCGAGGCTCACGATCCCGAAAGGATAAAATCGTGCGAGTACGAACTTACATGATCACACCAATGATAATCAAATTTTGATTTATCAGATTAGTATTAGCGGAAGGGCTATAAGCTCTTAACTCTCATACAAAGGATCATACCAATGATGATCAAATATTGACTTATCAGACTCAAAAATTTTGATTTTATTGTAATTAATTTGTACTAGAGAAGAAAGATTATAAATTCTAAAAAGTAATAAACAAAGGAAATATGTGTTTCTTTTAAATCATTTTCTGGTATAATCTTCTTGTTATTTAGGTTTTGATAGTGGAAACAAATCTCATTAATTTTGATAGTCCATTGTCGCGACGTTTGCAAATATATAAAAAATAGTCAATTAGTGCTAATAATATGATGACTTATATAATCAAAAAAACCAAGCTATAAATAATAAAAAAGAAGTTCCTGATATTTTTAATTTAACTATAAATAATATCATATAAATTGATCCCAAACGATTTGATAGTTTGTTACATAATCACATTAT
This sequence comes from Musa acuminata AAA Group, assembly GCF_036884655.1. Classification (NCBI taxonomy): domain Eukaryota; kingdom Viridiplantae; phylum Streptophyta; class Magnoliopsida; order Zingiberales; family Musaceae; genus Musa; species Musa acuminata. Next base: position 37,147,949 of record NC_088344.1, on the reverse strand, counting down.
TTGTAATTGATAGAAAAATAATAATATGATCAACACATCGGCATTAATATTGACATTAATTGATTAACAACTCGATCGATATTAAGTGGTTGGTACCTCATTGTTACATTCATAACAGTGACACCATATGTGATTAATATGATGGTGTAAGCATAATGATCACAAAGTCACATAATATACCATTTCTCTCTATTTATATTTTCGATTTTATCCCTCTTGATTTTTCATGAAAATCTTAGCTTCAAAAGTAACTTAATAAGCATTGATATAAATTTTTATCAAGCAATATCTCAAATATAATTTTACAGAATTCAACATCTTCTTAATTCGATTGTTGGTGATACTAGCAAGAGCATAAAATAGAATGATTCTGAATCGTCCAACTCAAACAAATTAACAAGCGTTAAATTTCATCTGTACAATTGTCATTAATATACGCATTGGTTTGCTTGTTTTTATTTTTTGTACTTTAATTCGGTGCAATCTCTCCACGTTTCTTCTCCACGCCAAAATGCACCAAAAGGATTGTAGCGCTCAATCTCCCCTGTTGATAAGCAGTAACAAGCCACAAAAGACAAGGGTAACATACGTCGCTGCATCAACCTCTCCCCAGGTTGGCCCCGCCACTCACGTGACACTCAAAAACCCTTTGACTAGCCACAGGTCCTTTGGAAGCCATGGCACATCAACCCACCATCCCAGTTTGCCGTCGGCGACTTCGTGCCGGCGGTGGAAGTTCCACAAACAATATCGATGGCCGCGCTCGATAGCTTGCCTGGGTCAACAGTTGCAACTGACAGCACACCGCTGGACGAAGACGCTTGCTCCGGCTCTCTTCACCTGGAACGACCGCGCTCTACCTCTCGTAACAGCGGCGATGCCGCCAGGTGGAGTTGTAACGGTGCTCTTTGCTTTTGCACTCCGTTGCTGTACAAAGTAGAGTGGTGCGGTTACAAAGGACGACCTCGGGACGACACGTGTCATCGGCTCGAATTAGGCCAACGCCATCGGCCGTTTCGTGCTGGGTGAGGTCGGCTGCCGCAGTAGCGCAATCAATGCCTCCGCCTGTTCATTTGATTAAGAAAAATAATTATTATCCCGGGAATGAAAAAAAAAAGAAATTAGATAATAATTTGAGAGGGAACACTGGAACAGGGGATGGTGAGGTTACCAACCTTCTCCTTGATCTTCTTGGAGGAGGACTGGGAGAGGGCGACGAACGACGGGATTGCGCCCTCGCGGACGACCATCCTGCGGTAGGCGGAGCTCTCCTCGCAGATTTGGAGGAGCGAGAGCATCGCCACCTCCTTCTGCCGCTGGCTTCCCACATCCACCATCTCCACCAGCACCGGCAGGCCGCCCTCGTCCACCGCTGCCACCCGGCCCTCCCGCAAAGCCAGCACGCGGTGGAGCACGTACGCCGCCTTGTCCACCATGCCCGACTCCGGATCGGCCATCAGGTCCAGCAACGGGCGCACCACCCCAGCCTCCACTGCCCGGCTGCTGTTCTCCTTGGAGGCTAGGAGGGTGAAGAGGGCGGTGGCGGCGTCCTTCTTGCCGCGGGATCCGCCGGTCTCGAGGAGGGCGACGAGGGCCGGGATGGCGCCGGAGCCGCCGATGGCAGCGCGTAGGTCGTCGAGCTGCGCGAGGCGGAGGAGGGCACAGGCGGCGTTCCCACGTGCCGCGGGGGTGCCGAAGCAGAGGGTGCGCACGAGGTGGCCAACGGCGCCAGCCGCGGCGATGGTGGCCTTGTTCTCGTCGCAGAGGGAAAGGTTGAGGACGGCGGTGACCCCCTGCTCCTGGAGCTGCGGGTCCGGATGGGAGAGGAGGGCGACGAGAGGAGCGACGGCGCCAGCCCGGGCGATGCGGATGCGGTTCTCGGGGCTGTGCTTGGCCAGGAAGCGGAGCTGCGTGGCGGCGCGACACTGGGACTCGACGGAGGGCGACTCCAGTTCGGAGATTAGCCCCCTGACCACCTCGTCAGAGTACTCGGAGGAGGAGGAGACAAGTAAGCGGCGGAGGGAGAAAGCACCGCCTGTTGGGGAGAACTCGCCTGAGCGGTCGCTGTTGCAGTCGCTGAAGCCGCCGTCGCTGCAGCTTCGGCTCATTTGGGGGCCGATCTCCGACCTGCTCTCCATTACCATCACCTCCATCGGATCCAATGTCCGAGCCAATCCGCCAGAGAGGATGAAGGAGGGGGAGGGGGGCCGAGGGCGGAGGATGATGTGTTGCCTTTGAGAAGGGGTGAGGAGGAGCGACTTAAATACAGGGAGAGGAGCTCGAGCACACGTGAGGAGGCCGGCTGCTCTGGGTGCGAATAATCGAGCACAAAGGTAGGATTAGGATACCATCAAATGGGCCCTTGGGTTTCCCAAAACTTTACTTACACGGATAGACACACCCTGTCACGTACTTGATGCGGTGGGATCCACGCTCTCATCAGGTATGCAAAACGGGACAAAATCTTTTTGACGTTTCTAGAAGCGGGTTCAGTGAGCCTATATGTATTTCGAAGACTGGAGTAATTATTGGGGGGTAATAATACAGATACATAATTATTGGATGCCGTTTTGGTTACGGAAATGTGTCGGCGGTTACTGCTTCACTGGATTTTATTTTTATCTTTTTAGTGATTACTTCAGCTTTTTGGTTGGATGCTGATCTTATTTGACTATTTTAGAAGAGACAAGGATTCACTTGGTCACGGGTATTACTCAGGGTTGTCACATATAATTTGCACGTCTTTTTCGCATATAATTCAGACTTCATAGAGTCAAAAAGTGACGGCGAATAATAGAACTGCCACGTTGAGTAATTAAAGGTGACATGGACATCACCGAGATCGTTTTAGTAAGGCACCGTAAAAACCTATCGTGCGAATGCCAGTTTACGTTTACAGGCGATGTCGGCTATGCCCCCGGCCTTGGCCCACCAGTCAAACCCAGGCCACACTAGTCAGTGAGGCCTCACTCAGTGAAGCTCTATGATGATGTACAATAATCTAAGCAGAAGACAAATCAAAAGAGTTCTCATTTGGTTTCTTCGTGGAAGAAGGCGAGTGACGGGACCCTCAGCCGTCACATCTCGGCTCCATCCCTAGTCCGCCATCCCACCACGTTATATTACTACTGCAATTGCATCAGACGCGGTGTGCATAGACCATAGCATGGACTGCTAGTAGCAGATTTAAGGCTCCAGTCTTCTGATGGTTTGAAGCCACAAGCGAAGTGAGTCGCCTCGTGATCGTTACAGTGCTTGCATCAGGTCTTCATGTACGGACCTGATGCAAGAAGGTTCTCTGATTAAGGCTCCAGTGCCTGGTATGACAATCCAAGATGGTTCACATAAATCGCTGAGGTCTTCATGTCGGCAGTGGAACCGCACGTCTTGTTTCTGAAGATCGACTGTATGGACCATATAATGCATGGAGACCAGTCAACGATGGACTATTGTGTACTCTCCTCTCGTCTCTCGAGTCCACTGGCGAGGTGAGTCGCTCTCGTGGTCCATACCTGTCTGCTTCGGACAAGCATTGGGATGACTGAAACAACCTAGAAGGTTCACCTTAGTTTTTGAGGTTTTAATGGTGGCCTTGTACTGCATCATTTACTGAGACCTGCTTCCCATCAACCAAGTGTGAGTGGCTGTTGCTTTCGTTGCATATGGAGCAAGCAAGCCGGCATCATTACGTTTCTACTTCACTTCCAGAGCACATAGAGATCCGCCCTCATCAGCTGTATACAGGCTCGCCTATCTAATCACTTTGAAATGTGTGGACAGGGAGCATTGGATGATTGCTGTGTTCGGATTCTCTAGGTCAATATTTATTATTCGGATGTACACTTTTATCATACAATGTGCAATATAGGCTGATGCCCAGCCCAATTAACCCATAGAGGAAGGGATTAATTGGGCCTTTTCGAGATCGATCTCCCATCCAAATTCAAACTAAGATCGGATTTGGTTTGCACGCATCGATCTCCCATCCAAATTCAAATTAACGCATGGATGGTTTGACAAAGGGACCTCTCTCTTCTTTCGAACTAGTACCTTGTTCCATTATCTAATTTTCTAACTTACATGTGTTTCTAACTCGAAGGAGAAGATGCTTCCAGTATAGTTTTGTAGGACATCCGACTAAACCCCCTTACTACCCCAACATCGATCCGCTATGAAATAAGCAACCTGGTTGGCTCCATGACGTTGTCGAATCAAAATTAACATTAACACTAGCAGTAATAAAGGACCAATACTTATAAATTTCACCTTATTTGAGCTCTAACTGATTGATTCAAAAATTGATCCTAAAGCTTTGATTTATGTCTCATTTAAGCACCTAAAATTTGGCAGGTGCTAGTCATTTGATAGAATGCAAAAAATTAGTAGTACTGTCGATCACACTGGAAGTTTCACAGTAGTACCGTCAAACAACAGGCTGCACTGATTCCAGTGACCAGATGCCCATTGTTTGGTGCAGTGGAATCGCTGCCATGTCCCTCTCACCCCCTGCTTGCGTCCGACGGTTTAACTAATCCGTTGGTTACGATGAGTTCCCAGTCATATACATCAGCCAAAATGACATTGGTTTTGTCTCTAGCTTATGTCCCTAGTCTGTTGGCCACCGCATCTTCCATTCGTTCTTCACCCTGCAACTTAAATTCAAATATGCTTCTTTATTTAGGCTCCAAGTGAACAAGAGTGCGACCTCCAAATCCCCCATCTCAATCCTTCTCACCTGCAGTGGTTTTGGGTGGGTTCGATTTGATTGTCTAAGGAGCGAGGGCACAAATCGATATCATCCACTGCGCCCACCACAAATTGAACCAACTGCAGCAGGAGCATCATATGGAAGCCCACAGAATGATCAGATTTTGTTCCCTATCAGCTTTGCTACGACAACATCGAAACCCTCCCTATAAATACCAAGCTCGCCCTACCAAATCCTCCCCATCCAAAGATCACAAGCTTAACGAAGAAGAGCAGCTCAGAGAGAGAGAGAGAGAGAGAGAGAGCAGCAAATACTAATGGAGGGTCTGATACCGATGATGATCCAGGCGATAAAGAAAAGCATGGAGAGGAGGGCGTACCAGTGCATATCGGAGGGGTCAGCAGCGCCGGCGCTCACGGAATGCTGGAAGCTGCAGCAAGAGGAGTCGTCCCACCGCAGCCGCTCCCGATCCGATCGCCCGACCTCCGGTGCTGACTACCTGTTCCCGTCGGAGTCCCTCGTGGGCTGCCGCGAAGCCTGAAGGCAATCCCGTGCCTCCATAATGAAGAGACGCACTTGTTCTTCCCCCTCTTGTGGTTCCGTTGGCCAGAAGATAAATGTACAGTTTTGCTCTCAAGTTCGTTATATATTACAAGGACTTAACAAATATTCTAGCTGTGAAATTATTTTTATTTTTATTTTTATTTTTATTTGTGAATGTGTGTGACAGACTTCTTTTAGATTACTTACAAATCATAACGAGAAAAAAAAATCCGGAATGATTAATCGAAATTCACCACCATCAAATCATAGCCGTTTGTTTATGATTGAAGGGTTGAGATGAGGTTGATGACTGAGTCGTTAAATGAAACGATGGACGGTCTGAGATGGGTTCCGTGCCAACCGGAGAAGATCCCAACCCTTCCCTTCACCACTCCCGATGGACCACCGCACCGGCGGACCCCACCCTTATCACCGTCCATAGCCATTTTTCGGCGTCATTCACTTAAGCGACTCGTTTCAAAACCCATTGGTTGGCTTCCAAATTTCGTTCTCTTCTTCTTACTAATTACAGATATTAGAAAATAGAAGTGGCAAAAAATCAAAAAGTCGTCCGCACTACGCAACCCTATTCTCCATCTCTATTCTTCTCTCCATTTCTCGGCCGCCGCCATGAAGGGTCCGGGACTCTTCTCCGAGATCGGCAAGAATGCCAAAGGTCTGTCCCAATCACTTCCTCGATCCTTTCCCTCTTTCCTCAAACTTATTCAAACCCTTTTATCGGTTCATTCCCATGTCCGTTGTTCTCTGCTATTTATCCTTGCTATGGTTCCGTTGTTGCCGATGCAGATCTGCTGAACAAGGACTACACCTATGACCAGAAGCTGACCATCTCCACCTCCAGTGCTTCCGGAGTGGTAAACCCTCGGATCTCGTGCTTTGACATTCATAGATTTGTCGCAGCTTGCCTTTCCTTCCCGGGATTGAACTAATTAGTAGAGTTGGTCTTTTTGCTTCGTTGGTTCGAGCTATTGCTGTTGAAATCTGAGGAACATGCTTATAATCTGACTGATGACGAGATGGTTTATGGAACTTATAAAGTGGTTTCGATTTAGATCGTATGGATTCGAAAATGCGAAGGGGCTATGCTTCGAACCAACATTTTAGGGTGGATAGCGAATCATATATTGATCAAAGTCATCGGGCTCATCTAATGGGGGATTGGTGTGGGATTAATCGGATCGGAGGATTACAATCTAACCCACTTTAATCCCCGACATATTCATGGGTCACAAATATCACAACGATCATTGAGTCTTCCATAGATGTTATGTGGTGTAAAGGTATTATGATCCGCATGTTGCTGCAACTATACCTAATGCACATTTCAATCGGACTCAAGATTCGTTTGGGTGTACAGTAAATCCCATCATGCCGTATGGATTGCAAACCATTGTTGCTCTGGTCAAGTTTCAAACAAAGTTGGACGATTTCTCTATATAGGCTGTACCATACCTGGCTTATCTGGTAGTAATTAGACCATTCGGTATGGTATTTGCTGTACCACACCAGACTTAGTAAGTGATAAGCAGATAAGTGCCAGAACCTACCATCTGGTAAGCAGATAATAACTTGACAAAATGTGCGAGAATTATGTGAATGTGTTTATTACATTTTCAGTCAGCTGATGTTATAAGCCAAGATTCTTCTGCCAGAACAAGAATTCCAGATTTGTTGCCTTATTTCTGACAGTTTTTATTTTTCAAAAAAATTAATATACCATCATTATAGATGCATATGGGAATTGTGCAAAAGCAAAAGTGGTGATTGTCCAACCTTTTTTTCTCTGGCAAATCTGCATATTGTGCTGTTAGATACCATTGTAAATTATATTTTTTATTTCAACTCTTATCCCTAATTGTTTGTAGTATTATTTAAATCCTCTCTGCTTCTTAGTTTTTTCAAGTTGAAGGGATTTTCTATGTTTTGCTCCTTTGACCCAGTGGAACTTGTCTGCCAATCTGATAGGACTCTTGCACCTAGCAATTTATCTGATAGATTTATTTAGATTGTTTCATAAGATATTGGAGTATTGAACTTCATGGTAAACCCTGACTGGGTGGAAGAATAGTTATTTCTAGATCTTTGAAATCTTTTTTTCTGGTTAAAAGGAATTAATGAATTGTTTCTCTAACCTACACAAGTCTGCTTCAGAGATTCGAGATTCAATAAATGCTCTTCTACCTAGGTGATTTTATTTGCATCTCTTGCAATTATATTCATTTATTTTATTTGTTATTCTAATCTGGCATTGCTTTATTCCAATTTTGTTGATTGATATCGCTTTGTGATCATCTTCTGGTGTTGATAATTTTCTAAAATTTGGGATCATTTTGTTATCATCTTCTGGTGGTGATAATTTTCTAGAATTCAGTGTCAGTTTGTAATAATCTCTTGGTGTTGATAGTTTTCTAGAATTCGGTATCACTTTGTAATCATCCGCTGGTACTGACATTTTTCTAGAATTTGGTATCACTTTGACAATACACTGATAACTTCTCATACTTGATGCTAAAGAAAATAGGGATTTGGTTTTTGGCTTATTTTTCTATCATTTCAGTTTTGGCATCATTGTGCATAACAGTTTTCATGCTTTTTGAAGTTGTTACAAGATTGCAGTGCAATGTGTTATGATTTATATGCTCTAATCTGGCCATACTCGCCTCATGAATGAATCCATTGTAGTTGACTTCTAACTGTTGTTGCTATCTTATTGTGGTTTCTATCTTGTCTCTTTAGCAGAATTTGGCAAGAAGTTTCTTACTTGGTTCTGGTTGGTATTCAGGGGCTTACTTCTGCTGCAGTCAAGAAAGGTGGACTGTATTCCTTTGATATCGGTTCACAGTACAAGTACAAGAACACCCTTATTGATGTCAAAGTCGACACTAATTCAAATGTGTGTTTGCTGTCCCTTTATCTTGTTATTTGCGTGACAGAATGGTCAGTTGGTTAAGAGATCCTTTTTGATTTTCTAACAGATATCAACAACAGTAACCATCTCAGACATACTTCCATATACAAAGACCATCACTTCTTTCAAGCTACCTGATTATAACTCTGGAAAGGTAGTATGTTTTATTGCTTTAAGTGAACTGATGAAACAATTGATACAGGAGATTAAAATGTACATTTGATCTTTGCAGTTGGAGGTTCAATATTTCCATGACCATGCAAGTTTTGCTTCAGTGGTGGCTCTGAAGCACTCTCCGATTGTTGAGCTTTCCGGGACTGTTGGTACACGAGGTGTTGCATTTGGTGCTGAGGCCAGTTTTAATACTGCCTCCGGAGACTTCACCAAGTATAGTGCAGGGGTTGGACTGACAAAGCCAGATTACAGTGCTTCCATAATTCTGTAAGTGCTCAGAAAATGGCCACCTTAACCTCATCTATTGACATAAAGTTTCTAATGATAAATGCTTTTTTATCAGGGAGGAGAAGTTAGACACTCTCAGAGCTTCCTATGTTTATCATCTGGATGAGTTGCAGAAGAGCTCTGTGGTTGCGGAGATTGTGAGACGATTCTCTACCAATGAGAACATTTTTACAGTCGGAACACGATATGCGGTGGATCCCCAAACAACCGTAAAGACAAGGCTCAACAATTCAGGGAAGCTTGCTGCTCTCCTCCAGCATGAACTGAAGCCAAAGTCGGTTCTAACACTCTCTGGTGAGTTCGACACTAAGGCCTTGGAAAGGGCTCCCAAGTTTGGACTGGCTCTTGCTCTTAGGCCTTGACTGCTCTTGTTAGTAGAGTACCGTGCAATTTTCCGGTTGGATGAAGAAGTTAGAGCTAATAAATGTATTCTACAAACACACTTTCAAGTTTTCCATTGACTGGTTTTGATTTTGTTGGGTGCTTAAACCCATTCAATCTGGGACATTTTTGTTGCCATTTGTCTTGCCACCTGTTCTCCCGGTCTGGGATGTGACCAAATTTTTGCATTAATCTCCTTGTTGCGGAACATGCATTTCGAAATTCATGCTATTTCTTTGCCAACTATTCGTTGAGTTATTGATACAACTCATTTTTGTTTCTGTTGCAATTGGCTACTGAAATATAGTATTGATCAATGCAGTTTTATGAAGACCATTGTTCTTCGATAACTTGCTCATCTTATTCCATAATGTTCTGATGTTTTTTGTTGGTAGATATTCCAATTCATTTGCTGTGTATAAATTAGAAGTTGTATGATAGAGTAAAATGTGCTATCGAGCTTAGGGTTGTATCGGGTACTGGTGAGGTGTGATTACTAAAATGTGTAGGATGTAGTGTTTTTTCTTTTTTGTGTTCGACACCATTAATGTTAGTTACAGCAGCTAATTCCAGACCTTCCTCAAACAAAGTTTATCACGCAGCTCATCAATGGCCATCGACTTCGACTGCTTGGAAGGGTCCCTTAGTGGATCATAACATCATACGTATTATTATTAGTAGTCAATCATGACAAGAGACTGGCAAGAGGAAGAAGACAATAGTGGTCATGGTTTAGATAGAATTCTCACCACAAGTGTTCACATCTACATGTTATGGTTTAATCTGAAGTGAAAGATGAATCACAAGCGGAATATAAATGAACATGCTGTCGATATCAACGCACATTGCTCCAAATTGCTCTAATACATCTTGAGCCAACCTTATTTGCTAGCGAAGACAAACACCCTTTCCGAAAGCTCTCCACCTTCGAAAAGTTTGTTCCACGGCCCCATTATCAGGTATTATTGTCTTAATATTCAACATTTGAGGTCAGCATAATCTCACCCGTGGACCCCACCGAATTTGACTTTTATAACTTGTGATGCTTGAGAGCGACTCCGCTCCCGTATGTCCACTGTCCTTTTTAGCCTTGGAATGCGGAGTGACTCCACATCCTCTCCCCTCTCTCCACTCCTATTCTTATCTCGGCATCGTGTGCAGCGACTACAATGGGGCTGCTGCTGGTCGCGGTGGATTTCTTGGTCACCATCTGGGCGCTGCAAGAGAGGAGACTGTCGACGGTCTTCCACGCCGCGACTTCGGTCGTTGGCTCCCTCGTCGTCTCCCTTGTCTACTGCCTTCTGGTGGTGGGAATCTGGTGAAAGCTCTTTCCCATTTCCATCTCCGCGTGTAAACATGTTTCTCTTTCTCTTCCTTTCCTCACTCACTCTCTGTTGAACTTTGTTGAAGACCCGCTCGATGATGGCAGTGGAGGGTGGACAACGAAGCTGATGGGGAAGTAGGTCAACCACCCACAACAATTAAATGGATCCTATCAAGTATATTAGTTGGACATTACCTTTTTTTTCTTCTTCCATCGTACTCATAATTCGTTGCAGATTCTTGATTTCTTTGAATTAAATATCCTGTGCAACCAAGCATTGCGATTAATTTCCGGATTCTGTGCGAAAGATTGAATCTTCTTGAAAGAACCTTTTGCTTTACCTTGAGATTTCGTGAACAGAACTTGCTTTCTATTATAGCGTAGCAGTCTGTTTGATGTGTACTGCTCACGGCCTCCGGTAATACGGTAAAAGGTCCACCTTGATGACTTTGTTTCGTATATACAACCCTTTACTTTAGTGTGGCGAGTCAACTTATGTTATCAACCTGAAACCATACTATTTGCGCGAAATGGATACGCGAGAACGAGATGGAGGGACTGTTGCGTCTTCTCCTTCTTTGCCCCCTCGTGACCCTCTTTGTTCTTCCTGAAACAGAGATGGGACACAGAGGGGTGAGAGATGGCAAGGAATGAAATGATCAAGAAACGCAACCTCCATTGATGCTGCTCTTTGCTCCTCCTCCTCCTCCTCCTCTTAGGGTTTCGGCCCGACGGGGTGACGAAGGAGTAACGAGTTGTTCTTACGTCGGGAAATCGGGCGGCGGAAGCATTGCATCGAAGCCTGACGAAGAGAAGCACGTCATCCGACTGCTTACGGCGTCGTGTTCTTTAGGGCCCAATAAGGCCTTTATCGATACAAGAAGCCCACCGATGCATCAATATGCCCAAAATTTGAAGGATAAATATTTATCTCGATCCGATAAAACATATAATTTATCTATAAATTCGAGAAACGATCAAATCATGGATGCGAATTGGATCCGTTGGACTCATCGGATTCGGTTCGTAAAATGGGCTAATGAGCTGAATAGTGGAGTTGAATCAAATGTTAAGGCTCTTTCCGCCCCCCCTTTTCGTACACAAAAAGATACCAGCCATGTTATTGGTCGCATTCGGTCTAAAGGGCTAAAATGTAATTTTCTATGGAAATAATCAGGAAATCCAATATGTAGTCGTTCCCCCTCTTTGCGACGGCCCTCCTCAATCCCCCCCGCCTGGCCATGGCGGTCTCAGCTTCCGCTTCACTGTCGACCTTTTTCTCCGAGCACAAGCCCTTCGAGCCCAACACTGAGGCCATCAGGCAGCGGCTCCTCCGCAAGGGCGTCTTCCCCACTCCCAAGATCCTCCACGCCCTACGCAAGAAAGAGGCCCAGAAGGCCTTCCGCAGATCCAAGAAACGAGCCCTCCAAGAACAACCCCCTCCCCTCTCCGAGGCCCAGAGGCGGGCCTTGGAGGACGATGACCTCTTCCGCACCGTCTCCGCCGAGTACGGTGCCGTGAGAGAGGAGCTCCGCCGGAGGGACGAGAGGGCGGTGGCGCTCTCTGGGAGGCCGTGGGAGGGCTCCAAGGCTGTCGACTTGCGAGGGCTCGCGAGCGCGATGGAGGACCCCGGAGGTGGCAGGCTGAGGACTGAACACCTAGAGGAGCTGAGGCGAATGCTAGCCGAGAGGAACGAGGAGCGGTTCCGATGGCTATTGGTTAACGATGAAGTAGAGGATACAGGTGGTTTTGTAGACAAACAAGAGAGGAAGGTGCCGAAATCGAGGCTGGTGGTAGGAGCTGAAGAGAAAATTCGCTTGCTTGTGGACAGGTGCGAACTTTATCCACTTGGCCTCTTCTTTTTCTTGATTAATTTGAAGTTTTAGCCTTTGCATCTTATTTCGGTTGTATTGGCTTTGCACAATTCTTCTGACTGGTAAATGTTTCTATTGGAGCTCCTACTGATCGAGGACTCGTGAATTCAGCCTTGCCATGGTTGTTGGTAATGCTGCTCCAATTGAAATTGGTGATTTATGTTTGGCATCCGTTGCAAATTTTTTCTGCTTATTAATGTTATGAATTTTTTGAGTGCAGCTGAATGTTGACTTTACTATCAGATTGCTTTTTTTGATTAAGTAATGAATTGATGGATTTCATTAGGTGAATATTTCATTTAGTGGTGCGTAATTTAGAACAAGGCCCTGGGATCTTTGACCTTGGCTTGTGATTAAGTTGCTGTTCAAATAACAGCTTGGTGAACCTTCTCCTTGTAGCAAGCATCTGTTCTATGCTATTGGACAAGCTTCCAAGTTGCCAAATTTCTTGCATTGCAAATCTTGGTTTAGATATAGCTTCATAACCAGAACATCCATCAATTATCCTCTGTCATTCATATGAAAAAATCTTTAGCAGCTGTTAGGAGTAACATTTTAGATTTTGTCGATATTGTAACCTGCTACTATGCTGATGATTATGACCCTCCCCTAATTGAATTACTGTTTGCTTTGAGCTTGTTTGGTTAATTAATTGTCTATGCTTGCACGTAAACTACCAAGTTACAAGCCTTCTAAAGCACCTTGTTGTCATCATGTAGGCTCAGTGCTACGGATTTAAGTTTGCATGACTGGAAGTTTTCAAGGATAATGAAGCAATCGGGCATGTTCTTTACTGAGATGCATTTGCTTAAAATAGTTGAACGACTAGGAGTTCTTGGAAACTGGAGTCAGGCACTGTCTGTTGTGGAATGGGTGTACAACGAAAAGCAATACAAGCATAGGAAAAGCAGGTATGACGTATATATGTTTTTTTTTTTACATTTTCTTAATTGGGAACTATTGATTTGTTTGGAGTAGTGAGATAATTGTTGTAAATTTAAGATAACTACACAAAAACTCAACAGTGATATGTTCTGCTATACAGGTTTGTGTACACCAAGCTTCTAGCTCTTTTAGGCAAGGCAAGGAGATCAACTGAAGCTCTTCAAATTTTTAACAAAATGCGGGTGATGTGTATTCATTTATTGTTTGATTATTTCAGGCTCTCTTATCTCTTGTTAGTGTCATCTGCATAACTTATTATTGTGGACAGGTGCTAATCTGATATTCTTGACCCTTTGGTTTGATTTGATCTCAGGAAGATGGCCAGATATATCCTGACATGGCTGCATACCACAGTATTGCTGTTACACTTGGTCAAGCTGGACTTGTGAATGAGTTAGTCAACATAGTTGAATGTATGAAACAAAAACCCTCTAAAACACTCAAGAATATGAACCGCAGAAACTGGGATCCATGCTTGGAGCCAGATGTGATCATTTACAATGCTGTATGGATGTTTTTATTTGGTTTATATATTTTTTTTTATATGAAAAGTAGCTACATGGCACCTAATTGCATGCCTTTTTCATTGGCTTAATATCATGTTAACCTCTTGCTAGGTGCTGAATGCATGTGTGCCATCCCGTCAATGGAAAGGGGTGTTTTGGGTTCTGGAACAGATGAGGCATAGGGGAATAAAGCCTATTGGAGCAACTTATGGATTAGCAATGGAAGTAAGTTTTGCATGACACAACTTTTGTATCATAGTTTGGTCTAGATACTGAAATTCAGATATATTTAATAATTTCGAAGACTACTGGTTTTTATCTACATTCAGCCACATTTTGGCAGCAAGGAAAGATTTAACTTCTGAACTCTCTAAATTTTTCTAATACGCAATCGAAAATCGTTGTCGTTTGCTTAAGTATATTTCACTTTGTTGAAACTCCTAGTTTGATTATTATAGCTGAAATCCCGATTAAAAACCATTGTCAGTGTGCTCAAGTATATTTTACTTTGTTGAAATTTCTTGCCTGGTTGATTGTTATGGCTGAAAATCTTCTTGAAAAACTAAACTTCACTTTGGGGGTGAGCAAAAAGACAATTAATCAACACCTACAATCTTCAGGATTTAAAAAATGGAGACTTTTTGTGTAAAAATCATTGTAATAGTTAATTTCTGATCACTTTGTATTAAGAAAATTGATTTTAACTGTTTGACATAGTTCTCATTCTTAGTAGCATGATTATGCTGTTTCTTACATGCTTTTCCGAGTCTTAAATTGTGTTGAGAAGATGGCTTTTTTGTGCAAATTTTAATGAGAGATTAGGAAAGAGAATAACTTGATTGTGAGGTTAACTAAGTTACACCATTGTTGCTTTTTTCTTCTACTTATCTTTCTGTTGGTACTTTTTCTTCTGAAAATATAGATGTAATAATAGTCTTAACAGGAACTGCTTGTTGAAAGGTCATGTTGAAAGCGGGAAAATATGATCTTGTACACAAGTTCTTCGAAAAGATGCAAAGAGGTGGAATAGTTCCAAAAGCTTTAACTTACAAAGGTACAATATATGAAAAATGGTTGTTCTTTTTTTCCAGTTCACATGTGCATGTTGGATTCCTTGACAAAGGTTGCAGTTCTTGTTAGAGCCTTTTCGGAAGAAGGTAAAGTAGATGAAGCAGTCATAGCAGTCAGGGAAATGGAACGAAGAGGAGTAGTTGGAGCAGCTTGTGTTTATTATGAATTAGCATGTTGTCTTTGCAACAAAGGGAGATGGCAAGATGCAATAATTGAGGTGCATTCTTTCTCTATCATCTGGAATCCTATATCAATATGCATCTTGCTGGTTTTCATGGTAGAAGATTTAGAGAAATATTTAGCAAGTATAGATATTTGATTGTTTGGACTCTTGACTCTTTCTTGGCATTTCCTACGTTTCTTTACTAATTCTTCAACCATATTTTTATTAGTGATTTCAATAGGCGCTCGGGCGCTCGCCTAGGCACTCGGGTGAGGCGAGGTGAGGCCCGAGCGCCTCGCTTCATGTCCAGGCGCCTCACTTCAAAGAGGCACCGCCTGGGCGCTCGCTTGAGCCCAGGCGTCGGGCGCTTCGGGTGAGTGCCTGGGTTAAACCAGGCGATCGAACCAGATTTTTAGGTCCGGTTGGTCTCCGGTGCTTTAGTTGGTTTAATCAAACCAATTAAATCACCGATATTATGCTCCCTCTTGCAATTTCCCCGACTTCCCCAACCCTAACACTCGCGATCACGATTTCTCCGCTGTCGCTGCTCTCTACTGCCGCTGCCACTGTTGCTGCTCGCCGCTACTGTCGCTACTCGCCGACTGCTCACCGCTCCCACTCCCGTCGTCGCTCGTCGCTCCCGCTCCAACTACGGCTATCGCCTGCTACCGCTGTCGTTGCCTCAGCAGCCTCGGTCTTCTCACTATACTGTTAATAGTATATTAACAGTATACTGCTAACTGTATACTAATAATAGTATTTTATTTATTATATTAATAATATATTATTTTGATTTTAATACTATTAATTTTTATTTATTTAATAGTATATTTTTCATTTAAAAAATAAAAAATACTATTATGATTTATTTATTTATTGTGATTTTGTACCTGATTTTCTTAATTTAATAGCATGTTTTTTTATTTTAAATAATTATATTTATTAATTATATTATATATTTTTATATTTTAGCGTTTCGCTTCGCTCGAGCAAGCGCCTAGCGCCTCGGGCGTTTTTGGACCTTGGCGCCTAGCGCTTTTTAAATCACTGATTTTTATGAAGTTGCATTACCTTTTACAGCATGATCAAATCTTATCAATTCAATGGGGTATGTCCTTGTGCAGAAAAATGTGTTTTTGGTGATCATTGATTTGACATATATACAGTATGGACATCTGTGTTTTGTCATATATGAATGCAGAATTATATGCATGACTAATATTTCCATGAAATCGAATCATTTTTTACTGATTAAATCAGAAATACTGGATGGTGTAGCATGCAATGTAAAAAAAAAATTCCAAATGTTTTTATTTAAATGTCTTGATTATTTAATTTAATCTTACTTTTGATTATTTAATTACCTTTTTTTAGTCAATGCAGATCATAACAAAACAATAGCATTTTTATGTGCATTTACCTATGAAAAATCAATATTAGTAAATTACTCCAATAATTTGTGCTGGATAAGCAAATTATTGCTTCAGAGTTCTGTAATCTCTTATCTATACTGTTGTCAAGTTAGAAGTCTGTAATCTACAATGCCATGAGTTGATTTGTTCGAGTAAATTTTGGTGAAGATCGTTAATGACATCCACGATATTTCTCCTTTCTTGCAAGCATGAGATAGTTTCGTTGTCTATCAAATTTTGCAAATATTCCTGAACTATATGGTTTCGGTATAAAGCCTAAAAGGCTAAAGTTAGGTATTTATTAAGTGTTTTAATGAACAATATGGGACCAAAAGATGAGTTACCATTAATGTGTTTCAGGTGCCACCTTGCTTACTAAAATGTAAATGCCTTTAGTCAGCACCATGCATAAGCTCTATCCAATTTGCTTTGTCATTTCTGAACCCATCCTTCACCATTTATGCTTCTGCTACTGTTTCATCTTGATTAACCACAGTTCTATACAACCTTTTTTGGTACTTACATCTTACAATGGATCAAGGTTATTAACCATGTCGTTTTTGCTACAAAAATACAAGGCTGACTACATAATCTGTGCAGCAGTTGTAACTTCTTATTTAAGGACCTGTTTTGCTAGAATCTTATATCTAATTGATTTTTAGCATAGCACAGCGAACTTGCAGAGGGTTAATACATCAGTTGTTTTGTTGTTATTCATTAGATCACATGCTTTTATACTATGACCCAGCCTCTTCTGGTTGTCTTTTTGGTGGTGTTGTGTCTAAGATTATTTGGAAGCATAATTGGCATAGACATATGTTAATGTTTTGTGTGCAGGTTGAGAAGCTACAAACACTTCATCTTACAAAACCTTTGGAGGTGACATTTACTGGCATGATCCTATCTGCATTGGATGGTGGACACATTGCTGATTGCATCTCAATTTTCAAGCACATGAAAGACCATTGCACTCCTAATATTGGAACCATAAATGCCATGCTGAAAGTTTATTGTTGCGGAGACATGTTTGCGAAAGCTAAAGAACTGTTTGAAGCTGCTAAAGCCACCTATTGTCGATCAAGGCCCCACTCTGCAAATGGTTCATCTCTTCAGCTGGATGCTTATTCATACAAATCCATGCTAGAAGCATCTTCTTCTGCTCAACAATGGGAGTATTTCGAGCATGTGTATAAGGAGATGACTCTCTGTGGTCACCAGCTAGATCACAGGAAACATTCATGGCTACTAGTTGAAGCATCTAGAGCTGGAAAGGTATGATTTTTTCAAGATCTCTCAACACACTGTTAGTCCTGCTGAATTCTTGATTGTTCCAATTCCTTCCAAGCCTTTCATATGTTCATGTTGATTTGTCTCGTATGGAACTTATTTCGGGGTATCCATGCCAATCAATAACCTTAGTAGCTTCGAATAAGCATAATTGGTGAACAATTTTCTGTCGTTGCTGATAGGAGCAATTTGGATTTAAAAAAATTGACATTCTTTCTGGTTTCTCTGCAGTGGCATTTGCTGGAGCATGCATTCGACACAGTACTCGAAGCCGGAGAAATTCCTCATGTATCACTGTTTATCGCAATGATATTCCAGACCATTGCCCAACAAAACTTTGCAAGGACAGCAAGTCTCCTCAATGGCATGGCTCATGCTTCACTCAAGGTAAGTGAGAGTCGGTGGGCAAGCCTCCTCCGGAGGGACATGGGTAGGTTTAGCATGGAGAGGTTGGAAGATCTGTTGAACCATTTGCAGAGCTGTAATGTTGTGATGGAAGATCCTGTACCCAATTTTTTGAAGTCACTGCAGTATGTTTGCGGCACTAGACTCTTGAAGGATGCCTCTACCTCTGCAGAGTCTTATGTGGCTTCAATGGACGATGACACTTTGGATGAGAACGACAGTGATTTTGAGAGTGTTGGCAGGATTCAGGAGTATCAACCTGGTGAACTGTCTCCTGAAATTAATGGTGGCTGCGTCGAAACCTTAGATGGAGGCCATTATAGAGATGAGAGTTTGCAGAATTACGACTTGGAGCCTTCTGTTACTGATAAAACACTGGATTTGCTGACTGCCCACATTGGAACGCCTTTCTCAGACTTGCCACCAGCATCAGAAATACTCGAGAAATGGAGACAAGACAGGACTAAGGATGATATGTTATCCACTCGACACTGAAGACAAGGGTTCAGTCTTTTCTTGTGATGAGGAACTGTAAGAAAGAGTATAGTGTTTTTCCTCTTGATGTATAATATTTATTTTCTATGGAACGCCTACCTTCTAAGATAAATATCTGATGCAAGGAAGTGCATTTGTTGATAAAGCTAATAATATTTTTGGGTGATTTTTCTGAAAAAGTTTTTTTTTTTACTTTTCAAGTACTTTTGATTTTTGTTTTTCTCATTTAGTGTTCTTATATTTTATAATATATGTACCGTCTCTTATCGTCACTTGGTTGACTATCATGTCACGAGGACATGTTGTCTTTAGGCATGTCGGGCGTCAGGCTGCTCATGGATCATCCTTTTCTTGTCATCTCTGCCTAACCCTTGGCTTTACTATTGTCTTTGCTCACCTTATCCTTCTTTTATTCTTGGTTGAAATTTTAAATTATATAAGGTTTAAATTATATGAGGTGAGAGATCATTTGTAAGAAAAAAAGTACGAATATTATCTCTTAATTATGAAAAAAAGAGAAAGTTATAACAATGATAATCAATCTTTTTTTATTGGATTGGAAAAAAAGATCGATAGTAAAAATGAATGATCTCGAGAGAAGATGAATCGAGAGTTTATATAGATACGAAAGATCGAATCATTATAAATTGATTTCTCCTTTTATTTGTCATTTACTTCTGATTTAGTGCTATTAAGATTTTAACAATTGATATCAGGTCGAAGATCCAGACATTCTACCGTAAGTCATATTCAATGAAATGAATTATACATATGAAAAGCACATATGAGAATTTTGTTTTCTATGAATTTTAATTTATGAAATATTGTTGAGTTTGGTTTTAAAATATCTTCTAAATTGATGGATGAATGAAATTATTTTGAAAAGAGAATAATTTATTTAAATACTAAAACTTAAATATTTTATTTTATGCTTTAGATAAAAATGAGTTTAACACTGCATACGATATATAACACACACTAGAAGTCAATCACGAAATTGCAAGTAAAATAAAAAAATCTAAAATTAACTTTTGGTTCATATTTATAAATTATTTAAAATAAAACCAAATGAATTTATTAGTGATAAATGCTAGTCATAGGTGACCTAGAAGTCAATCACATGAGTAATAATATATGTAACATGACACACTCTTTTTTCTTATTTTATTATTTGATATTTTATCATTTTATATTGCTTGTTACATAAGTATGTTATGATATCCATGAATTTATGCAATGAGAATCGAATCGTGATGAGATCAGAGACCGATTTGTCTTTAAACACAAATCCTAAACAATCTTAGATTACTCAAGAGGAATATCGAAATAACTGGACAAACTGGTGTGTTGGATACCCGTCCATATAATGGAGGCGATCGATCTAATAACTGCTCGTGTGATGATACTAAGAATACAATGCAGATGCTAATTAAAGAATGAATTCATTGATTGATCCGCTCATGGGATGTTGGATAGTTGATGATGCCAGATTGTCAAACAACAATTCCGTCGTCCCAATGGTGTATTTGTTTCTTAGACTTGAAACATCAAGCATGTCATGTATGAGTACTTCAATCTTTGCGACGTAGTGACATAGCACGTCGGCAATCGATGAGTCCACTATTTATATTCAATCTGCATTTTCTGCATGCTTGTCAATGTCAACACATGTTACCTGTCAAAAACATGGCAAACCTCACTTGTTTTCCTACCTATGCCTACAACATATCAATAAAAACTCAGCAGTTCTCAGAATTATTTGATTCAATTAAAAATCAACAGAATCACACGATCGTGACTTATCAGTGGCTAGAGTTTGTACAGAAGGTAACTCTACAATATCAAGAAGAGACCCATTTAAGGTGACATGCTTCAAATCAATGATATAATCATTTCGAAGAAATCCAAACCCAAAGGTTCCATCATCATACTCCCATATCCTACCATCCCCGTTTCTTGGATCACTGCTGGAGGAATCAGATAGGCTTCGAATTACCAAGTCGCAGCAGCCAGAGTTGACATGGAGAATGCGCAAGACGACTTCACTCTCAGTGCTTCTCCAATCGGAAGCCACAGAGCGAATATGCTCGCGGCTCCCATACAAATCCTGTTCCTCTCTAGGAAATGGTGATTCAAGAAATGCTGTGTTTGAAGTCCAGAAAACTGGAGAATAACACGAAAATTGACCCCCTGCTTCGCCAACCCTCCGACAAGTAATTCCACCGATATCATCGTAGGCAACAAGATAAAACTCAAGAACCCTGTCCTCAGAGATCCCCTATCAGAAGGAATGTTGTTTATAAGGACTTGCAATGATCAAAGGAGAAGAAACCTAAAAATTAACTTACGATACACTTAATATCCCTAAAAGGATTAAAAGAAATTAAGTATAAATCGACAAGGAAAGAGAAGCAATCACCTTCCACAAGCCCTGCAAAGGCCGCTCTGGTGTGGGATAGCAGTTACAGATCTTCACAAAATGCTCTGCATGCCATCGTCGCCTCCTTTCGAAACGCTCCTTTTCCTTCTTTCTCTGCCTTCTCGTAGCCTTACCATCGATGGGGCTCGTCCGATTAGCAAAGTGCTGATAGATCTCCGACATCAACCGGTCCGGAGGGGAGGTGCCCTCAATTCGAAGCACCTCCTTCTGAACCCAATTGGAACTTTCTGCCCTAGCATTTGCGGCATGGCCCCGATTCACTTCCAGCACGAAATGGTTGCGACCCATGAAACTGACGGTCACGGGCACCAAGTCGGGATCTGAGAAACCCGAGGATGAGATCGAGGAGTCCGAAACCGCGCCCAGCAGATCCGCCACCGAGTCCAAGCGACAGCCGGGATGGAGGAAGCTAACGGGCTCGCCGTGGGAGGAGAGACCCAACCACAGAAAGGGCACCTTGAGGATGCCGTATCCGTCTCTGGCTGCCTCGGACGAGGGGGAGACTCGGGACCCGACAATGTAGGAGGGGCCCCACTCGAAGAAGACAAGATGCGGGTCGCCGGGGCCGATACGACGCCAGAACCCAATAAGGTCTTCCCAGCGGTCGAGGGCCTTGTAAAGGCGCGCGAAGGGGGAGCGGCGGCCAGCAGCGGCGGAGGAGGACCAGGACCGGAGCCGGGTGCTGAAGCCCCAGCGGCGCTCGCACATGAAGACCCAGAGGGGGCTCTCGTGGGCTGCGGCGCCGCAGAGGGCGGCAAAGCGGCGGGAGGTGCAGGCAAAGGCGGAGATCTCGGTGGGAGAGAGGAAGGAGAGGATGTTGAGCTGGATGTCCTCCGGGAAGTCGGAGAACGACATTGCCGGTGCCGGAGGGGGCGAGGCCATGGCTTAAGGGCCTGGTGTTAGGGTTGGGGATTGGATGGTGAAGCGCCCCTGCAGGAGGAGGCGAAGATCGACTTTGATAGACTTGTCAAGACGAGCGAGGAATTTGATAGACTTGGACGAGAGGTTCTGTCTTGAACGGCGATCTGTTTCGACTCCGGAGATCGAGCAGTGGGAGGATATCGCAACAGTTCAATTAACGAGGAATTGGGACGTGTTTAATGGGCGGAAATGGATCGAATCAGACGGGATACGAAAGAGATGCCCTAAACCCGACCCGATCAGAACGAATCGGATCCAAATGGGTTGGCCTAATGTCTCGAGAATTGCCAAGTTGGGCATGCACTCGAGCCTCTCTACACCTAATGTTCATCAGGTGATAAATAAAACCCTGCTATGCTGTGTTATTTAACCATGTAATTAGATGTGCAAGCACGTTCCCCATCAACCATTCCATGTACTTTTGACTTCATATCCTAATAATAAGAAATCACTTCGATTTTAAATCTAGGGAGAGCTTGTATAATTATAATATCGTGGTGTCTAACTAATTTACTTGAATAATTATAATGTTCTCGTCTCACTAGTTTATTTGTCCAACTATAATATCATCATCTCATTAATTTTGTTGAGCCTAAATCATCTGTTAAAAATATTAAGATTAATATTGATAATAATAAATACATAAGACACGTGTAAATTAATTTTAATCTCTGAGACAAATCTAAGTGCTCCTTCAATTTATTCCAAGTCCAATATATATATATATATATATATATATATATATATATATATATATATATATATATATATATATATATATATATATATAAACCTTCTTCCTTTCCGCGACTCTATAAACCACTAATTAGGAAGTTAAATTTAACACCGACCTTTCCATCGTTATCCTCCTCGAGAACAAATCAACAAGCAACTCGACGGCACGAATTTGCAAGAATTTACAACATACCGAGAAGAACAGCAAATTTTCTAAGAGAAGAAACATAATTACGATGCCAACTGAGAAACCCGATCCCCACATCGATTTCCAGTTCTCCTTCATACGATGAACAGATCGATCTAAAAACTAGAAAGAACTATAGGAAAAAAAAAGGGAATCATAGTCGGATTTGATAATTTCTGATCTAAGAAGAAACGCCACGTCTTGCAAACAGGACGCACGAGTTTACCCCCCCCGACCTTGGCTCCAACTCAAAAGCAAGCATCCAAAAGACAGCAACAGCAAAGAGCGGCCAAGCTGCACCACAAATCACCAACACCATCCACGATATGTTAGAAGCCTGAAATGTAATGACCATGGTCGATTTTGAACACGTGGCGAAATGGTTTTGGGCGGGGTGGGGGGTCGGTTGCGGACGGAACGAGGATAAGAAAAACCAACCCCATTCATTTATGGCACGAGAAAGCGTTAAAAGGAAACGAACAGAACAAAGTGGTGAACACGAAAGTCACAAAGAACGTGATCCGTCTGGGTCCTTCACGCGCCTCCACAACCGCCCCGCGCACGATAGCCGTGGATCCCGCTACCTGGCGCCGGTCGCCGCCACCGCCGTGAGACCAACAGAATCTGGCTCAGATCGGCGTCCCAGATGACCCTGCGGCGGCGATGCGGACGACGGACGCGCGGATCTGCTGGTCCTGCGCCGGTTGGGAGGCCGCGGGGTCGCAGATCGGATCCCGTTCGATACTTCCATAATGGCGATCGAGAAGAGGGGAACGGGAGACGAAAACAAGGGAAAAAGGTACAGGGAAAGAGATCGTTTGGTTTGCATTACCATCCCTCCATGAAGGAAGGCCCGCTGCTCTGCTGCGGCGGCGGCGGTTGAGCGTACGGCGGAGGGTATCCAGGCGGCGGGTACCCCTGCTGCGGGTAACCGGCCGGCGGGTAACCCTGTGGTGGGTACCCCGGTGGCGGGTAGGCGTCTTTCGGGTACCCCTCCGGCGGATAACCTAAAGTTAGCAAGAAACAGATAATAACGATGATCAGAGATCCGAAACCAAAGAAACCGAACCAACCCTAACAAGGATGGACGAATGGATACCTTGGGGAGGGGGGACTCCGACGGGAGGCTGCTGCTGGTTGTAGTAGCTCATCTTATGGAGCCTTGGATCTGGGGCGGCGAGGCAAAGGCGAGGCGAGAGGCTGGTGGGTAAGAAATAGTGGAGAGAGAGAGAGGGCAAAGGATTTTATATTGGGGAGGGAGGAGGAAGGTGTTACCGACGCGGCGCAACTAAACGGGCCGAGATAAACGCGTCTCGGTCCGCGTCGAGCGATTCATCCAATAATAACATCTCCAGCGACCCGTCTACGTATCAGTTCCTTTACCAATCTCAAAGCAACTCCACGGAGGTAAATCCGTGACGTGCCACCCTTTCTGGATTATGATTGGCCGTAGAGATAGGCCTGCTGGTGGGGCCCTGTTGTGTCTCTCATTGACGTGTGGGTAAATAAAGACATTTGACGCCGCCGCGTCAACAAGGGGTATCCCATGTGCTCTTTTCTATTGATGCTATTCGGCCGACTTGGATCTATCGGACACGACGACTAATTACTAGATAAGGATTCATCTTAGACTCATGTAATCACTCGGATGGGATGATATAAGGCTGAATGAGAATTTCGAATAGCGTTTGGATCATTTTTGGATATATAAGTTTGCATACAAAATATGTATAGGATTATCTTTTACCTCCACACTATCAAACATTTTATGGATTTATGATGATTCTTTTTCCTTTCAAGTTTCTTTTTTTTTTTTTCTTTCTTTGCATACTGTTTGCTAAATTACTTGTGAGATTTTCTTTTTTTAAGATATCGAGATTTGTTCGTCGTTAGTTGTACAGCTCTTAAATTGACCTTTTTATATGATAAACATATTTCATAATATTTTAAAATAGATAATTTCAGTTAAATTTGTGATAATACAGTCATTTATCAAACACAAACCCCTTCACGAATTAAAATGCATTTAGTTTGTTTTCTATGAATGTACAACTTTATCCTATTATAGACTACGATGTTTCCTTTAAAATAATCAAAATATTAAAGAAATATATTTTATTTTAAAATATTACAAATTTTATAACCTCGTATTAACAAATAGAGATACTACATATTATGTCAGACAAATGACAACATTTATACGATCACATATAGATACTTTTGGTGTCGGCTCTACCTGTCTATGTTCATCACCCACGTGGAACTATAACCAAATTAGGAAAGAAAATAAATTTATGGCTCTAACTTAGTTTATCTGAAAAGATAATTATGAAGGTGATTCATCTGAAAATGCATTACTTTTGATATCGAACAAGTATATCGTGGCTGATAAGTTAGTACGGCTTGGTCCACGGGTCAATGCCGGGAGTCTTCTCTCGACTGAGCTGGACGCCAAAGTCGACCGGGCCCTCACGACGGGGCGTTGATCAGCGTTCTTTGGTGTGTCGATTCGGGCGTCGTGTATGCTGAGTTGTGTCTCTCCATCTCTGGGGTGGTTGGTAGCTCATCTTCGTGAGATAGACGTGTCTTCGGGAAGGAGCGCTAGCTGGCGTTGGTCGGGATTCGGGCCGATCGACTGCTCTCCTTCGTATACTGGATGGCGATTCCCGGGTTGAGACACTCACGGGTCGGGGGCGATCGTTCGCCTGCAAAAACGGCCTTCGTCAAGTGATTCTCGACTTTGGCCTCTCCGACGAGCAAGTTAGTCAAGGATTAAATGGCCTCCCCTTGGTCGAACGTCGGCCATGGGCTTTTATACTATTGTGCAAGGGTTGGTTATATGTCAGTTCGGTATGACCGTTGACTCTTGTGGGATGGGACGATGCATCTGACCAGCTGGTGTCTTGGGGGATGTTTGAGCAGCGTCAGACGACATCGCCCCGAGCTCTCGGGATGGTCGTGTCGCACAGTGTCTTGGTACGAAACCTGACTTAGTGTGCGACATGGGGCTCTGACGACATGTGGCATTGGATTCTGGCATCGGTTGTGACTTAGTATGTGACGTCGACGGTGACTTGTCTCGAACCCAAAATATGCCTTATCAACTTTAATAATTAACAGGATCCTCATCATGTTGAACCTTGGATTGGAAACTAATAGTATACTCAATTGTCTCAACCTGATTGAATTCAAGTTCCTGTTATACTTAATTTACAGAACCAAATTAGAACAAACAACAAACACAGGTTCAATCGACGCAATGTTGAGCCAACAACAACAACAACGTGTTCTTCTTAGATATAGATTGTGAGAGGCGAACCAAGAAGCGCAGGCTGTGAACACCATGATCTAAACATTACGTGCATCAAACCGGGAGAATTATCTACTTGAAGCTATCAGCCTCTGCAATGGTCTGCAATGCCGGCCTCCATTGCCCCTTCCGTGCCACCCTGACGCTGTTTCTGCTGTCAACACTTCCCATGGTTTCCTCCTCTCCCTCCACCTGATAACAGAGGCCAATGTGCAACATCATCGTACATGAATGGACATAATAAGGCTACAATATCCCAATCATCCATTATGTTGATCGTATCTTAAATGACAAGGGACAAAAGTCGAATCTGTATGTTAGATTGTATGGGTAACCAATCACGTCAGGCTTAATGGGTTCTTCTGGCCATCCATACAAATTTTTAGGTGAAGAAGCAATTTTGGACCGACTGCTTTGTGCTGGTTTGAAATGCAAATTAGATGGATCTAAAGAGATTAGATAAATTTCTTTATAATATTTTCTTTTTTAAAGATAAAATTATCATTAACCTCTGCTTATCGACCGTTACCTTTATCTATTATCGCTCACCACCTTTATCTGTCATGAGGTCTACTCTCTTTCTCGTTCGTTTTCATTATCGTCGTTTTCGTTCTCATTCTTGTCTTTGTCTTTCACCTATTATGTCATTGTCTTTGCCCTCATCCTTACCACCATCGTCCTCAACCCTCTTCTCTATGAGATGATACATATGATAAATGAGGATGAGAGCGATGACAACAAAAGACAAGAGCAATGACGAGAATTGAAGATAATTAGGTAGAGGTGGTTATAATGAGTCGATGGCTATGGATAATATCATCTTTTAAGAAATAAAGATTACTCCAAAAAAAAAATTAGAGTATTTTATTTGAGAATCTATCCAAAAAGATTAATCAAAATAAAATTATATAAAAAATTATATGGTTGAATTAGATCAAAAGAGATGATTTGAGACGAAGTTTCTGTGAAACCTTACGATGTGAGGCACACAGCAGTTCTTGTGCTTTAGGTTTAGCTCGTCGTACATCGAATTCAATAGATTGAAAGTTGCTAACATGTTTGTACCCGCAAAAATATATTATATTGCTTCGTCAATTGATCTTTCACTTCACTGAGTTTTAGCAAATCCGTGATCCATGACGTTCTATAAATAAATTAGACCTAACAGTAGGTTAGGTTCTGACTTGCATAAAGTCTCCTTTTATTTGTTCAAATTATTTTTCTTTACATTAGTTGTTCAAATTAAACCATTATAAATTATATGTCTTAATAAAATAAAAGGCCATGTTTTCTATTTTATTGTCGTAGTTCTCTTATAATATGAGATGACAAGATGTAGACGGGTCATCTGAACCGCGGAATTCGCGGTTCGGAAGTCCACCGGTTCACGAGAACGAGAGAAGAAAACGGAAAATGTTGGTTGCCGAAAATACCCTTGCACAGTGAAGATATTTACCACGGATGAAGAAGGGTTCGCTTCCTCGCGCTGCTTCCTGAGCTCCTCCTCCTTCTTGGCCAGCAACTTGCTGAGCCTCACGCGCCTCTTCGAGCCGAACTCTCTCAGCACATCTGTAGTAGATGGACGACGAAGGAGAGTCAGAAATGGAGAGAAAGAGAGGTGAAAGCCCATCGATGGACGGGGTCGGGCGTACCTTCGAAGCTGACGAGGCGGTAGAAGTGGCCAACAAGGAGGGTGTCGTCCGGGCGGAGCAGCTTCAGGTACCTCACCTGCTTTCCGTCTCCACCTCCGCTTCTTCTGCTGCTGCGATGGTGGGCGGCGGAGGAGGAGCGAGGGTGGGTGACGGTCATGATGACGGCGACGTAGTGGCCGGAGTTGGCGGCCATGATATCGCTGGCAGAGAGGGGACAGGAGTAACTCTCCACCCCCCCGTCGGGGTGCTGGATCACCGCCACCGCCGCCGCGTCCACCGCCTGGCAATTCCCCATGGTCGATCGATGTTATCCTCGCGTTCTCTGGTCACTCGCTCGGGCGGTGCTCTAAAGAAGGGACGCAGTGGGGAAGGATATATACGCACACTAAGAAAACAAGAGCGCAGGGGGAAGAAGCGTAAATGACACCAGAAACCAAATGGTCAACGAGGAGGGGGCCCAACGCAAATGCCCGGCCAAAGCCAATAGCGGCCGTGCGTGCGTAACAGTGTTACATTGACCAACGGACCTTGTAACAGGCTCTACTTCGCTGATATTTATATTATTGCCACGGCAACAAGCACACGTAGAACGATTCTTAGTTGCATTGTCTCCCAAATCAATACGCGTATGTCGAGAGCCGTAAAAGAAAATTCTCCATCCCCACGTGAAACTAGGATGGGGCCCACGTGAACGCTCCTATCATTCCTCGTCGATTCCAGGAGTCGGTGAGACGACTGTGGAGGATCCGGAAAGCGAGGTAAGTGTCGGAGTAGGCGGACACGTCAGAAAAAAACATTTTGGTTGCCTTCACCAACGTGAAGCAGACGACGCCTCGGTTGGCGTATCGCTATTGTCCAACCTGTGAGTGTCGTCGATTGATGATGATGTATTCATTAGTGCTCAATATGCGAACAGAATCCGGAATCCCGGCAAAGAAACTATGCTGTCTGCCCGAGGCTGCAATCGACCGACCCAATCGCTAAGCTAATCGTGTTATTTACGCTTTCATCGAACTCATTACGTCGTCTATTGAGGTGTGCGACCACGATTTTGAGATTAAATATTCAATGACATAACTCTACGACGTAATTGTGATCAGAAGGCACGAAAATGGCAGTTGTCTTTGTAATTTACGAGAGGACTTTGTTTAGGTCTCCCAACAATGTGACTTCTCCCCCAACCCGACCCGCAATTGGGGCCCGATTTGCACATTGGGCGAACTGAACCGGACCGTGGCGAGGTCATGACCCAACCCGGCCTGGTTGTATCGCCTACTCGATTCTGCGGCTGGGACACGTTGCCCTAACGCCGCCGCCTCCGGTCGCAGGCAGCACCGCCTCTGCTTCGTTGGTCTTGTATTCGCCTCCTGTTGCAACTTCCTCTTGGGTTTTCACCGATCGAAAGTGTATTTTCCTGTGCAACTGCCGTCGTTTGTCATGAATCGCGTGGTCCGGCAGCTCTCCTCGTCCCTGGCGTTCCTCCGGCCGCGGCCGGAGCCTCAACTGTCGGGTGGTTCGCTCGGAGGCGGTCTCGGTGGGTGGATGGGGGCGCGGGGCATCCGGGTGGAGGTGCGGAACGGGAACCTGGAGCAGGCGCTGAGGCTGATGGAGCGGAAGATGCGGGAGAGCGGGATGGAGCGCCTCATCAAGCGGCGGGTACCTTACCACCTCAAGAACTCCGAGAAGCGCGTCCTCGCCCGCAAGAAACTCCAGCTCCGGCTCCGTTCCCAGGAATTTTCCCGGAAGCTCCGCGCCATCATCGTCAAGAAGATCAGGTCGGCCTCTTCTCCTTCCCTCTTGATGTCTTCCTCCATTTATCTAGAACTAGATCGAACGCTTTGTATCAAAAAAGTTAATATGCATTGAAGTATCTGGTTTAGATCAGCAATATTTCGTATGAGGTTAACACAGTGTTGTGTCTGCTATTTCTCAAATAGGACGTCGAGTAATTGGTTGATTCGATGCATAAAGGGATCTTCGAGATCCTACCATGCTATCAAGTTAAAAATAAATAAAAAAAAGTGGAAAATGAGATAGCAATTCAAGATAAAAATCTCTCCTAAGAATGTCTGTCCCTCAGACCCTTTGATACTCTTTAGATTTCGAGACCACCTTAGTTTTTGTATGCAAGTGTTGATCATCATGTTCTTTATTTGTTTCATGGAGTGTCACTTGTGGATGACAAACTCTAGAAAAAGGTATTTTAGAGATTATCGAGTGGAAGGGGTTATGTATGAAAGTGTTGTTCATCATGTTCTACATTTGGTTCATGGAGTGCCATTTGTTGAAGTTAAACTCAACAAAATGTATTTTGAGGTTATCGAGTGGAAGGGCTCTGATTTTCAACTTGTGTGTTTTAAGCATTTAAGTCTATATCAGGTCCCTACAAGAGAGGAGTGTTTAATGTATATAAGTCTTCCGAAAGGTATCAACAAAAAAGCCAGTGTTGATTGTTATAGAGCTCATGTAATTTGGCTTGTTGGCACTTAGCGCAAATGTTGCTGAAACATCCTTGAGTGGCACCGACATGGGTTTCATGTTTTGCCAAAGGTGTTCCTACATGATAGCCAACTGATATAGGACTCATGTCAACCAGCATGAAGCTAAGGTCGGTTTTACATGCTTATGCCATAAAGCTGAAATTTGTTATTTGACATGGTTAGTAATGGAAGTCAAGAGCTATAACCAACTGATGTTCTTAAATGGCATTGTAGCCTAATTTTTAAAAACAGGCTGCAAAGGGCACCATAAAGTTTGGTTTACCTGCTAGGGTTGATGGTCATATGATCAATGATTCAATATTAATATGAAAACAATTTAGTCCAGTTTGATTTGTCTGAGAATAAAAAGATCGAGTATATAAACCACACAGGAGTCATAGAGTTGGAGATGGTCTATGTCAGGAAAATCTAGCGTCAAGTAATATAACAAGTAATTTCTCTGTCCAAATCTTGCTAGGTTTATGCTCTATATTGTTATAGTATGATTTATGAGCTTGGGTTGAATAAGATGTTGTGAATGTGACTCACACATGATTGGATTGGTTGCATGTTGATCTATCTTGGCTTGATTAGCTTGGTTATTTGGATCAACTAGATGAATGTCAACTAGAAATTAACCCAATGTAACCTATCTTGATTTCCACCATCAGTAGTGATAAGGGACCATTTGGTCGGTCGACCATTGGTGCGGCCCATAGGCTCACGAGGAATTGTTTGCTTCGGGCGATTGGTGTACTCACACGGTTTTGTCCTTTCGGAACATGTGAGCTCCAAAAAGAGCCTCTGAAGGTAAGGGAGACTTGACGGACTTATAAACCCTTGGTTCCCATACTCCTCAACCAATGTGGGACTAAATGACCTTATCAGTACTCCCTCCCGTAGGGAAGCCAAGGGCTCATAACCAAGGTGCACGGCTTGGGAGCGAGTTTGCTCGGTCGAGGTGCAAGCCTTGGGCCCTCCTTCTAGCGCCAAAATGTTCCGCGAACCTCGAGCCGTGACTGCGTGACTGACACGGCTTGGTCCGACTGGCGACATCCAGGATCGTCTTGAGGGTGAAGATTTCGGTTGGTCGGGTCGAGATTGGACTTGGTGGTGACACGCTTCTTCCCCGAACTCGTTCACCTTTGCTGCACCTGGATTCCTGCACACAGGCCTAGGTCAGGATGGGGGATGATCCCGACTTGGGCCCCTCCGAAGCTTGAGTCAGTGGTCTGCTAATATTCTCATGCCCCTCGTCAGATGCTGGCGAGGGGTTTTTATTGTGACTCCCGGGAGTCAACCGTACGGCCGACCCCAATGAGTGACGAATGTACCTTCGGGTGTTCGCTGTCTTGGATACATGGGATGGCGCCATGTGGCGTCGTCCCAGGTTTCTCGGAATGGTCCTTGTTTCGGCGGGACTGGTTGGCATGGCGCCGAACGGCGCGAGGAGATGACCGTTGCATCCCGGATTATCGGCGGCACATTTGTCGTGGCTCTATCTCCCTCCCGAGGTCTTGTGCTCGGGCTGATGTGGTGGGGGTCAGGTCCTCGTAGGATGATCCATAATGTGCCCTATCAAGTAGTGTGCTTCATATTTTTATGTTATAACCTTAATATTCCCATGACTTCACATACACATACATATGTATTATATCTCTAATATAATAGTGATGAAAGATTGTAAAAAGCAAGAATTGAAATTTCGTACCGTACCGGAGTTTCGAGATTCGCTCGGTATGGTACTGTATACTGAGCGGTGTGTGTGTGTGTGTGTGTGTGTGTGTGTGTGTACGGGGCGAAAATAACTCAATCGATGTCACCGTCCGATAATGGGCGGTCCATGTACCGGTCTGCTGGCGGACCAGTACGTACCGCCCGATACGAATGGTATTATTCGAAATTGAAGACCTTGGTAAAAAGTATTTTCCCTCCTAATTTGAACCTCTACTGTCTATATGTCAGCCATTGGCATATATCAGTCATTAGTTTGGTGACTTTTGACTTTAAGTTGATAATATATGGTGATTACTGATGTAGATGCTTAGCGCAAAAGTTATCTTTGTTGTTGCTGTCCCTGATTTGTGCAGTGGGTGATAGGTACCAGATCAATTTGACCAAAGTGAAGCACATGCGACCACTTTATACCATGTCAAATATTTGATAAACCTTAACGAGTCATTGTTTAACTTAAATTGTGTAAAATTGTTCTAAAGGGTTTGGATATGTCTTCTTTGAACAATTATGAGATGAAGAGTGAAAGTTAACAAGGATAATCAGTGTAGGGAGCAAGGATGTGACATTATGCACTGGACACTGTGGGAGCCTTGTGCAGTGGGCCACACTTTCTAGGAAGCAAGGATATAATGTCAATCCATTATCATCTGAAGCTATTTGTTAGAACATAAGATCTGCAAAGAACTATAATTGTGAGAGGAACTTTATGAAGTAGATGAAAAATACATATCCTAAGTCACCGGCATTGATTTCTTTTGGAGTGTAGGTTAAATTACAACGTGGATGACATTAGGGCCCTTAATTAAATGTTTCAAGATGAGTTTATGTTGCAGCTTATACGTGGTCAATAAAATGAGATGAGATGATCATTTCCAGTATATAAAAGGGATCATAGATCTTTTTCCTTTCTGCTGGACATGCTACATTTCTGTTTCTGGCCTAAATTAGGAGTTTGAATAAGAATGTACCCACTTAGTTGTACATTTGAATGGGCCTTCCCAGATGCTCAAGTCTATTGATTTGATTTGGTTCCCATGCTTTATTGTCATTTCAAGTCCACATATGTGGGCTGGTGATATCCCTGGATTCCTTTCTGAGCTGAGAGAGACACACTACTTTTTTTTTTCCTGTAATAATCACGAAGTCTAGGCTCATTGTAGAATTTTAGTCTGTTTTAGCTTTCTTGCATTCAGAAATTTATTTGTTTAATAGTAATCTGTGGTTCTTGGACATTATCAGAATGGTCATCTTATATTTTGAAGGGGAGGGTGATACCTGATAAGTGGCAAAGTTGTGCTAACCTAATCAAAGTTAATTGATGATCGACTAAAACACAATTCATATTAGCATCCTTATTCTTCCCTAACCAAAGGCAAAATTTTGATGGTTTCTTGCAGCAGTATTACTAGTGAGCTAGAAGAAGTGTGCAGTCACTAATTACTAATATCTGTTTTCTTTAAGGAAGATATATTATTATCAGTTAACATGGATACACAAGACAAATTTCACGCTGGAGTTCCTGCAGACCGAAAATTTTGTTACTGACAACTTTCTGTCGCTCAACGTTGCAGGGGTCTTTGAGATCTGCTGCTGAGGTTGGCGAGCAAGGTTGAGCAAATTTCGACACCAAATAGTCGGTAAAAATAAAAGGTTCTCTTTTCTTGTTCCTCCAATGTGTCTGTGCAGTGGCATAAACTACATGCCACCTCATTTGGAATTTTTGTAGTATTTGGAATCATTTGATTCCACTTTTTTATTTATTCCTCTTGGTTAACTCTCTGACATTCCAGACATACAACTATGAAGTGTGCATTTTTATCATTTGTGGATTATTAGATGATGATTCCTCAACGCCTGCCTGTGTCTTTAGCAGGCTATGTTTTACCTACTTGTGACATGCAGATGACCTTTTCCAATCTATTATCTTGGTAGGTGGAAGTATCAAACAAAAAGTCTATAGAGCCTCCTCGCAAATCATCACTCTCTCTTCCCCATCTCAACTACTAACTATGTGCACAGGAAGGAGGTCCATCTTCATTGTACCCTCTTATCTTTGCAGATTGTGTGATTAGCAAAAGATAATTCCCACCCACATAGTTCCTGTGATTAAAATGCATATTGCATCCTATGATTGAGATGGTAATATTAGCTGTTATGCCGTGCATGCAAAAGATCGCTGACCCTACAGTTTAAAAGGAGTTATCAAGAACACATGGTGAGATTATTGAGCTCCACCTACTTTTGCAGCAAAGCATGCCACCTTTTACTCGGAATCAGAGGACCACCACCACCGCCACCGCCCCTTGAGAATTTGGCAAACACAAAAGAGCACTTTTGCATGAGGAATTCTTGTTTCATCCACCACAAAGTTTGCAGAACCGAACAAAAACAGGTGATCTCATGGTATTATTCTGTTCTCTCGTGTTGCACTGCAGCGCTTGAAATTGTTGCGACCTCGGCGATGCTATGCAGCGCTGGCTTCCACTGCCTATGGCGTGCACCAGCAGCCCTCGCTCCGGTGCTCATCATGCCACGTACGGCTTCCTCCAACTCCGTGTCCAGCTGCGCCTCCACTTGGTCAGTCTCTTCCCGAGACTGCAGCAAATCACATCAAACAAGGGATTAAATGGCGATCCGGACTCATGGCCATCCGTTTGGTAACGAGTCTCTTCCTCGTCCCCATAAAGAGCACGACTTTTCTTGGACCTAACGGTGGTTGTTTGGCTGTACTGAAAGAAATCACTCTACACGAACTTACCATCGCCGCCGGTGAATTCTCTGCCTCCGCCACACGACCACCGTTGTCATAGTGCTCGGCTCCGCTACCTTTCCTGGGCCTGGATCTTATCTCCTTGCGTTTGATGAGCAGCCGGCTCAGCCTGACTTGTTTCTTTGATGCGAACTCCCTCAACACCTCTGCCAATAATTTCGAAGACTTCAGATCAACAGACGGAACAACGACAGGAAGAAGGCGTCGTCGAGAGCGACCTTCGAAGGTAACGAGGCGGTAGACATGGCCGATGAGGAGGGCGTCGTCCGGCCGGAGCAGCTTAAGGTACCTCGTCGGCGAGCTGCGGGGGTCGGAGGAGCGAGGACGGGGGGTGGTGATGACGACAGCAACGTAGTGGCCGGGGTTGGCGGCCATGACTTGGGTGGCGGGGAGGGAGTGGTAGGCCTTCTCCAGCCTGCCGTCCTGGTGATGGATCACCAACGTCGCTGCCTCCGCCGCCTGGCAGTTCCCCATATGGATCGATGGAGCTTGTCGTCCTTCTCTCGCGATCTCCCACGCAAATAATTGGCATATAATGATAGGGGCGGCAATTAATACCTGTGCGTGCCTGTGACAGTGATGCGGGTGGAAGAGCATGTGTATACCATTGCCTATGAGAGAGGAGGAGCAGAATCCAGATAACGATAAAAGGAATCGAAAGTCCAATACGTACAGGGAGACAGGGTCTATTATAGGGTCAATTAAAAAAAAAAAACTCTAACTTTAGATTTTTTTTTTAAATCTCTTCACATTTCAAAAGTTTTGTAGAATATGTTTTTTTAGAAATAACTATTTTACTTCGGTCATCACCATCCTCCGTCATACCTTCGTACGAGCCCTGACCATGCCTCCACCTAATTGGTTACCCCCCTTCACCTCGTGCCTAGTCGTTACGTCCATTCGTTGATCCTTATTTACTCGTCGTGGTCGATAATAAACCTCATCGGTCACCCCCTCCTTTTTCCTAACTATTTTGTGCTATCGTGCGTGAGTTAGCAGACAACACTGACCATCCCTTGTTCCTCCCCTAGCCACTTATGTATCACGTGCACGTTGGGTAACAAAATTGATCAACCTCTTCTCCCATGATCACTTGCACCTCCATTTGTTGATGGTAATATCAGTACCCCTCCCTCCTCCTTCGTTGCTCGTACCTCCACAGAAGGGTTGTGATCGACCATGATAAGAATTAGTGGGTAATGCGAGGATCGAACGATCAAGCCCTCGTGGCGCTAAGATTCAAGTTAGGGTTGTAATATATTTTTTTAGAGTTAAACAAAATGATATTTTCACGGGTGCTTTATGAAAATTTTTAAATTTCGAATATATATATATATATATATATATATATATTGACAGAAGCTAAACTCTAAAAGTGCAGTTTAGGTTTCGTGACAATCTGTGAGTACGGAATTCTTTGATTGCAAAAGCAGCGGCTGGCACGCGACGGATGCTGGCAGCAGCGTTGTCAGGGGACGACGAGCGAACCTGCTCCGGTGTACGACGACGCACACGGCAGTGGGAGGAGGTCGACAAAAGAATATGTACTTTTTGTCGACGATTAGTTTGGGATGAGAGTGGAGCTTCCAGCGCAGGCGGCGATTAATGGCTTCTCTTGCTACGTTGTATCATGACGATGGTTATTGTTTCGAGGGATTCCTCTTTCATGATACGTGGGGATAGAGGTTCTGCCTCGAGTCTTACACCTCCTAAGAAACTAAAGTAATATATTCTACCAATTGATCTAAGGATGCATGGCAATTTACCGACAAAAAAAGAGGCTCTTTATTAGTGACTTTTATCAGATGAGACTCCTATAATTAATTTTTATAAAAATTAATAATATTCTTGAATCGAATCATTTCAAGTGATAAATTCATGAATCAATTCAATCCGATCTAACAAGGTTGATTTAAATAAGGTCGAATTTCGTTGAATCAGTGAACGAGTATAAGCTATGTAATATAAGTTTAACCAAGATATTTTTATCGAATCAATTTATTTTTTTAACTATAGCACACAATTCTAAGATATTTAGTATTAATTTCTATAATTTGTTAAGGTGAATAAATTTTAAACGAGAAATTTTTTTGGTTGAAATGATGAGTGAGTATAACTCAGAGAATTTTTACTAAAATTTTTTAAACTTCTAAAGAATTACTAGGGTAAGGTGATAATTTATTCAGTATATATATATATATATATATATATATATATATATATATTATTTTTGTATGAATTTAGAGTAATTAATTTTTAAAACAGGATAGTTTTGAGTTGAATGCATGATCGAGTATAACTCAAGTATAACTTTTTAAATTTTTATTAAACCTATCTAAATTTTTCTAGAAATATCAGGATGAAATATAATATGTTTAGGAGAAGGAGGGAGAAGAAGTTAAGAGAGAGGATTAGGAGGAGAAAGCAAATATGAAGAAGACAGAGGCAACAGAGGAGGAGGTGATGGAATGGAGGTGGAGAAGACCAAGGTACTTTGAAAAAATAAATGAGTAATCTAGAGCTTAATTAAATCAATTAAATAGTTAGGATTTAGTTGAACTAGACGAGTTCGATTCAACTCAAAAAATTGGTTCAGTCCTAAAAAATAAGTCAAACCTAATTAAAGGATAATAAATATCTTTTTATAATTTCACTAAGAGTATTTTAATTAAAGTTTAAAAACCAAATATGAGGGCACTATTTCATAAAAACCTATTAGTAGGAGCTTTTTAGATAAATTACCAATGATCTAAAAGTAACTTTATATATATTAGTAATAAGTTTTTAGATTGTCGTAATATTGATTATATCTATAATCAATATTACGACAATCTAAAAACTTATTACTAATATATACAAAGTCAATCTTCATATTACTAAGAGTAATATTGATTATATATATATATATATATATATATATATATATATATATATATATATATATATATTCTAATATATATGATAAAATTTTTAAAAAATCTCAAGTTTTTATTTTTTTCCCCATAAAACATCTATTTTTTTAGATTATTTCTATACCGCGTTCCTTATTTTCTAAAAGATAAGATCACCCTTGATCTTCACCCCATCGATTGTCGCCTCTACTTTATTGTGATTACTTTCACCCCTGATCATTTGTCACTTTTGCATGGTCACCCCATATCGAAGGAGCACGCTTAGCTCGCTTTTGCCCCACTTTCACCTCTCGTAGCTTTTTAATCAAGGGAGGAGAGTAACTTAGAAAGGAAGCACATCTAACACTTGGCATAGTGGACCATGTAAGGGACAAGGGAGGGGAAGCCCCATCGTGATCACTTCCTTCCCCTCCACCAAGATCGATGACGAAGACAATGGGGTGGAGGTCGAGCCTTAATAGTGCCTCAATGATATAAGGGCAAGGGTGAGGGCGACGAATGAGACTAAGGGTAGTGAGATAGAGGTGCAAGCAATGATTGACGAGACAAAGGTCAAAGGTAACTCGTTTTTTTAAAAATAAAATGTGTTGGGGAATAAAGCAAAAAGGGATGCTCTACAAAAAAAACTTAAAACTTATTTTTGGGATAATTTATCCATATGTATATATATAATTAATATTACTATAATCTAAAGACTTATTGTTAATATATACAAAGTCACCCTTCAATCACTTACTAGACTAGGAAAGTATCAATAAATTTAAATTTTATGATTGCACTTATTGACCTCAACATTGATAAATATATTTAGTCTCACAATAATATCAAAAGTAAGGCTTTAGACGAATCAGAGTCATCTGGAGCTTTGCAAGTTCTTGAACATTATTTTTTTCTCTCTCCATCTCATATCTTTCATAAAATACATGATGATACATCATCATTTGTCTTGATTAATATGAATATGAGGATGCACAAGGAATTATCTACTTTGCATGGGCCCACAAAAAGGAGCATCGAGGGTAGAAGTGACTTTGATGCTTATAAGACCTTAGTTGTTAATTTGTATCCTAGTGCCCTCAATAGGAGAACTAAGGTTTTTTTGAGCCCCTACTTAGTTTACTACCAGATAAATCATCATTTATCTTGATCAATGCGAGTTTGAGTACTCATAATGAATTATCTATGTATGTTGGATGGACCTCACACAATTTTGCTGATTTCCCTTAAATGTGACTTTGGCACTTATAAAACCTTAGTTGAAAAAAAAGGTTTAAAGCTCAAAAGGATTGGAACATCCGAGTTCACAAGAGATGAGATCAGGAAGGGAACAAACGGTTGAGCGTTCTCCTCACCATCGAATGCTTCATTTGCTTGGTGGTTCGATTGGACAAATGGCATAACCATGATAGATTAGCCAAGCGAGATTGATTGTAGTGATTGCAATTTTCTCTGGCGGTTCATTTAAGTGCTAATGTGGAACATCTTTATTGGCCCAAAGCTATAAATCGGTGGCATGATTGTAATCAATGTGTCATGATTGTCAAAGACTAAAATAATGGTGATGGATCGCACAAGTGGATCTAAATAGATGTTGCGTACAATATATAAACTAGACAACACACATGACACCCTAAGGAGCTATAATCATATAATCGAATCTAGTCATGAAGTGTTGTCTCCCTACGGTGACATGGTTGAATCGATGCTGAAAGAGTCTTTTATGATGATGCGATTGAATCTAGTCACGAAACATTCCTTTATGATGATATGACTAAATCCAATATCGTGACATGGATGAATATGAACATGAAGCATTCCTCTATGACAACATGAATGAACACAACCTCTCTTAATAATAACACAATAGAATTTGACCATGAAACATCTCCTGACAAAAATGTGACCAAATTCGAGCATAAGATGTCACACCTTAACCTAACTGAATCAATGCAATGCATGCTAATCTATGCAACATTGTAGTTAAAGTCAACTTTAATACAACTATTAGGCAACCCAAAGCCCATATTCAAGCACACACTTGAATGATATAACCAGAAAACCTACTGAACGAGGCATCATGTCTTGACCTCTTTCATATATCGAAAAATGATTGAGGCTAGACGATAGGGGGACTTTGACACGTAAGCAATTTGATGACGCTTAGACTTATACAATCGACAAGTTAGTTAAGTCCTTGTCCTCTAGGAATTGACAACTCAATGCTTATGGGGACGATGACTCGACACTGATAGGATGATCTATTCCACGAAAATAACAATTGGCAGGCCTCGACGTTAATGCAAGTTGTTATTGCTTGACCGCAGTGTCTGACAATTTGACATGATCTCATGACCCAATGATGGTCATATGACATGCTTAACTTGAGAGAGAGAGAGAGAGAGAGAGAGAGGGAGAGAGAGAGAGAGATGGGATTTGACCTCTTTCGTTTGCCGGAGTTCGCTTGTTGGGAGAATAAAGAGCAGACAAGAAGTTGTGGGTTTGAAGACGTTTCCCACTCACGTCTCCACTGTACGCCAACTCGATTCACGAGCAAGTCGGCGACTCGTAAATCAAACTCCACGGCTTATAAAAACCAATGATCTGCTTGTGGTGTTCAAACCACGAACCCAAATTTACAGACGGATGAAGACGACAACGAGAACTATACATTTATTTGATTAGCTTCACCTAACGATTCCTTTAATGTCCTCTGCTGCTATGTCCATTGTTTCTTCTTCTTCTGCTACGCACGCATCGGTTTCTTGCTTTCGAGTCTTTTTCTCTTCCCACAAAGCTGTACTGAAACACAAGGCTTTTGCATTCACAGATGACATCCCAATTGATTGGATTTTTGTTGTTGGAAGGAATCGAAAGCGAACGCACGTCGATATCGATCTCGGTTTTCTGTTTATGGGAGTATATGTATTCAGGATTTGTCACTACATCTCTATCAGCAGCTTTCAAACAAGAACAAAAGAAGGATCTCAGTGTATCTATCACATCTTCTTTCTCCATCTTTGTCTACAGTTACTATTTATTTGCAATTAATACGATTTAATATTTGCAAACGTTCCCATGGGCTTGATTGCTTCCTAAGAAACTTTCGAATCATAAATTTTCGAAGATATAGAGTAGCACAAGGTTTCTCTTGTGCAAATTCTAACGGTGTTTATGTAGATGATACATCCTTTTGTTGCCACCTACTCCCATTCTATTGAATCATGGCATAAACATTTAATCTCGTTTCCCCTCAAGTCGTCATTTCCCCTCAAGTCGTCAACTATGATGAAAATACCAAGGATCTTTATACTTATAAAAGTGAAACATTTAATCTCGTTTCTTCTCACGTCGTCAACTGTGATGATGAAAATACCACACATGCTCAATGGTAAACCATGTGGTATTTCAGTCAACAGAATTGACGACATGAGAAAAAATAAACTTAAATATTTTTATTTTTATAATTATAAGAATCCCAATAAATTTTTTTAAAAAATAAGGATCGAGATGCTAAATGTAACTAATTACAAGGGTAATCTATAATTAACCCACAACATATACTCATTTAACTTTGCCTAATGAGGTTCGATGTGGAAAGATAACAACTAAATAAATAAAAAGTCTAATGTAAAAATTTTGATAGATTATAGCATAATTTTGGACCTTTACCACTTATCCTTTATAAATAATTTTTTTTTTGATAAATATTTACATTTAGCTTTCTGTATTGGAGCTTAATAGTCATATTTGCTGTATAATTCTATCATTTGAGTAGAGTTTTAAAGAGGTTGTTAAAAGAAATCTTTAAAATTTATGTGAAATGATGTACATGAGTTACTCCAATGTTTTAACTTGCCACAAGTAAAACATAAAAGATTTGAAAAAAATAAAAGATGTGGGTTCATGATCTCGTAAAATTTAGCATATCTGATGAGATAGGAATGTGTATTCTCATAAAGCCTAAAGCTATGAGTTGAAGGAAACTAAAAAAATTAATCCATGAGATAATTATATATAATCATTAATTATTATTTGAATGTAGAGAGATGCATGAAATTATGGAACA
This sequence comes from Musa acuminata AAA Group, assembly GCF_036884655.1. Classification (NCBI taxonomy): domain Eukaryota; kingdom Viridiplantae; phylum Streptophyta; class Magnoliopsida; order Zingiberales; family Musaceae; genus Musa; species Musa acuminata. Next base: position 37,106,234 of record NC_088344.1, on the reverse strand, counting down.
TTACAAATATTACCATATGAGTAGACATCAAAAATCATTCACTGCATCAGTGACAGTTAACTATCAAATTACCATATACCCTCGTCGTATCCAATAATAGACCATTCACATGTCAAGCATGAACTAAGAAGAAGTCGTAAAATATAGTTCAGCCACAAGTCTTCAGACAGCAATTCAATATTGTTTGTGTTCTTATTCTTTCCCTATCGTTGCCATGTCTCAAAATGCCAAATTCCTTATCTACAGTGAAGGGAAGTACTTGTTGAGGTTGTAAGGAAGAGCATAGAATTCCTCGCTTCGGGTATCTGTTCTGTAGGACCTGAACTTATCCCACCAATGCCAGCCTCTGTCCCTTCGTATGGAGGCTTCACCACGCAGGAGAGTGCAGTCCAGGAAATAAGCGACTATAGCCGCCACTGTTGCAGGTGAAGAAAATATCACGTTGACCATGTCATTGAACTGCAGGGGGGGAGACATTTGAGAGGCACATCAGCAGGGGTCAATCGACTAGAAAGTTAATCAACGAATTATGTTATTAGCAAACAGTGGTTGTCAAAAGTAAATCTAAAGTCATATTTCAGATCATCGTTAAAGAAGTGTAGTGCTGTAAAAACTTCTTTTGAGAGAGTAGTGCATGCTGTTCTTGAGGTGCATTATAGCCATGTCCAACTGTAGGTAAAGGCTGAGAAGATCCACTTACAGTTATAGAACGGGTATGGACTGGGCCATACCCAGAAACCACATAATATTCCCTGAAATATTGTGGAATAGACAAGCCCATGAAGAAAGAGAAGCCTAGAATGAACTTTGTCCTGAAGCTGTTGATGTTGCAGAACTGAAGTAATCCAAGACCTGCAGAAACTGCTTGCAAGAGATGTAAGCATCGTATGTTCATTTTTTTCTTTTTTTAGACTAGATTTATGACAAATTTCTGCTCCAAGCAATAAACAAATTGGAAGCACAATAAAGCTTATATGTTTATAACCCTTCTGGATACTGAAGAAAGAATTATACTTCATAGGATTAAAAATGAAATCAAGAAAGCCATTTAAATTTCATTCGAAAATAATGAAAGCGAGGAACATTTGCTTCAAAGAGAAATAAGATGTTTGATGCAAGAATTGCCTACCTGCATAGGCAAAGAGAACGCAGTACAAAGCAGCAAAGATGGACAAAGGTATCGATGCGAGAAGTGCACCAAATTTTCCTGGTTATTGTGAAAGAAAGTATCAGAATGTAATACCAGAAAGAAGAAGAAGAAGAAAAAAAAAAGTCATCTAGTTCAATAAGTTCACATGTAAATCACCTAAAATCGAGAAGAAGAACATAAAACAGGCTGATATCTTAATGACCCTTCGGCTTCCAACTCTTGTCAATCCCAACAAGCCAGCGTTTTCACTGTTTAAGCAACCTAAGAGTAAGCCCCTGACGTTTTGAATGCTTATATTGATTTCTACAACAGAAATTAGCTAATTTACACGGAGGCTGCTGAACCATTTGCAGTGCCAAACATCCCATCTAACAGTATACCAATTCCCTGGAATTCAAGGAGATTTACTGAGGAACAACAACCAATACCATGTCTGAACCAACAAGTTATAGAAACAGAACAGTCCTGACCTGCCAGCCAATGCCCCGACTGAAGACGGAAGGTGGTACAGGCGTCGCACTTGAAAGTCTCGACACAGCAATGAGAGTGCCTGTGGACTGAAAACCCAAAAAATTATGACTAGAGAACCAAATTTGGAACTGAAAAAATAAAAAAGTGTGTAAGTGAGCTTTTTCCTACCTGAAATTATAAGAATATGGCAACACTCGGATGATTCATGAGGACAGGCAAAAGTAGAAGAGACCGAGATAGGAAACTTCAAACATGTATATGCAGCTAAAATACTCTGCTTTTGCTTTTGTCATATCTGATAACTACTATATACTCATTGCCTAGGATAGATTAGAATGAACTCTATCATGGGGACATCTTACGAGGCTATACAAATGTTGGCCCTGAACCACAAAACTTGGGGGGATTGTATTCACCAACATATTCGACATTTCCAATGCAGCAGAACTTCTGCATATGTTCCAGCACATCGAATTTCGCACTCACAAAAGTTCATAGGTTCTTCTGGTCACACTTATCTGACTCTATTGTCATCTACTACTCAACGGGGGGAACTGATCTTCCCTTTGGTCATTCCTTTCCATGCTTAATAGCCGTAAAATAATTCCAACCTTTCAGTCTTACCAGGGCAACTTATTCTTTAAGTTGCTTTCCATGATCATGACATTTAAGCTATGCCTTGATGCCATCTCATAATTGTCCGATAATAGATATTGGATTGCCATGTTGATGCCCATGTCAATACCAATAAGAAAAGAATCAAGGCAGACTGATATGTGTTTCATTACAAAATTAAATTTCGTATTAAAAATATATTAGATGATGATTTTGGCCCATAAGTTATTTGGCATTTGCTCTTCCTTAACAAAATAATTCCCCTTAACATTTGAATTGTTTTCTAAGAGAGAAAGCACCCGATCAAACGCATCTATAGTTCACAGAATCTTACTGCATAAAAGCAACGGATCAACTTAGATTCTGCTGTAAAGTACAGTGCCACAGTAGAAATAAAGATCTGAAGATAAAGATTGTTCGACTTGGATATCAAATTATGAAGGCTACATACATAAAGACCTAAAAGTTGGCTACCATAATTGACCAAACTAGTACTTTAAAAGGATATATTTATAAAGCAAATTAATAGTGGAAGCAGAGATTTAGTGAGATGAAATTTAACAACACAAAAGATAACTTTAAAAGCGAATGTATTGAAAAAGTTAAGACAGGCTTTGCAGCAAGCAAACCTCAATATATATCTCTAAGAGAACGAACCTCAATAAGTGAAGCAAAAGAAGCAGCCATCACAGCAAAAATATCACCCGCATGAAAGATGGGACTCCCCCATTGAAATGGATAGGGAACTCTTATCCTGCAAGTAAATACTGCAAGTTTGATTCTCAATCTAGAGATAATTGGGGATTTGAAACTTCAGGCATTGTGTACAGTAGCATACAATGCATGGTTCGTGTTTGTGTGTTAAGACTTAAATATAATCAAGCATGCCACCTTCCAATCCATGCTAGAATTGTCTATCTATAGGATTCATAATTGCATTTTTGTAACATGTTGCATTCATATGTAGCAATTGCTTTCACATAGGCGTAAAGTAGCACAAATGTCAATATGATAAATATTCACAACATTTATCACGAATGTTCGTGTTCCTCCAAGTCATGGTCATAGTGACAGAATCAAATAATCAGATGCCTTACTAGATCAGCCAAATTAATATTGGCAGGTCAGGAAAGATATAAACTACTAGCAGAGACAGAAGATGTGGTACTACAGTCCATTTAGTTTTTGTGTGTCCTTAACTATCAGTGACAGTTTTCTGTGAAGAAAGAAACCTCACAATAAAAAGCCTTTAATACATGATTTAGTAATGTAACTTGTTTCATGCATCATATGATGATAAAAAAAAGAAAAACCTAAATTTCTGTAAAAAAAAAAAGAAGCAAATCTAAAAAACATATCAATTGCGTAGAATTTCCGGTCTAGAGTTGCAGTACCAGGGTGAGGCACCTATAAGACCAGAGCGATTTGTTCTGCAACTGATTTGAGTTTGTGGAGGTCTATTCTTGTATGCACCAGCCACAGTGAGAATATACGCATACAGCCAAACAATGGCGACAACAATTAGCAGCGCAAACCTATCAAAGATCACTCTCCTTCCGCTCACTGTATGTGGAACATACTGCAGCAAATTGATGCCAAATGTTATTACATCATGCAAGTAAAATGTAAACATTTATACAAAGTAATGCAAAACCGAGTCAAATGCACAAAGTAATACCAATGCAAAGAGTATGAGCAGAATAATAGCCGGAAGCCCTAGTTCGACGCAATTTGCCACCTACGGTACGGGAACAGAAAGGAAATGGTGAATACTGTAGTCGTCACAAGGAACGCAATGCCGCTACTTGACCATGAGGAGAAAAAGGATTGGAGGAACACTAAGTGCTCACACTGGGAAATCCGATGTAGAAAAGGCCGAGCGCCGAAAGAGTCACAAAGGGAACCGCAGCAAGGGGGCTCAGAAACCTAATCCAACCCCAGAAAAGATGAAGATTGAGGTCATTTTGCAGTGAAGTCGCAACTCGTTGCGTGCAGATCAAACAGATGAAGAGAAAGGACCTTATAAAGATCCGCCAGAGGCCACAGAACCCTACAATTATCTGAAAGCTGGACGCAGCGATGAACGCCCCCTGAATCGCCCTCATCGTGTGCTCAAACCTCTGCAAAACCCACACAAGCAGAGCTTTTCAGACACAAACCCGCAAAAGGAACATAGGGGCTGAAGCTTTTGAGACAATAATCGGAGGGCGAAACGACCTCGTGCGGGTTGATGATGTAAGCGTAGCGCCGGCTGAGGATGATGGAGATGGTCGGGAGAAGATAGGTGTAGGAGCCGCCGATGACCGCCGACAAGCGAGTCCCGAAGTAGACCTGCGTCAGTGTATTGATCGCTGCGACGAACAGAAACGTCTGGATCACCCTCGCCTTCTCCTCCTACGGCGGGTTCCAAGAAACGGGGGAGCGGTCAGCGGCATGGAAACACCATTGCAACACCAAAAAGCAGAGGAGGCGCTCCGAAAGTAGAACTCACATTTCCGCCGCCCATCAGCGGAACCAGAATGGTGGGGATGATGACGGTGGTGCCGAGCATCACCAAGTAGTGCTGGAACGCCAGAGGCAACGCTTCGTCTATCGAAGAGAGAAACAGAACACGATCATCAACAACGAAGTAGAAGAGCAAACGACGCAGAGAGAGGGACTGACGCCATGGAGGGGGGCTGGTGAGGCAGAAGTCGACGCCGGGCAACTGCTCCTTGACGGGGTGGGGGACGAACTCGTCGGCCTTCTCCGGAGGTCCGGGAGACATGGCCAACGCTCTTCCTCTGTAAACGGCAACTCCGGCGGGTGGCAGTATAAATGGGAATGGGGAGAGGCAGCGGACGGGGTGGGAGGGAGGGAGGAGAAGAAGGATTAAGGAAGCGTTATATAGATGGGAGTAATAGTAGTACTTATGAGTTATATTAAATACCGGCAATGGCAGGGGTTAATTGATTCATTATATCTCGTCGTTGGATGTGCGACATTATAACCGTTGGTTTTCTCACCAAATGTGATGAGAGATACTATTGACGGATGGATGTGACGAGTGTTGGTTGTGGTTTGGAGGGAATTGGCTAACTAACATTTGACTCTCTGTCACCGATGCGCCCCAATTGGCTATATATATATATATATATATATATATATATAAACTGCTGATGGCTGATGATGATGAAGACTGCGTTAGGTCACACGTGGACTTTGGGATTCGAAACACAGACAAATCAGTCGTTTTTACTGCATCGACGGTTACGATTGTTACGGGTTTGGTTCGACGAGGGTCGTAAGCACGGATAAATCAGCCGTTGGTTCTCAAATTGATGACCACAAGCGGATGAAACATTCTACTGAACCAAACCAAATCGGTTTATAGGACAAGAATGAAACCGAACCAATTGTTCGAATTTTATTATATATTTATTTTTTTATTTGGTGTTTTTAATGTATTACATTGTGTGCAATCATAGTTTAGGATAAGGTTTTAAGTTGGGAACTCTTTTGGAGATCCGTGGAATCTTTATTTGATACTTTTAACATCAGACAATATTTATCAATTCAATAATATATTGATAATCTGGTTTAATATTTTTATTTTTGTTGCGTCGTAGGTCGCTTGTGTTATCCCCATTATTGCATTATCGAGCTCGTACCATTATCATCGTCATCATCGTCAACATTATCACAATCGTCAAGTCAAGTAACCCTCTTCTTAGTTTTTATTATAAAAAAAATAAATAATAATAATAAGATTTAACATCAATGATTAAAGTCTTTACTAATTAAATTAGTCGATATAATTTTCAAATATTACATAAATACTAATAAAAATGAGATGCGTATTAATTATTATGATGACACAATTTTTGGTTTGAATGATTCTTGTAGAACCGATATGAATCGAACTGAGGAGTTCAATGTTCTAAAGTATTAAGGTGAGCGTATTAGATTTGTGTTTTTGGTTTGATCCATTCATTTTAGATCTTTCTATCGTAGCGATAGGTAGGGTTTTTTTAGGGTCCAAAGTAGCATAACATTGTGTTGTCATGCACTAATGACGAAGATAAGCTCATCTCATTTATGATAGGATGAAAAGTCTCCGTCATGCAAACGTTGCACTTCATAACATATACAAGTGTGAGTTCACCTATCATGGAAGATCGATCAAACATAAGAGCGCTCTCTCTCTCTCTCTCTCTCTCTCTCCGTCCATTTCAAGTGCGTGCAAGGAGTCATCTTTAGAACATAGTCTTTGTGTCTGAGTCAGATGGCATTACAATTGTGAGTCCGGCCAAAATACACGTATTAGGTGAGATGAGGTTGAGGAGGAGGAGGATGATGAGTTGATGTTTCTGCTTTCTAGTGGTTGATGCAGTTGAATCTACTAAGATAACCTGCACTGTGACCAACCTGAAAGAGGTCTCGAGAAGTTGGGCAGGTAGTGCAAGAAGTTGGTGATGCCGAGTGAGCTCACTTTTGACTGATTTGTGTGTCGAAGAACACCACATTGGCATGTTTGATTGGTGCACTTTGAAGCTTCCCCTCCAATGTTCCGTTTTATGTTTGGACACTGTACAACAGCTACAAATCATGATATCCTTCCTTTTGTTGTGATAGATTCTAATTGTTCGAGACTCGGATTCAACCCAAGTCTAACGTCTACAGCTATCGAATATCGTAAAAGGATTCAAAAGAGTCTTAGAAGTAAAAATATTTATCGACCCATATAGGCGTTACAACTATTGCACATAGGTTCATATTAGTAAGTGAGAGAGTTTCGATTAATGATATTGAGATAACTACGCATACAAGGAGATATCAAGTTAATGTTATTGTGAGCGTAGATTTTTGATCGACTTGTCGGCCCAACAAGGAATATGAGAAGATGTGATAGGGTGTCAAGTTATCGACATATCAAATCCCTTTATCACATATTATTTATAATTAAAAATATGTATGTATTTTGTGTTATTATCAAAATCTACATAAAATATTATCTTTAGTGAATTAAAATATTTAATTTTTTTATATAATTTTTAACAAAATCTTCTTAGAACTTCCTTCATCTACTCTCTTCAGTAGAGGTTCATAGTTTTCGAGATCTAATCATAGCCCACAAATCCTTGCTCGAATCGATTTGATTATTGAATAAAAAATGTCAAAAATCAAATTCATACTGTCCGACCGATTTGTTTCTGTGAACATAAATAATGAATTAATTCAATTTCAATTAATTTTAGAATGGCCAAAAATAATTAGACTTCTCTTTTTCGTATTAATCAACACCACTAATAGAATAGGCTCTGTTTGCAGCCATCGCTCCCCTTCTTCGTGAGGTGCTGCGGACTCTATTTCTGTGGACTTTATGAGCTTTACAAGCGATTGAATAGGCTTTGTGATTGATTGTATGTCTACAGTGACTCGACAGACATTATACTCCCAACTCACATTATTTGTGCAGCTGCCGATATACTAATGATATGACATATTTTAGGATCGTCCACGTGGACCCAGCAAGCAGACATGATGATACAGACGTGGAACCTCAAGTATGATGTAGCGCACAACATACACGTTGTGAGCAATCGCTTGCCGCCCCCTCCGTACGAACGACATCATCACAGTACAGCCACCCTGAAAAGCTCGAGGCGGCACCGCGCAGTGCCGATCCATGTAGGTCAGTCGGCACTCGTATAAAAGCTTAAATCAATCGCCCGAGAAGTCGACAGCAGTAAATTGACCCCGTACGACCAACTCATCCTCGCAAGTATAAAAACTAACCTTCCTTAATCAGGAAGGGAGGACATTTCAAACTCTCAACTCTTTTATACATATTATTAACTTGAGCTTCGAAGGGGTCGAGTCGAGAAATCCCTCTCTCGATCTCGACTTGTATGTAGGAGCCCGACGACAAAGAAGTAGATCACTCGCCAAGAGAGAAGACAATGCTCAAAGGATGAGGCTCAAACCCGAACTGACCCGACACTCGCCTTCACCACCCGAGCACCCACATGGGTGACCTTGTGCATCGAGGACTGGACCGAACCATACTTACACCTCGGTCACGACGTAAAGATTCACCAACAACTAATAATAATGATGATATATTGTAATACAAACAATTCACTATTAAATCATGTATCTGCACACTTGACGAACTATCAATCGTATATCTGTCATATCAAGAAAACATGTATTCGCTGATGATCAATTGGATTTTATTTTTTTAATTAAAGTTAAATCACTGATAATGCAGTAGAAAATATTCGTGTTCATAAGATGAAAAAAGATAAATTAAAAGAATAGTTTCACACTATTAAGGATAAAAAAATCAAAGTTAAATATGTTGTGTTTCAACCGCGAGCTAATAGATCTAAGCATTTGGACTGAATTGACATGTCATTTATGTATGTTAACTATGATCGCTTTCGATCATACTCATTATTATTTGATTTGTAACATGTTTACAAATCTCTATGTATAAAATTTAGTATGAATAAATTAAAAAAAAAATAGTTTTGAGTTAATGATGATGAGTTGTAACGCTAATGAGTGCACATCGACCCGATCATAAAACTTAATCTAAGAAAAGAGTGAGCACACTCGACAATTAATATCAAATTATCATTTGACTAAATAAAGATGCGTAGTAATGTAATGGATATATAGATACTGAAGTTCACATTATAATATATCGGTTGAATTCATAAGTTTGCATGTTAGAATCTATAGGAACTTATTATCAATATATTTGAACACTCGAAAAATAATCGTTTGTGAATTTGTGATTGTTTGTTTATCTTCTAAGGTCCTTGTCTTCTCTATCTTTTTTATTTTTCTCTTGCACTATGTTAATTGCTTGTAAAACTATCCTTTTCGTAAGATATCGAGATTTGATCGTCACTCATTTTCAAACTAATCAATTTACTCTTTTACATATCATTTATGACCTGAGCAAAATTATAACTAAATTAATCTTTGTTGACAGATAACATAATGATGCTTTACGACTTAGACAATTTCAAAGAAGTCGGTGACGTTATGGTATCACAAGTTCACACGACTTAAAACCTGTTTGTTGGAAGGTGAACGTGGAATTTCTTTTCTGTGATATATGGGCATTTTTTAATTAGTCTGATAACAATTGATAGATTAACACTGTTCTCATGTGTTGCAACATCGACGAACGTCATTATTGGAACACCACAACCGACAACGTAACGTGTAGCCTAACTCAAACCAACATCTTCAGAAGGGTCTTCGGCCGCATGAGTCAACAAAACTGAAGTCAGATCCACTCGAATCACCAATTTGGATGTTAGCAACCGAATCTGCTTCCTTCACTGCTTAAGCTGAGCTCTTAATGTCAAGTGTTGATCTTTCCATCTTATTCCATCCGACAGAACCTTGGATGCAAGAAAATGTCTACAAGGGGCAAGCCAAAAATCGAAGGACTACTGGTCCAAGGGACAAACAGTAATCGTGGACCGGATCAGAGGAAGGATTATTGAATGGAGTTCACGAGATTGCAATCTGCAGTGGGCCTCCGTTGTAAGTACTTCTCTCTGCGTACATCATCCAAACACCAGCATCAAGAAAAGATGAATTCGCCCCAACCCATGCAGGCTTTTACGTAGGAATTAACGAGATTTGCATGATGATGTGAGTTGAAGATGAGATTAGCACTCGCCGACCCATGGCAGGGGCTTCGGACCTTGAGGGAGAGGTCCCATGCTACTACTGCAAGAATGGTGCAGAGGTTTGTTAATCATGTTTCTTTGGGACTTTCTTCCAGCCAATGCTTTCAGCGGTAGTAACACTAATCTACTACTTCCGGAATGCTTCAGCCATGGGCGCGGACCCCTTTAGGCCGCTCACGGCAGGGCCTCCTCACATGCCATGGCTCGCAACAGGAGACCCCACAACCCTCTTCTCCAGCCTGGAGTCTGGCTACTGTTCTGCCTTTGGCCATCGAATGGGAGGCATCATGGCCATTCCACAAGGAAGGAACGCAGCTTCTCCTCCACCTTTTAGTTTTTTCTCCTCTTCTGTCGTGAGTAGGTTGCCGGCATATTTACGTGAAAGTGACATAAAAGCCTACCTTTTTCTCCTTTTCAGAGACATTAAAAGCATGCAAGATATTATCAAACATGGCCCTCTCAACCCTCTTCCACGACGCGACGACGAGATCACTCGCTTAACGCCACTCTTAGTCGCGAAAAGCGAAGCATCTGAAGCTGGTATCGACGCCTGAAGGCAGTGAGCCGCACGCATTAAGTCCACCTAAACAAAAGGCAAAAGAACATAAAGCAAGACAGGAAAAAGCGAAAGGGACACAACATGCTTGTCATCGAAGAGGAGGAAGACTGGGACGGGACGTCGATGACCCCTATGCCTAACACCGAGCTCCATGTCTGTCTGGGTCCCAGATGGACCTCCAAAGTAGCACGGTTCCATATTTGCTGTGCTCTGCTCTTTTAACAACGTGTGTCTCAGCTCCAAACCATGCAGGTTATGATCCTAATGGAAGCAAGAGGGCGCCCGACTGATGATGTGATGGGACCTGAAGGGGCATTTCCGTTATTTTGGGTCTTTTCACAGAAAGTAAACCATGGGGACTCGTCACGTGCGAGGATTGGCGGGAAACGACGGCAGCGGTCTTTTCCACGAGGACGAGGGGAAGGAACGAACCTCGGCCGTCGGATCCGTCCCTTTTTGTCTTCCACGTGGACGATAGGGATGCCTTCTGCTTGGCTGGCTTGCACGCAGGCTGTAAGTGCCATCACGACGGCGTCACCACCACGTCATCGTGGGTTATCCGACGGTTCAGATTCGTCTTCATCTCGACCGCCGGATGCCGATCGAAGGGACGCGGTAGCTTCAATTTAAGTTCCACGGTCAAAGATGATGCGGGGTAGGCTTCAATTTAAGTTCCCGAAGCAGGGAGGACGGACAAGGATCGGCCGAGATCGCACGGCAGATTGGACCACACCATGTTATTGACGACGACTCGCCTACCCGTTGATGCATTTATGCCCACAAACTATCGTTTTGCGTCACAGGATAGACGACGACGACGACGCCAATCGACATGACATCGACTCGTGCAATTATTACCGGTTACGCATTCGTTGCTGATATTACCGTGGTCGTAATCCGGTCACGCCAACGCGACGTGGTGGCTTGACCAGGCTCGCCAAATCGAACGACTCGTGACTCGTGACTCGGAACATTTGAACTGGAACTCGCGCGTCACGAGATCCTGTCGGACGCCACGGCAGGGCGGGCGCAGGCGGTGGCGGTGGCGGTCCCCCCGACGGCTTCCCTGACGCGGCACCGCGTTGCGCGCTGCCACTGCTCCAGTTATACTACTCGACGCCGTCCTGTGACGCTTTACCGGGAATTAGGAAGCAAATGGATATTTGGTCCCCCATTCCCATCTTGCCCTTCCACAAACCGAGAACCACAGGGGCATTTCCGGGAAAACAGAAAACATACGCTATACGAGAAGATTAAGAGGAAGGATTAACAACAAAACCCTGCTGGTTCTAACAACAATTTAAAGGATTAACAGGGGAGAGACCAATCCATGTTATGGAGATTAATTAGAGGAGTTCACCGTCGAGGCCGGTAAATACGCGGTCTGTACAAGGGTGGTCGCCGAGCCGAAGGCGCTTGGCGGGGCGTGGCTCGGGTCCGTCCTCGGACCTCGGGCCGGTGTCACAGCTCGTGCAGGCGGCGGAGTCCAACACGCCGACAGGGCTCCTCGGCGGCTCGGGGCGACCTCGGCATTCCGTAGTGTTTCCCCGCCGGGATGACGGGCACGTGCCGATCACCCGCTCCTCCATTAGCTGGCGACACCTATTCACCACTCCCTGCTCCTCGAAAACAGTCAAAAAAAGGAAAAAATATGAGACAACGTTAATACTTTAACTGCTTGCAGTAAAAGTCTGCTGCTCGAATCCTCCCCCCCCACTATTATCCCGCCACCGCCCCAGACGTTCACCCACCGGCCACCCACCCCATTTCAACTCCCAGTTCGACACACAACACTAGACAAAAATGTAGGAGCATTTGGGGTGTGGTGGCTGCATCCGTAGCCATAATCTGACATTTAATATGTTAATTACCTTGCTAACCCAAGCATCGAAGCAGCTCGACCAGTCGCCGGTTCCTGTGGCCGACGACTCGGTCATCTCGTTTGCCGCACACAGGAAGGCCGCAGCTGCCATCACTGATGGCCGATAGACCAAGAAATCCACCACTGCCAAAATTCCAAGCAAAGAAAGAAGACGTAAGTAGACAATGGAAACAATACAGAAGGATTTAAAATAGATGGTGTGTAAGGATACCGCGGTGGGTGGAGAGTACGAGGCGGGCGGCGCGGGAGAAGAGGGCGGAAGAGGAGGAGGGAGAGAGGGCGGCGACGGCGGGGGAGGCGGCGAGGTGGTGGAGGAAGTCGAAGGGGGTGACGGCGCGCAGGCGCCACCGCAGTGCGGCCGCGAGGAGGAGCTCCATCCGTTGGATGGTGCGGGGCTCGAAGACATAAGTAGGATCGCGGAGCTGGAGGTCGAGCAGCAGCGGCACGTGCGACTCCTCCATCTTCGCCGCAACCGACACGCACGCCACCGACAGCAGCTGCATCGGCCAACCTCCCTTCCCATTCTGCCCCTACACCCTCACACTAAGATATTACTGAATTGAAATAGATAGTCAAACAGCGGTGGTTTCACTCAACGTCAGGTCTACGTGACGGGCTCGATTACCGGAAGAGAATGGGAGGAGAGGAATCGGTCGAGGTAATTGACGGAGAGACACGCCGTCACCGGTCGGAAGCGGTAGAACTCGCTCACCTACAAGCACAGATTTTGACGGTGTCACTAGCAGGAAATAGGGGGGGGGGGAGTGAGGGGCATTTAGCAAGAGAACGGGAGAAGACAGCACGTGCCTTGAGAATCCAGCTGATGGCGTCGTGGCGAGCGGTGGCGTCGATGGCGCGGGCATGGAGGCGGCCGAGGTAGTCATCGCGGGGTAGGTGGTCAGGCTCGGCCGCGAGCAGGGCCGCGATGGCGGCACGGTCGTCGGCTAGCGCGGGCGGGACCCACTCCTTGTCTGCTGTTGCGGCGACGGTGGCGGCGCCGCCTTCCACGTCCTGCTCCTCCCCATCCCAGGATGCCACGTCGTCGGCGTTCTCGGCGCAGAGGAGGAGGTTGGAGGAAGCGGAGAAGAGGTCGGGTGAGACTGCCATGGGCGGGGGCTGGAGTGAGGGCGTTTCCCGAGGTGGTGAATTGGGGCTTGGGGCATGGACGGAGACAACTGGCGGAGAGAGAGAAAGAAATCCCTCTCCGTCGGTCTCACTCAAAGGGGAGAGAGATGTGTTTGCTGTGCGTGGAGTGAAATAGAGAGATGACTCGGTGTTCGATGAGGCAGCAGCTCACTTATCACGTCTTTATATATTACGTCTGAGATGTATCTTCTTTTATAGCGAAACAGCCACGGCTTTTAAATGCGGCGGTCTCTAACCACTTTGCTTAATGACTCCAACGGATCTCTCTCTCTCTCTCTAGATACTTTGATTAGATCCGCTCGTGTGCCCACACATCCGTTGCGGTACGATCTACGTTCATCACAGATTGAGAAGCAGGCAGGCGAGGTGCTGGGACCATCGTGATTCGTGCATGATCATAGAGCGGATTTCCTGTGTGTCGCCATGGAGACGGACGGAGCTTTTGTTTTGTCTTTATCAGGTTCTGAATGATAAAAGATTAAGCATGCGTTGAGAAACAAGTCCAATGACTAACCTTCCAAAATCTTACAAATATTCGATTATGAGTAAATAAATCACTTGCAATTAAATCCTTATATGATGCAATGCATTGCCTCCTTACCTATTATCCCTGCTTCTATCTCAGTTCACACAACCACCATTACGATGGAGAAGATACTACTGCATGAGCCTGATTTGTATTCGTTACTGGGTTGCTGCAATGAATAAGGCTCACGAGCATGGTGTGGTGTTATGTGAGGATGAAGGGGAGATGACAAGTTCATCTCGAGACATTGGATTCTTGGTGACGAACTCTCTCTGATGGGCTCTTGCTGGGTTTTTGAACGTATGGTAGAAAGTTGCTGAGGGATTGCATTGTTGTCTAGTGGCTACAACTTTTACGCTGTGCAGGTCAAGACATCTTTTTTGGCCAGAATCAATCTCTGATGCTGGTCCAACCACGATGCTTGTTTTTATATGCTTCTAGCTAAATCAAAGCAGCTGAAATCTTCTCATCCTTCTTCCTGAGAAAGAGTCGACTCTATCTCTCTCTCAGACCTGCTGCTGCTGCCGGTCTCTCAATGCTACACCCATAATAGCCAACTTAGCATCCAGTCTCAGGATGATGAACTATGCACAGTGAGCGAACGTTGCCATCTAAATATAAGATGTTTCCCGCGGCGGAAGACAAAGACTTTCGTGATCATTTCAGAAGAGTTCTTTGGCCTCATCCGAGCTCCAAAAGATAACACGCACGCTGCACATCCAAGCAACATGCGGAGCTGCAGATCTGCTTGCTGTCGTACCATTTCGAACCTCACGAACTTTTGGTTCCTACGCAGACGTCGCTGCAGCCGATCGACATCGATTCTCGATCATCCACTGCTGATATCACAGGCTGCACATCACAGCGTCGAGATACCCAAAAGTACTCATCACAAACGACCATCGAACTGTTGGCACACCTCCGATGATATTTGTGAGCAGGAAAGATAATTTTCGATTAATGACTGAGATAACAGTGTGTCCCGAATGCTTGTAATGCAACCAGCTAAACTCTCTTCAGCTGTCGATGCTATCACATTGTAGAAGACGAGCTGACGAACCCACTCGAAGTCATGGTTGGTACCAGACGAGGATATGTAACAACATGCACGTGAAGGTGGAGGCAACCACCGGTCGTCCCTGTGAGCCCACTTCGACATGAAGGAATGTAGCGTCACGGGCAGCGGCTGCTTCCAGCTCGAGACAGCCAAACCTGCGACCATTCCATGTCATATACATAGATCGCAGTGCTCCCTCCACAAATGTAAACCTCGGAAGCAGAATATTATGGCGACTGTTCTCCAAGAAGATGAAGACAGCCATGGCCACAGCGAAAGGTTGTGGGCAACTGTTCGTCCCCGGGGCTGCGAGTTAGAGACGGTGGCATGCATTCCATGGACAACCGTGATTCCTTCCCTGTTTCATGGGACGGAAAAATCAGCATGTTTCGGCACCGATGGACGGCCAGGATTCTTAGTGATGATAGCCTGTCTTCTGCTGGATTGGGGCCCACATAGATAAATCAAGAGGTGACGTCACCCCGATAATCTTCAGTGTCGATTCGGTCGTTCTGGTGACAGGCGCTCAACAAAGCCCGTAAGTGTAGCCCAAATCAAACCCGGCCCAATAATGGAATTAATTTCCAATGTATCATCATTACATGTTCAAATCCTAAATCTATTAATGGGTCTCGGAGGTCCGGAGAACTCAGTGGACGTATACCAGCCAACGATATGCCGTAATGGCGTTCGTCTCCTCTCGTGCTGTTCACGTATGGAACACGACGGGGCACCGAATGCGAGCCTCAATTATTTCGGCCTGCATCGTGCGAAAGGTCAAATGTTCTCAATCATCCCTGCGCTGGAGAGTGAGGCGGAGCTGTTCATGCATGAGATGTCATCGGGGCAACAGTAAGGAGATGTCTAATGCATCTGTAATAACCACTCAAGATAAGACAGCAAGAGTCAACTGGCTGACGTTGCTCTCTACATTAAGTCCTAGAGAATAATTTTTTGGCTGTGCAGAAGATCCATTGAAAAGTATATATCTGTGAGTTGCAGGTCAAGCTATATCAATAAGACTCCTCCCAAGCTAGTCTAGGATAGGAAAATATTATGGCCTTGACTTGTGTGGAAGGTCAATGTCGCTTTCATAATGGAAAGCCTCAATGAGCTGGAACAGTTCCTTGTCATGCCCAGACTGGACTGCACATTAAGTGTTGGCCCAAATATTAGTTCTCTAATCGAGATCCTGCACATTAGATAGAGCTACCTGTCATCCAGTTCAACTCTTATTGTATTCTCGAGAAGCTGAAAGCTGCTCCTTCAGTTCACTGTTGCTGCAAAGAGGGTTGGAGAGCTCTTTGGTAGTAGCTACTGCACTTTTGCTTTGCAAAAGAGCCCTTTTGTCACACCCCCTACAATGGGGAATAACAGATCAACTTTTTCCCATGTGGTGTGGATTATTGCTGTCACCACTTTTTCTGAATCTTGTGCGACGCATACTAATCGGAAGCGGATCGAATTACCATGATATATCGAGCCGCATGTTTAATGAAGAGTATATACGATCATGATAGACCAATGTATACGACTGTAATATCCAGCGATTCTTGTCATTGCCACTTGCCTCCAGGAGGAGCTCATCATTGCAGTTCATTTCAGAGGTGGAAGTCAAAAGAAATGGGAGCCATCGCAATCTCTCTGCAGGCCGAGATGGGACACCAAGTCATCAATAATGTGGAGCTGCTGCGTCTCTCTCTCTCTCTCTCTCTCTCTCGGTCCCATGATGACAATGGCACATGGCTTGAGCTACTCCTAAGACATAACAGGCAAAAGATGTCCAACTACTCTTTAAAGGATTGGCAAAGGGTGCTCTTCCTCTTCTTCCACCTCGACCTCCTTCAACCGATGCCCAAGAGATGACCAGAGGCGCAGAATTCTAGTTAGGGTCATCCCCAGTCCTTCCGTCTTCCAAATAGCAAAGGCTCTTAATTCCCCCACGCTAAGATTGGCTCCAGGAATCCAACATGTGACACTTTGATACACATGGTACGTGGACACCAGAACATGGCATGTATGTCGTTGGATGGATGGATGGATGGATGGCGCACGCATTTTTAGGGCGACCCAACCCGCTTTGCGTTTCGTGCTGCGTGATCACGTACCCGGCAATTACTCCGCTGCCGGGGACACCTCTAAAGTCGATGGTTGGGCGCATGTGCTTTGGCTACCTGTCCATACCAAGTGGTGGACTTGTGTGCCGCTGTGGACCCTTGTTCTGGGGTCCATCCATGGGACCATCCAATCGACCAATCCTCATGCGACATGTCAGCTTCTCCTCCGTGTGAGATATAGGCACCTGCTCTCTTCCTTCTTCTTCCTCCTCCTCTGCTGGCTGTAATAATGTTAGTAATACCTTTCCTTTATCCTATACAAGTTTCTCCCTGTTTCCCGGAGGGAACAAACCACCCAAACAAAAACAAGCTCTCGCCCTACTCATGACTTGCTTGTCCCACACACTCTGATGAGGTACTCTGCTACTCATCAGTCATCTCCTCGAATCACTCTTGCCACTGCATGACCTAAACCTGCTTCTGGCATTTTGTTAGGGTCACCACGGTTTGCATCAATAGTTCCTAAAGGAAGCATCCACAGACACTGCCGTGCAAAGCTCCAAACCCTGCAACAGTCCACACGGTGGTGCATTAGCCCACCATTAGTACTCTGGCAGCAGCAGCAGCAGCAGCATTATTGCTGGTGTCGATCACCGGGGACACGAATATGTTAGGGTGACATGGATTTTATAGGATGTTGATTCGTCTCTCACCACCATGGCAATACGATCATAGCAATATGATGGATTGCATAAGCATCTTCTTTTTTCCCTTCATTTCAGATGCTGGTCGAGCTTAGAAACCTGAAGCTTACAGGTTAAACATCACCTGGTACGTATTAGGGACCGTACGCGATGCTATCTGATGCAGCTTCCCTGTATTTGCTTCCTTCACGGGAATTTAAGGCAAATAATGAAGCCGATGTAGCATGGTACACTTTGCCTCGCTGTATTGCATGTGAGACCGTTTTGGCTCCATTCCTTCTATGGCATAGGAGAGAGGAGAAAGATTTAGATAGAGAGAGAGAGGGGGGGGAGGGGGAGAGAGTGACGCACAGTGAGTGTGCGTTTGGAGAAGAGAGAGAAAGAGAGAGAGAGAGAGAGAGAGAGACCTTTTCTTGGCTCAGAGCCTCTCTCTCTCTCTCTCCTGGTAGTCTCACTGTGCGAGCTCACCTACAAAGCGGCCGATGCCTTACTGGCAGTTTTAATTTTCATGTGCACCGAGGAAAGCAAGGTGGTGGGAAGGATGGCTTGAGCGTAAGGACAAAACTAGTCTGGGATTTGGCCCTGTTGCCATTCATTTCGTTCTGCCTCCATTCTCCCTCCCTCTTCTCCTTTCTTCCAGTCCCACCTTCTTTGTTCTGCTGCCAAAGCCATCACATTTAGACTTCGAGAGACAGAGAGAGAGAGAGAGAGAGAGAGAGAGGAGAGGAGAGTAGGAGCTTCTGCTTGCAGGACTGTTGCTCATATTGATCCAATGATGTTGGGGGAGGAGGAAGATGTCAGCTCAGAGTGCAGCAGTGGATGCCAATCTGGTTGGACCGCCTACCTAGATCAGTCCTCCTATGACTCCCCTCAGCCTCTTGTCTATAACAAAGCTGGTTACTTACAAGAGGAGGAAGAGGAAGAGGAGGAGGAGGACCTGTCTATGGTCTCCGATGCATCCTCTGGACCACCTCATTTTCATGAAGAGGATGAGCCTTCCTTCTGCTATCTTCACTCCAGCACTTGCTTCGAGGGCGGTGGCTGCCTCTGCTCCGCCCTAACTCCAGCTGCTGGATCGGCCAAAAGTGGTGCGAAGAGGAAGCGAGTTGAACCAGAGCAACAGAGAGAGCATTCCTCTCCGCTGGATGACACTGCGAGTTCCACTCTGCTCAGCTACCCCAAGGCAAGCTCTATTCCTCATCCCTGCTCCCAATCTTACTTCCGGCCCACTTGTTCTCTTGCCTTATATCGCCTGTCGATCATTGCTGTTGCAGACCCGCTTCAATGGCGACAGCAACAGCAATAACTATCTGAAGCCACCCATGGAAGGTGTTCTGGAGTTCTCTTGTGGCTTTTCGGCTACCCATTTTAAGGTGCATTTCAGGTTCTCTTGATGATCCTTCTTTTGCAGCTTCTTTTCGATACTGCTCTCTGTTGACCAAGCGGTACGATCTCGAGCAGAGAAAC
The DNA here is from genome assembly GCF_036884655.1 of Musa acuminata AAA Group. Taxonomy (NCBI): domain Eukaryota; kingdom Viridiplantae; phylum Streptophyta; class Magnoliopsida; order Zingiberales; family Musaceae; genus Musa; species Musa acuminata. The sequence continues at coordinate 37,086,903 of NC_088344.1, read as the reverse complement.
CATGAACTACACAAACAAGTGGGCTACCTTCAATCCTCTTCTCCTGTGAAGCCAACCCCTACGAGACCAGTTAAGCGATCTCCATGAACTCGATCTGAAACACTTGACACGTCTTTCTTCTCGACTCATTCCCCTGTTTGTCTATTTGGTGTACACAGGTTTTAAGGAAAGAAGGTGGGAAGAAGATTTGGTGATTGATCTCATGCCGCCCTGCTCTGAACAAGAAACAGAAGGATGAATCTATTAAAGATCTCAAAGAGATCTTGCTCCGTCTCTTGTTCTACTTCTCTCTTCTGTTATTTTCCTTGTGGCATGTCAATGCAGAGGGACGCAAGTGCCCCGAGAGCAATAGAGAAGAGGAAAAAAAATAAACAGTACTCTGTTTTCCCTTACTACTTGAACTTTTGTCATCAATGGAGGTGCCACCATGAGGCCCGTGGCTTTCTCTTACACTCATCTGTGCATGCCTACCCATGATGGTCTTGGAATGATCCACCATGCTCTCTGTTTCCACCCTCATCTCCCACCTTCCCACAGGCATACTCAACTGATACATGCATTCAGATACATGAGGCCCCATGGAGATCCACATCAGTCCAGTCTGTCATCTTGAAATTACAATAATAGTAGTAGTAATAATAATAATAATAAAACTCAGTTCCCCCAACCATGGTCGTGTGATGCTTAATACAGATGCAGTAGCGAGGAAGCCTTATCCAGTTGGCAAATTCTCCAGATAGGCCAAGACATGGATCAACAACTTGAAACCATAGGAAATGGTGGACAAGAGAGGAGCTACCAGAACATGTCGCTTGTCCGGAGAAGCTTCAGGCATGGTCACTTTCAGTACCAGCTTGCCCTCGAACACCCACATTGATGTGCAGTGCAGGATTCCTCATGGATGTCTGTGAGGTGATTTCAGTCACCTCTCTTGTAAACTAAGAACAAGCTGCAAGTGTTTCTACTCCTGGGACTGGCAGCGGTATTGGATGCCATGTTCGGCTGCAATGCATCGCAAGACTCGTGGGTTTCTTCCACTGTTCGAGCAGACCCCAGGAAGGATTCCTTGAATCGATGTCCATGGAGATGCAACAAAGGCCAGCGGTCGACATCTCATCTGATCTCCCCTCTCAGAGAGGGAAAGAGGACACTGGTCTTGTCACCACAGTGGACGTAGTACCAGCAGAAAGCGGTGTCTGCGTTTTTGAGGACAAGCTTCACAGCTGCTGCATCTTTTACCAGTCTAACCTAAGCATAGGCTTACTGGGTTCATACGAAGGAATACTTGAGAAGATCTTAAGCCCCTGAGATCCTACCTTCAGAGATCCTCCATGCCCAGAGCATGTAGGCGATTAAAATACTACTAGGAACCCTCATCTCAATGAAACCCCCTCTCCATGTCTTCTTTTTGCTGATGTCTCGTGCCTCCAAGGCTGTCTCCTTCGGACCTGTCCTTTGGTCATGTGTCATGTTACCATAGAATTCATTTCTTTTCTCCCTCGGTCAATCTTTTGTGTGCCCACCAAACACATTAACATGGTAATCTAAAGAAAGCAGCACTTGGAGTTTGGAATGTTCACCCATCTCCCTCTCCCCTGTTGTTCTTCTCTGTTCTGTTCCAATTGTATATATATTCCCTCGCAAAATCTACGGGCGTAGAGAAAGAGAGATGCCGTGCAATCCTCATGGCAGCTTCTCCCCCGAGCAAAGCTAGAGATAGGCCCTCATGCTTGCCTTGGACGGAGGGTGGAGAGGAGGTGCCGCTCTGCCTGTGTGCCCAACCAGCACGCTGCTACGTGCGAGCACGTGCAGCGGCACACTTGCACACACACGCTCACATGCGCACGTTCGGTGCGCCCCCCGATGCTTGCTGTTGCTCATCGCCAACACGGGCTTCGATCATGTGCGCTACGTCTTAGGGCTCTTTGCTCCACACGCGCGCGCGCGCACACACAAGCACAACCCTCCAACCAATGCACAACCACAAGCAGAGTAACATGCGTCGTTGGTAACCCCCATTCATCCATTTCTTATTGGGTTCTTGATGGATTGCAGCAAACGATGGTCGAGAACTTGGTGTTGATCCCTTCGAGTTCCTATACAGATCTGTGCTATTGCAGTAAAGGAACACCGAGTATAAACACCTAGGGTCAATTACATCTTCTTTCCAAGCAAGCTCAGTGGCACAGGTCGCTGCTATTGTACCAAAGATAAGAGGTCTTCACAAGGATGCTGCCATTTACTCAGCTGAGAGATACCGGCCATTCAAATGAGCTTTCAAACTGAGCTGCAAAACATCTGCAGAACAATCTCAGTAGTCAAATCCAAGCTTTGAGGTCAGCACAGACTCATCGTTATCCTCCGCCTTTACTAGACTTCAATTGGCAATTCATTGAGCATGTACTGGCTCTGATGCCCATTAAATATTCACTTCAAGGAACATGTGGTACTAAAAGCTTGTGTCTTTCATCGCCACCATTTTGGCAAGAGTGCTACGGATTTCAGCAGGTAGCCAATCCTTTAGAACCTATCCCTCGTTGCACCTGACCGCATGAGACTTACAGTATCTTTATTAGAGCATGCTTGCATTAGATACAAAAGATAAATATTTATTTGAGAAAAATTATCATTGACATATTGATGAATTTGATCCGAATATGTAAACGTAAGATTATTCGAGGTGTCTCCGACGTAGAAACGACGATATCTTAAGATACAATCTGCATGAAAGCCGAGGTCAGAAGAGATTTTTTGATCCGATCTCTCCTATACCCAAGTTAATAATCTGATGTATACTAGTACGGGTGCAAGTAGTCCCCAAAAAGTTTTCATTTTCTATGTTAAAGGCGAGTTTTAATACATGATCACACATGGTAAAAAGAAAGCTTACGATTACCTTTATAGTCATAAATGATAATAAGTAAGCTTGCTTGTGATTGTCTTTCTGGTCATAAATGACATCGTCTTCTCCTCCTTGTTCGGGCACCATGTGACGATGACGTATTGAATGATTGATCGACAATGTATCCCCCCTATCATTTACCCCCCCCCCCCCAAGGCATGCTTAGGGCTTTTCTGAGAGATGTTCAAAGTGCAATGTTTAATTTATCCAATATAAGAGCATTCGAGATTTCCTCTCGCGGGTTAGCTTTTCCCAGCTCGCATGCCTCGGACACATTTTTTTCCTACATTTTTACTAGAATGGATTTTCCCTCACGTGGGTCAAATTATCTTAACGCACGCTCCTTAAGCATATTTTATCTTATACCTCCATCGTGATAGATTTTTTTTGCGTAGGTCAAGTTTCCTAACTCATACTCCTTGGATACATTTAACCTTATGTCTCCATCGTGACAGATTTCTCTTCACGTGGTTGAGTTTTCCCAACTCATGTATCTTCGGCACATTCAGCCTTGTGCCTTTACGTGATGGATTTATCTTCACGTGGGTCGGATTTTCCTAACTCATATGTTTCAAACACATTCAGCCTTATGCCTTCGTCATCGCAGATTTCTCTTCACGCTGGTCGAGTTTTCCCAACTCATGTGTCTCGGGTATATTTTACTTATGCCTTCATTGTGGTGAATTTTTTTTCACTTGGGTTAGATTTTCCCAACATATGCACCTTGGGCATATTCGACCTTATGCTTTTGCCTGGGCGGATTTCTCGTAAGTAAGTTTTCTTGAGTCACGTATCTTGAACACATTTTACCTTGTGTCTCTACCATAGTGGATTTCTCTTCACACGAGTCGAGATTTTCTAACTCATGTATATTGGGCACATTCGACTTTATGTCTCCATTATGATGAATTTCTCTTAATGTAGGTTGAATTTTCCTAAATCGTGCACCTTGGGCATATTTTACCAAATACTTCTACCATGGTGGATTTTTTTTTTTTCACGTGAGTTAAGTTTTTTCGACTGATGCACCTCGAGCACATTCAGTCTTGTGCCTCTACCATGGCAGATTTTTCCTTATGCAAGTCGAGTTTTCTGACACACGTCTTAGGTATATTTTATCTTGTACCTCCATCGTAATATATTTCTCTTCATACGAGTCAGGTTTTCTCAACTAATGCACCTTGGACATATTTAGTCTTGTGCCTTCGCCATAGCAGATTTCTCTTCATGCAGGTCAAGTTTTCCTGATTCAAGTGCCTCAAGCACATTCAGCCTTATGCTTTTGCTATGGTGGATTTCTCTTCATGCGGGTCAGATTTTTTCGACTTATGCGTCTTGGGCATATTTCACTGTGACGAATTTCTCTTCATATGAGTCAGGGGCACATTTTACCTTGTACCTCTTGTCACGGACTTAGCTGGTTTTGCCAAAATTGTGCGACACCTTTACGTGTCCGTCCGCAAAGGTCAGTCTCTCCGAAACCTCATATTGTCTCTTAGGATCTACAAAAGAGAAAATGAGATAGAGAAAGTGCCTCGCTTGGGATCCATAAGCAATCATTTCAGGAAACACTTTATAACCAATGTAAATTACAAAAAGACTCCATAAGCTCTAATTGGTCATACAATAAAGAATCTAAAATCGTTTACTACAAACTGAAATGCCTCACAAGTGTCCACATGACACAATATTTATTTACAAGCCTAAAATGACTATTAAACCCAACCAAATTGGAGCTGTTAAGCCTTCGATCGTCTCTCTACATGTTGTGCAAAGCATGAACAAACTATAAGATACAGATATACATGAGTATTATATTAAACATCATGTTTATAATTTTGTCCATGACATTCTCCCCCACTTATTCCTTCGACGTTCTCGTCGAAGCCTTTGCCGATACTGCAACTCCTTGTCTTTGTTGAGTCTTCAATCATCTGCTCTAGTTGCAATGTGCCTCTTGAGTCCTTGCTGCTCTCCGCTATTATTGTTAAGTAGTCGAACTTTTGATCTGCCATGCTGCTTCAACTCGCCAATGACTCTGACTCTAATATGGGGTTGGCTGAGTTGTGTTGATCCATGTTGGTTTCTACGGATCATTCGGATGAAGGAAAAGATCATCCTTACTATGCGCTAGTCTCTCAAATACCTTATGCTGCTTAAACTGGGTGGATGCTTATTGGAGCTTTAACGAGTATCGCCTCGTAAACTTTTAAAGTTTTTAGGTCATTCGTCTACAAAATTTACCCATCGACTCTTCATTCACTTAGTTGTCACTTCCAACTAGGTTCGCATCACTTCCGCTTTTGATTAATATTCTGTCCGAAAATTAAGCGGATAATATACTCTCAGTAGCACTGATAACCATTGGTGAGGATTTGACAACTATTATCTTTCATTTGGTTTCTTAGAAATGTCTTTGAACATGTGTAGAGCTCCTCCATTAGATAGATAAAAGGATTGGAGTACTCGATAAGAGTTGAAAATGTAAAGGTTACTTGACTTCACCTACCTTCTCGAGGGTTGTATTTCATGCATCGAGCTGGTTACTGACCTTCACATACTCTTTGCTCACACTTTTAAAGCACTCGAAGTGTTTGCACTCTTTATGTTGAGTTAACTACTATGATTTACCTTCTCAATGCCATCGAACTTCTGGAATGCAGAAAATTTTCACCCCAACTTGGAGTAAGTCTTTAATAGTTTTAGTCGCCTATGGGATTGTACCGTCTTCTCCATCAACCCTGCTGCCTACTCTACTGAGTAGCAAAGGTACAACACCGCGTATTGTCTGTTTTGTTCATTGGTCATGCACACTTGCATGACCCGAAGTCCTTCACTTTCGACTGATGGCTCCTCTCGTCACTTTGTAGTTCTTTAGGGGCTTATTTATGTTGATGGCTAGTTAGTATCTTCCCCTACTAGTGAAGGACGATTGTAAGGGAGTCATTTGTCTGGGTTAGCTAGCATTGCACGAGATAAGAAAAAGTGGTCATTTATATTGGGCGACTGAAAAGGGGGAGATGGATTTCGCAGTCAAGGATTAATGCTGCCCGAAAAGGAGATAAGTTTTGCAGTCAAGGTTTAATACTCCTGAAAAAGAGGAAGATAGATTCCGCCGTTAGAAATTGATGCTCCTTTAAGTCGAGCATGCTACTTTTCCTGAATCATGGTTGACAAGGGTGAAAGATCGTTTCTCTATTATTTATAGAGTCTTTTACCCTCGTTATTGTCTAGGTGGAAGTGGGTCCCTAGGTGAGTTAGTAAGTCAAAGCTAATATCACTATTAGGAATGCTCTCAACTGTGGCTCTTCTATACTTAAATTAACAAACTAACTAGATTATTTGTGAGATCAAGATATAGTGAATTCCGTACGATGCCTCGGTCATTAAAAACATGAGGCACCAATCACAAGCATAAACATCGTTGTATCACATCGAGTTCAGATTGTGATTGTGATTAGACATACGACATCGATCAGAAGACGAAGGAATAACTGGTTGACTGACTAGAACTGACGCCGAGGTGTCGATCACCTCATCCAGCTCCTAACAAAAGTCAACCTTAGTAGAGCCATCGGAAACTGGGTATCAGAAATCCCGTAAAAACTATATCTGGTCTGCCCGATACGTCCAAAGAGTACCATTTGAACGTTTCGTTTTGTACAGGTTCATGCCGTCCACCACACTGTACGTTACTGTACAAGGATGACGTTTTAACTCATTTATTGAACTTGCTCAGATGTTCCATGAGGAAGAAGATAACTTTCATCAACTCACGCAAAAGTCAAAGCCCACCATCATTGTTTCCTCTCCCCACGACAACTGATGAGGCCCACTCCATGATCATCTCTAGTCAACGTTCACAAGATAAGACAAATAAATACGCCATGTTTAAACATCCTCTGTGTCACTCTGTTCATAACTCTCGACGACGACAAGGAGCGAATCGTCCCCCATGAAGTAGATCGGGGAAGAAGGTGGGCTAACAGGAACTTGGTCAAAATGCCGCCGGGCTCATCACCACCCCACATTGGTCCCACTCCTATTCAGCGGGATCTCTCAACGCCAACCAAACAACAACACGGCATTAAGCCGCAATTCCCACGCGCAAGGCAGCCATTAAAAGCCCGACCTTCCCGCGCCCACTCTCCCCACCAAGTCCTCTCCCCGTATCAGCACGAGGCATGACGCTGCGGCTCCTCCTCCCACCGCTGCCCGCTATCCCCCCGGTCGCCGTCCCGCGGGAGGTCCGGCAGATGGTGAGGCTGACGTACCTGACTGCGCTCACCACGTTCTTCGGCTACATCCTCCTCATCGCCTTCGGTGTCCTCCGAGACCTCGTCCGCAAGCTCCTCGACTGGTTTAAATCCGACGACCTCAAGGTGGCGCTTCCAACTTCCATCGTCATCGAGAGTCAGAGGCGTTGGCTTCGTTTCATCTGCACTTCGTGGTCCGAAATGCAATAACGGATTCGGGTTTGATTTGTTCACAGGGTTACGCTCCGATATGCCCACCATTTGAGGATTTCTACACCCGCCGAATCTATCACCGTATTCAGGTTTGTCTCCCGTCGTCCGTTGGTTTCATTATTTGCTTAAACGGGTCGGATATAAATCCTTACCCGATAAGACTAATAAGAACCCAATCCGGTCGGATATAAATGGAGCTTTGAACCTTGTGTTGTTGAATGAGCATTGTGGCAGAAGAGTATACATGTGGATGATTCATGTACATATTTGATAGGACTGCTTTGGTCGACCAATCGCAAGTGCAGCAGATGCTTGGATCGATGTGGTCGAGCGGCATTCAAATGACAACGACAAGACTCTCCGGTAGGTTGATGTGATTTCTGTGGAGAACAAAGAGAAGTCTTGTTTGGTCTATGGAGATGGCTGCAAGCCTTCGTCTGTAACACTCGTGGCCAACAACAGCACTGATCTCGTCTTCCTCTCACGCATGCAGCCGGACCTCGAACACCTCGAGATGCCTCAACCTTGGATCATACAACTACCTTGGTTTTGCAGCAGGAGATCGATACTGCACTCCTCGTGTCGTCGAGTCTCTTAAGAAATATGCATCTGGCACTTGCAGTGCTCGGGCCGACGCAGGTACGAGAAGTCTGCTTCTTTTGCTGCAGAAAGATATGGTTTTGCTTCAAGGGTTTAGGGAGTTCTGCTTGCCACGGCTATGCAGGCACCACTAAGTTGCATATCGAGCTCGAGGAACTGGTCGCGAGATTTGTCGGAAAGCCAGCGGCCATCACTTTTGGCATGGGATATGTGACCAACTCTTCCATAATTCCTGCTCTAGTTGGAGAGGTCTGCACAATATATATATATATGCTCGGATTCAGCATGCACGGATGAGTTTAGATAGTCATGTGAGTTCTCTTCTCATGCTTCTGAACAGGAAGGACTCATCGTTAGTGATTCCTTCAACCATAACTCGATCATCAATGGTGCTCGAGCTTCCGGTGCAACGGTGCAGGTTTTCCGACACAACAGTGAGTACTGCGACACTCAAGCATGAGATACTGCTGAATTCTGCAGCATTAAACTCCCCTGTGGTGACAGGTCCATCGCACTTGGAAGAGGTGCTGAGAGAGCAGATCGTCAAGGGTCAGCCTGGCACACACACACCATGGAAGAAGATACTTGTCATTGTCGAGGGGATATATAGCATGGAAGGCGAGTTCTGTAAGCTACCTGAGATAGTAGCCATCTGCAAGAAGTACAAGGTTTAGCAACACTCCTCGACACTGAGATCCTCCTATTCATGGCGTACGTTCTCCTGACCACAGTAACATGATCTTTCTGGATCAGGCGTACGTATACTTGGATGAGGCTCATAGCATCGGAGCGGTGGGCAAATCTGGCAGAGGCGTTTGTGAGCTGCTTGGGGTGGATCCAGCTGACGTTGACATCATGATGGGAACTTTCACCAAGTCTTTTGGATCCTGTGGAGGCTACATTGCAGCATCAGAGGTAATACATACTTGTTTGATCATTGGATGGATTCGAGTTATCTTTCCACTTAACCCGAATCCATTCCTCAGGAGATCATCCAACACCTGAAGCACGGTTGTCCTGCTCATCTCTACGCGACTTCCATGTCGCCACCTGCTGTTCAACAAGCCATATCTGCAATCAAGGTTGTTCTCGGAGAAGACGGATCAAACCGAGGTAAGAGCGCTCGCTTGATGCCTGGGATGATGATGATGCCATGCACCTAACTACGACTTGCTGGATCGAACCAGGAGCTAAGAAACTTGCGCGGATCCGCGAGAGCAGCAACTACTTCCGGTCGGAGCTCAAGAAGATGGGCTTTGTGGTGCTTGGAGACAACGACTCGCCGGTCATGGCGATTATGCTCTACAATCTGGCGAAGCTCCCCGCCTTCTCTCGGGCGTGCTTGAGGCAGAACGTGAGTGCGTGGTCAGCAACCGTGCCGTCCTGCTTCCATGCTCATGTGTGCTAGCTTGCATCGATGTGTTGCAGGTCGCGGTGGTGATCGTGGGGTATCCGGCGACGCCAGTTCTCCTGGCCAGGGCAAGGATCTGCATCTCTGCTTCGCACACCAGAGAAGACCTGATCAAAGGCTTGAAGGTAGAGGCCCAATTTGTGACAACCACCGTTAAGTTCACTGACGCTGTTGATGTCTGTCCTCTTTAACTACGTGGGAACAAGTTTTGCAGGTCATCGGCGAAGTTGGTGGCCTTGTGGGGGCGAAATGCCTCCCTGCCGAACCAGAGAAGGCAAAGAAGATGGACTGAGAGAATCAGTAGAGAGGAGGAAGAAGAAGAACCTAGCTATGACCTCCATGTCTAGTTCTATCAATCGTTTGTTTGGCATGCAAAGCCTTGTTGATATTATCATCAGAATTGCAATTTCTTCCTCCCTGCCTTGTGTTCATATAATTGTTTGCAATCTTATATCCACAATCTGTATGAATAATTGGGGATTCTTTTGATGGTATCCATCAATTGGATGAGATGAGTGGGAAATAAGAAAATATAAAGGACAATAGAAAAGAAGCTTCATTAAAACCAAGAAGAAGATATTTATGGCTTTGATTTGACTCCTGAGATTATCCTGAATAATAATATGCATGTAGTCAACTCAGCTGTCATTGTTAAGTAATCAGTCCTGATATTCAATTTTTTAAATGTCCATTTGGCTTATTCTTATCTCCAACTTAAAGCAAATACAAAGGTCAAAATTTTAATATATTTTCTTTAAATTATATTAAGTATTATAATATTTTTTTCATAAAAACTCTTATAAAATTTTATATTTTAAATATAATTTTATCATGACACTCTTATCCATTTTTGAAAAAAGTAGATAAGAGTTATTTAATTTGATTATAATTTTTTTTAGTATGTATTTATAATAAATAATTAAATATTAATTGACTTAACTAATTATGAAAACATATATTAGATTTTATCTAATAGTTAAATATTAATTATCGTAGAAATTAGTGGAGCACATTATTGCTTTCCGTACCCAAATGTCATTTTATGGTACTTCGAACATCCTAATGTATAACACCTTCTCAACCATGTTAAGAGGTATAACTTGAGAATCGGATATCTATCTAGAACTATTCTCTATCAATTCTTTTGCTTAGCTCGCAAAGAAATTTGAGCTTCATTTCTTCGGGAATATGCGCTCGAAACTATCAACGACAATGTTTTCTGAATTTGGGCAAGAAGAGGAAGAAATGCTCTCGATCTTCATTACTTAATTCACTAACGAAAACCCAACTCACATGAAAAAAAACTACCACAACGGATGCACATGGCAAAATGTATTTGAGACACATGAGTCGAGAAAACTCGACATGCATCAGAAAAAATATGTTACGACGAGAGGCATAGGATAAAATATATTAGAGATGAGTTGGGAAAACCCGACCCATAAGAGAAGAAATCTACCGCTGTAGAGATACAAAGGCAAAATATGCTCGTGACATGTGAGTTGAGAAAACCTGACTCACATAAAAAGAAATGCATCATGATAGAAGCACATAGAAATCCATCATAACGAAAATAAATATGCCTGAGGTACATGAGTCAGAAAAACTTGACCCGCATAAGGAAAAATCTATCATGGCGAAGGCACATGACAAATTTTGTCCGAGAAGCATGAGTCGAGAAAATCTTATCCATGTAAAACAATATGTCATAATAGAGGAATAAAGCAACATTTGTTTGAGACATATGAGTTAGAAAAATCTAACCCATATGAAAATAAATTCGCTATGATGGAGGTGTAAGATAAAATGTGCCTGACTGTGAGTTAGGAAAACCTGATCCATGAGAGAAGACCTCAAATATTCTCATGTCGAATAAATCAAATCTCGCACTTCAAACTCCTCTCTCGCAAGAACCCTAAAGCCCACGAGGAGAGGGACAAATGATAGGAAATATACTGTCAACTAATCACCATCCAACACATAATCATCACGTGGACAAGAGTGCAAAGTAACATTCCATGAAATATCCCTTAAAAAAATTTTAAGGAATATTTTAAGTATTCTTTAAATTAGAGATATTATTAAAAAAAAAAGTACCTTTGAAAAATATCTAATATATAAATATTTTATAGAAAAATATTCCTTAGAAAATCATCCATCCTCAACTACACTTGACTATTTATTTCTCCTTAAAATCATTAGTATTACTAACTTTTATGAGCAAGAAAAATGAAAACAATTAATAATAAAAACTGTTTAAGGAACTTCGTTCGGTTCAAGTTTTACTTGATACGAACCAAATTCAACCAAACCGAGATCAATATGCCTCACCATAAGCCCTACGTGAATTACGCCCAATAACTTTATGGCGTAATTGGGCCGGTCTAGAGGCCCATTACATGAAGGAGTCGCCTTCGTTAATATCGCTTGGTTTCCAAGGCCATAAAGCAACATGAGACACGGAGGGGCATCGTGCCCGGGATCCATCCGCTTGGTCGCTTCCGTGCTCGATCTTTCTCCACAGGTAACAGCCGCGCTGCTCTTTAATTCCTTCTCTTTGATTCGTTTCCTTCTGCATAGATCTTGCTTTGATATTCTTTCTTCTCCCCGTTTCGTGGATTTCTCGTTGCTTTTCTTTAACCTATATCTAGGGCTTCTGGATCTCTTGATGCGCGAGCTTTTTTGCTATGGAAACCTTAGTTACCTTGAATTTGAATCGAAAACTGTTCTAAAAGTTCAGGCTTTTACAACTCTATATCGCTTCTTGTCGCTGATCTCTGTACCCAACACGATTATGTCTGATTGCTTCTTCACCGTCTTGATTCAAGACATATGAACGTTAGCAAAACAACTTCTTTTCAGGAGACAAGTAAAGATTTTAACTACGATCCATGTAATTGCTAATGCAACTGTATGTTATCTGTATGCCAATGAGTTCTTTGACGAATTATTTGATGTTTTGATGATAATTTGTCAATATATTTTCTTTGCATCTGGGTTAGATCTAACATTTTCAATTGGCTGTTTAGTATTCATATCCATTATGGTCTTGGTGCATTTTTGTGCTGCTAACTATGTGTTGCTAGGTCATAAATAACACAAAAGTATTTGGATGCAGAGTTTTTGGGTGAGTATAAGTTCCTAGTTTGGAATTGAAGCAATGCCTTCCCAGAAGATAGAGACAGGTCACCAGGATGTTGTTCATGATGTATCGATGGACTACTACGGCAAGCGCCTGGCCACGGCTTCTTCTGATGCGGCTATTAAGATCATCGGGGTCAGTGGTTCTTCGCACCAGCATCTTGCAACATTGACCGGCCACCAAGGTCCAGTGTGGCAGGTCACTTGGGCCCACCCCAAGTTCGGATCCATGCTGGCCTCTTGCAGCTATGATGGTAGGGTGATCATCTGGAAAGAAGGGAGCAAGCCTGACGAGTGGTCTCAGGCTCATGTTTTCACGGAGCACAAATCCTCTGTCAATTCCATCGCATGGGCGCCATACGAGCTTGGCCTCCGCTTGGCAAGTGGTTCCTCGGATGGGAATATATCGGTCTTCACGGCTCGAACGGATGGTGGCTGGGATACCACTAGAATCGACCAGGCACACCCAGTCGGTGTGACTTCGGTGTCCTGGGCCCCAGCTTTGGCCCCTGGTGCACTTGTTGGTTCAGGCCAGTTTTATCCTGTCGAAAAGCTCGTCTCTGGTGGCTGTGATAACACGGTTAAAGTGTGGAAACTTTACAATGGTATATGGAAGATGGATTGTTTTCCTGCACTTCAAATGCATGCTGATTGGGTGAGAGATGTGGCTTGGGCACCGAATCTGGGGCTCCCTAAATCTACCATTGCAAGTGCTTCGCAGGATGGCACCGTAGTCATATGGACCGTGGCAAAGGAAGGTGAACAGTGGGAGGGTAAAGTTCTGAATGATTTTCACAATCCTGTGTGGAGGGTTTCTTGGTCACTTACGGGGAGTATATTGGCTGTGGCTGACGGGAACAACAATGTCACCTTGTGGAAAGAAGCAGTAGATGGGGAGTGGCAGCAGGTGATGACGGTTGAGCCTTAGATGTTTATATTTCTGGTTCATCAGATAGCCTGCAATCACATGTTGAGTAATAAACTAGTCTCTTTATCCCTCCTTTATTCGTAGGAAGGTAAGATTGTTGTTCTAATTATGCAATGATTTTCCTTCGTACTGAAAAACATTTCTTATCATGGCTATGTCTTAGTGAGATAATTGGAAGATGTTCTTTATGAGCTATTACAACGTGCTTCTTTTACAATTTTCACATATATGGTATGTGTTTCTTTAATCCTTGTTGGTATCCAATGACATGTCTACATGTGGTATTGATGAGACATGATGTTTGTTGGTTAAGATTGCTCCACCACTGGCACTGTAGTTACCATCTCAACCAATTTGGTTGTCACCTAAATTCCATCCTGTTCTTTGGGTTGCCAGATTTTGTGATGGACTTTTATCAAGTTTCTTAATAGATATGATAGCTTCAGGTCTTGGTTGTCTGGTCAATTTGGTTCTATTTCTTTGGTATTTGAAAGAACAATTAAATTGTAGGGAACAATAATGAAGAATGGTGACTCAAAGAAGGTCTACAAGGCATTACAGAAACGCAATTGCTGCAATGTGATAGAATTACCAGAAGATCTACAAGAGTCAACACCCCTTGAAAGTATGTTTAAGTGGATAATTTGGTTGAAACCCTTTGATTTTGTTCTTATTTCTCTTGCCCTGTCTTTTGACTCCTTATCTTTCATTTTTGGAACTATGTTGAAAACATTCTTTATCCAAAGAATTCCTCCTGAATCATTAAGTTTGTAGTTTGGTGATGGAATGGTATTCAAAATTTGTGACGTTTATTCATAATCAAGTTTGACATTATTGTCATCCATTAAATATATGCCAAAGTTAGTGATCAGTTGATGTCAGCAACTTCTCTCTATCGAATGCCTGTCATTTTCTGCATCAGTTTCATGGTGTGGTTCGATATGAAAGCACATCATCTATCTTCTCTCCTTTTCGTTCCTTACCTTCCTTCTTTGCCTCTCTGTCTCCTTATCAGTCAGTTTCATTAGGGTTATGATAGATACTTGAGTTTGTCTATAGCTTATGTTCGAGAATTGATATATGATTTATTCGAAACCGTCACAGAATGATGCATTATTATTTTCATATCAACGGAGACATGCAGATGTGTGTTTGTGCATACAAAAGTGACAATTTTTTAGGTTCTTAAAGGTTTGTCCATTAATTTAATAGTCATACTTGCTGGTATAAATAATTTCGTAAATATATGATAAACCCTCGTCTGCACGCTGGTATTATACATAATAACACATCGTTTATCACAGTTCGACAAAACGCTTTTGATGTCGCAATTGGTCCAAAAATAGAATAAAATATTGAGCTCTACTGACTTGTTTAATTGCTACAGCCCGGCATTGAATGATCAAGACGCGCCCACGTCGCACCTGTTGTGATGTGATGTGATGTGGATGCGATGAGACCTCGTCCGCATGCTTCCAAAAGCACCACCACATTAAAAGGCGCGTCAATACCACCAACGAGTACGATCACGACATGAAATCTAAAGTTGTTTAGATTCTGCAGTAATTTTCGTCAGAGGAATGCTATCAAATAGGCAGTCCACTGCGCATGGATGGTGGGGACGGTCAACATGCAGTGAACGTGGACGTGCACAGGATAAGACAGTCACGCTTTCGTGGTCTAGAAGCGAAGGCCTTTTGACCTTGGTGCCAAGTCCCACGTGTAATGGGCCCCGCCAACGCCACCGACCGGGGACCACTCGGTTGTCCCTACCCGGCGAACGAGGGCTGAGTACACGTCGGCGATCCGATTCCGCGTGCCCAGAGACGCGTCCCACCACTACATGTGACCGTTTGTCGCGCCGTTTAACACTGTTTCCCGTGTCCTCTTTCTTCTCACTAAGCGCGATAACGATGCGAATATTCCGTGACACAATTAACGGCGGCGTGACCTGGGTGACGTCATCGTTTCCCTGGCAGGGCCAACAGCTCCCCTCACTGCGCTTAAACTCACCGCGGGCTGTACGTTTTCCCCTGGGTTAAGATCTGCTGCCATCATCTCGATATAAACGCCGATCGCGCCGCCCCCTTCGGTGCGGAGAGGTTCGGATTCGAGGTTAGATTCAGAATTCTAGGTTTGATTCTTTTCGTTCTGATCACGGTTCTAATTCTTGGGTTTTGTTGATAACAACAAGTTCGTTCCTTCCGAGGGACTTCGTCCTTTTCCTCGCCTTTGGAATCACCTTGATGAGAATTGCTTTGTTCTTTTTGCGATTTTGAGAAGGCGCTGAATTGTTCGGAACCCCACCGATGGTTTCTCTCGCACTCTGTTGGGGCACTCGTCTCAATCGTGGGAGTGAATTTTGGATATAAGGAAATTCTTTGTTGGTTTTGGCAGATTTGGGTGTTTTCGCTCGTAATTTAGTTCATCTTTGCTATGTTTCTGTATTGAAGCATTCTGATTCATATCTTTGGACTAAGGCTTGGTTTTTCTTCGGTATATGGATGCTTTCAGTGGTGATGCTGTCATATTTTGCATAAATTTTGACTGATGAGTGCTACCATAAAGATCTTCAGTTCATATTCACCTTACAATTCCGAATTTAGTGTTTTTTTTTTCTATTAACCTCAAATTTCAGATCCGGTGTGCCAGCATAAAAATATCTTCAGTTCATATTCACCTTACCTTTCCAATTTTACTGTTTGTAGGCGTTCTTTCTCTATAGATTTCAAATTTCCGGATTTGGTTCTCCCTTCTGGTTTTATTGGTATGCATGGATTCTTTAGCCTGTTTGGCTAGCAAACAGATAGTCTGACTTGTGATGTAGTTGTTTATGGAAATTCGATCTTTGCTTGACAAGCGAGGCTAGTTTGTTACAATCCGTTCTTGCTGTCTTCTCCATTTGTTGCACTTGTTGTTATCTTATGCAAAGATTTGTTGTGCTTATTTTCACCTTTAGGTTTAGTCGAGCTTATCAATTCAGGGTCTGTATATATATATCAATTCAGGATTGACATGTGCCCTTCTGCAATTGAGTCTGTGCCAGTTGGCATTGACATTCATTCACCTGATGAAGAACTTGTACTGTTCTTGGATCAAAGGAAACCTGGGGATGCCATTCCAGACAATGTTGTCACTGAAGTGAATCCTTTCAACGTTGAACCATGGAATTCTCCTGGTTAGTTTTGGTTCATTTTCCAGTTGCCCGCTATATATTCTTGTCATAATGGCTTTCACAATTAAGGTATCATAATGTAAAATATTGATTTGTGAAGTCCAAGTCTTTCTTGCAGTAATGTGGTTGTTAGTAAAATTGTGAACCATCTTCTAGGACTAATTGGTGTTGATTGGTTTCAACTTTGAATGATTTTAGCTCGTTACAAGTCATGGTATCTTTATAAGGGAATACAATAGTTTTAGACTTTTAGTAGCCGTATATCATGACTGATGATGATTGTGCAGAGCTTTTCTGATAGCAAAATGTTGTTAACCTCAGTTATCATATATCCTCTGTAATATAACTAAAAGAAGTTTGTTCAGGAATCATAACTGGGTTTACTTGTTGTGCTTACTATTTTTATAAGTTATGCTTAGTATTTGTTTTATGCTCATTATATCTTAGTACTCAGAAGTTTATTACGATGACGTTAGTTTTAGATTTTCCGGATGGAGGATTACCATTCTTAATAAATTGTGGTATTAATTATCTTTATTTAGTAGGAAGACATGGATGCTCATTTTTGTTGCTTCTATGTTTTTCCTTTCTTCTGTGAGCTGTTGGTTTAGACAGAATGATGCTGCTCAGATCTAAAAATGAATTAGTTTCTATGGTTAATTTGGTGTATTCTGTTGTTCATTTGGCTATATCCTTTAACAAATTCAATGCCCAGTAGGTCACAAATGTTTAACATGAAACTGAAAGAATGAATCAGGGTCCTAGTTATCTATGATATATTTTCCACTGTATCCATACAAAGAAACTAAATATATGAATTAATTGTACAACAATAGTGCATGCTTATCACAGATAGGTCATGTGACATGCATCTTGAGAGCTGGAGCAAACTGCTATGAAAATACAAAACGAGGATGACTTTAATCATAAGGCAAATTTTGGATGGGAATTTAATATGTTGTCATCAATTTGCACACCTTAGGCTAAGGTTCCAATCACATGGATCCTTGACAGTTGAAACTTTCAAGAGCCCCTGACAAATGCATTGATATTTGTTAAAGAGGGAACAACTGTATGTGAAATAATGTTATCCAATTAAAAGAATTAATAAGGGAAGCACTGAATAACAAGCATCCATCTAATTACTGTTGTTTGTGCTGCAAGTTGAGTAAGCTGTGACCGAGTGAGATCAGCTTCTCCAACATCAATTCCACCCTGTTTTTTCTTTTTTCAATTTGCGTTTACTAGAAAGCTTTGAGTAAGGAGCTGACATGGTCAAGATGTTATGCAGAAAACATTTGGTATCTGTACCATTCAGGGGCCCCGAGATCTCCTAATGGGAACTCTGAAATGAAAGTAACAAGATCTGGATATTGGAAGCCAACAAATGATCTTAAAATTTATACAAGTACCTGCGCTATTGGTAGAAAAATGACCCTGGAATTTTATAGAGGCAAAGAACCTTTTGGAGAAAGAACTGGGTGGGTGATGTATGAGTATCAGGCGGAACAGCATATGTCAAATGGATATAATTCCTGGTTCGAAATACCGTACCGTACCGGAGTTTCGATCTGGGCTCGGTACCGGTACGGTACGGTATACCGCTCGGTACACCCAGGTGTACCGAGCGTGCCGAGCACTGTTGCAGTGCTACAGTGCTGCTACAGTGTCGGAACGGTAACATATGGTCCGCGTACCGAAAGTCTGTCGTACCGGGCGGTACGGACCGGTATGGCAAACCATGCCTCAAAGGTACTCAATTAAGTCTTAATCCTTATTTCTTATATCTCTTGACAAATAGTTAATCTATTGAACCTCATTAATAGAATTTGCTATTTCACATGATTTTACAGAAGAACTATGGTTCCTTGTGTAGAGTCTTTCAGCAAACTGATAGAAGGACAAATCAAGAAGAAAGTTTTTTTTCTGCTAGTGCAGGTGATTCTGGTGGTGAGTACATAGAACGAATATTGTTGACCCTTCTAGAGAAAGAAGAGGGCAACTCATCCTCGAGGATTTCAGCCAACAATTCCCAGGTATTGGTTATATCTTTCCTTTAACTGTGGTTCCTTTCTCAGCAACAAGAGCTATTAAGTGCCTTGTGCTCTTAATATGTTACTGACAACAAGAGCTGTTAATGTTGTAGCGAAAATAACTTTAGCGGATCTATCTATATTACAATGCTAAGATCTTTTCTTTTTGACTTCACTCTAGTGCTTACTGAGTTTGACATACTCTAATATAGACTGTCGCTGAGAAAGGTCAGGAGCAATCAGCATTATCCAGCAGGAGGCCTGATGATCCTTTACCTGAGAATTCTAATGAGAACATGTTTGGAACTTGTGATTTTTCAAATGGAGAATTCTTGGAGATAAATGATCTATATTGTCCGGAGATACCTTCAGCTAGTTCAGATAATTCTAGCCTCATGTCAGTAAATTCTGATGAATTCTTTGATACTGATGCATTATTGAGGGATATTGAGACTGACCATGGTCTTGGAGTAGAAGAAGAGCTTACGTATCACAGGTTCAGTATCTCTGTACCTACAGAATCAAGTCAGGTGGTTATCAGGCCTTCCCCACCAGGTATATCAATTCTGGTCCCCTTCCATTGTAGTAAGTATTTCTGATAAACTATGCATTTTTAAATAAGATTTTTGTTACTCAAATAACTCGCAATTGATTTCATGGTCCTGTACGCGAACTTGTATTTCAATGTATTTAGATCCTTCAATGTATTTAGTGAGATTTTAGGCAATAATATGTGTTTCACTGCTCACTAGTCTTCTATCATATGCTATCTTACAACCAAGAGGATAAAACCACTCCTGGTTATATTTTTATTTTCTAGCATGATTGGGATAATGACCTCACTGTTACTTCTTTATTAATATGTTTTTAATTTATTGATTTTCAATAACATGCTTTTGCAGGGTTGTTATCCATGATTATCATCTAAAGTCATCAGTCTCAGAAATTATTAGCTACTAATATTGTTCATAAACAAACAACAAAAGAAAGAGACATTTCCCTCCATCCAGGTCTTAGCAATCAATTGTTATTAAATTATAAAACAGAGACTACAGTAGGATAGCAGCTGGTAAACTTGATCTCTCTCAAGTTGTCCACTCCAATTCCATAATATTCCCTTGAAGTTATTATTATTATTTTTTTCTATATGTTATGTTTTCATTTTATTGAATTCTGGGTTATCATCCCTTCATTTTATGTCTAAAATTATCCGTTATTTTATCACCCAATTTTGGATATCTTAATGTTATTTTTTGCAGCTATCAGTCTGTATTCTTGTACACAGGTTCAATTAATAGAACTGCTGATCTTGTGATTGAAGATAGCAATCCAGCAAGTTGGTTGATTAGAAATGGAGTGACTTCACACCCAGAACATTCCTCATCAACTGATGAGTTGTGGCACGATGGAAAGGCTTCTACAACTAGTAAATCTCAGGGCAGTCAGGACAACCGAATTGCCGATACCACACATAGACGCAGGACTTTAAAGGGGAATGGATTAAAATCAGTCCGAAAGATTGCAAAGATAGGAAGAAAATACTGTTGCTTCGGATCATTTTGATATAACCTGCCTCGTCATACTGGTTAGAGAGGAGATAGGAGTATGGTCTTGGGTTTCAAAACCCAGAAAGAAACTTCTTGGTAATGCAAGTGTTTGATGTTTTAGCTGGAAGCCAACACAAGGAGTTGTAGAGAAGATTGGGAACTTAAAACACCCATCTTGAAGTCAACTGGCAAATCTAAATTGCAGATTTCAAAGTGCTACTGCCTGATGTATTTAGGTTCCTAGGGTTAATTTTATTTGTTTCACGGAAGTCTCATACATGTGGTTGGAGTTTATGCATCTTGGAATTCTCAACACATTTACCTGTAAGGCAGCAAATAACACAGTTTTGTACATTTTGTTGATATAACGTGGTTTCTTTTATCTTAAACAATTACATTGTTCAATCAATAATTACATATATACACATTGATTTCATCTGATTGTGGTGATTATTTTTTGGCAGATGTTATTATCTTCAAATCATTCATTTGCTAATGAACGCAGAACTTTATATATATATATATATATATATATATATATATATATATATATATATATATATATATATATATATATATATATATATATATATATATATATATATATATATATATATATATATATATATATATATTTGTGTGCGCGCGCGCGTGCAATTATTCGAAAAATATGCTAAATAATTAATGGTAATTTTTTTAAGATTTGGGTGAGAAAAAAAATTAAAAGCTTTTTTTTTGAAATATTAAAAATAAAGGGTGATTGTTTGAAAATTATGAAAAGGGAAGTGTCATTCGAGAAAAATAAAAAGGATATTTTTTCGGACAATCGTGTCTCTCTCTCTCTCTCTATATATATATATATATATAAATAAAAGAGAGCGAGCAGAGAGAGAGAGAGAGAGCTCCGACGGAAATGGCGCTAGGGAAGGAAGGCAACGGCGAATGGCGACCACCCGCGCCTGCGGATGTCACGGGAGGTCTGGTGGCTGCCATCTCGCGGCTCCTTCGAATGGCACGGCTGCGTACTAAATCACCTTGGTTGCAAAGACGCCCCCGCCCCCGCCCTGGCCCTCTCCCTCGCCCCGTTTCAGGGTTGCAGGCCGTGCTTCCTCCCGTCGTCCCCAGCTCTTCTATCCTCTCCTTTTTCTTCTTCATCCTTAACCTGAGACGATGAAGATGGACGCGGGCCAATTCAAAACGGTGCGTATCCGTCACCCCCTACCATGCAATGTGGGGTCTGGGGGGAATCAATATATGCTGTCTTCTCCGTGCAAGTGGAGAGGCCGTTTCAATTCTAACCCTGGTCACCTGGATTGCCAAGGAGCAGCTTTACCATTACACCAAGGCCCAACATTTATTTCTAGACAGATGCTATCTATATATTACTTTGCAAAGCTTTGTTCTGGCTCATCATTAAATGATTGCTAGTAACTATTTGTTTTCGGGTTGACAGATTACAGGTATAGATACTGCACTATTTCCTTTAGAAAACTCTCAATGTTTATACAATTTTTCCCCCTAATTGTTGCAGGGAACTCCAGTTAATATAATTATAGGTTCTCATGTGTGGATTGAAGATGCTTCATTAGCCTGGATTGATGGACTGGTCACTAAGATTACCGGTGAAAATGCTGAGGTCCAGGCTTCCAATGGGAAAACGGTAAGCTGGGTGCTAATGCTGCGCTTAAATTTATTAAAGCATTGTGATAACTAAATACATAGAGAATTATCCACAAATCTGATGAGAAGAGCTTTTAGATTACTTTACTCTCATCTTGTGTTCTTTATGATTGGCAGCAATTTTCAGTTTTCCCTTTATTTTTTCTCGTAAATTTGTGGTTCTTACATGTTGTTCCATTATTGCAGTAGCTTGGTGAATTAGACTTGCAATTGATGTAGTTATGCCATGATGGTTTAGTTATTCTTAATGATACTTAAACAGTCAAAATCCTAAGGAGTTGAGGGTGATTCCTTTTGTTCATCTACATGCTGAACTGAATTGGATACGTATATTCTGCATTTATTGAAAATTATATGATCTGTGGAGGGATTGCAATGGAGAGAGAAGATACAAGTCAGCTTTATCATCAATAAGAGGTCACTGGTACTGGCATAATCCATACTTTTATCTGCCCTTATCTAGAAATGCTTGATGACGTTTGTACATGGATTGTTTGTAACTCCAACTCTCTACATGTAAGAATGACTTCTGCCTGGCAAGCTTCAATAAACAATACATGGTCCCCAAGCAATTCTATGTTTCAATGCTAAGAGAAGGTTTCACGTTCCTAGTCATCTGACTGTCTGATTTTCCTTTCTCCACATCCTCTCCTCTCTTTCCTATTATTTTCTAACTTGATGTTGAGGTACTTTTCATTCAAGCTATACAAATCTATGCTTTAGAATATTTCAATCTAAAATAATTTCCATAGTTTAACCTCATCTTTACTTCTCCAAGTTTCATCTTGACACGTCCATTTTGGTTTATTTTAATCAACTTCATAATTATCTTCCTCAACATTTACTCCAACAATAGGTGAACAAGTCTTAATGTACCATATTTGACTCTACATTTTTTTTCAAAAACATTGGAAAAAAATTCTATTACATTAAATGACATGCATAGTGCTGACACGTGGACTCGAACCTGAGACCAATCGCAATAATGCACTAACTAATAGGATGTATCAACTCTCAACAAAGACAAAATAATATTTAAGTGACCCTACATGTTTAACTTTTGCTGTTTATACCTTGTTCTTGAATTTGCAAATTTCTGCTAAAGTTGCATTCCATGTGCTATATCAGTTTTGTTGAACTTAGTGAATACCGCTAAATAACCATCCTTCTTTATTTATTTACAAACATAACATTCGTAACAAGAATATCAATGTTCCATCATGTTATCATTCTTTTTCATTCTTCTGTTTCCATGCAAATTAATAAACACTATGCTTTTCCCTGACCACTGCCAATGCTTAGAATAACGATGTTCGTTCCACTATCTTTCCTGATGAAATTACCAAATGGTATAAATTCTATGTTCTTTCCCTATCAGGTGCAATAGCTGTTTATTCTAGTCTCCTTCATGATTTTTTTCTATCTTTAGATGACATCTAATGACTAGCTGCCCATTGACATGTTCCGTGCTAGGCCCTCTTTTAAAGACATTTGAACTTCTCTTTGTATCTGAACCTATTATGTTAATCAAAGATAAGGAGAGATGTTGCTGTCACTATGATGTCACTGTTCCAAATACATCTAGAAGAAATCTAGAGATCACAATCCATGACAAACATGTCAGGGATCAATGAAATGGAGTGTGATACCCTCAATGTTCCTATATTAGATGTGGACTGCATCATGGATATCATGTTATTGCCCACGTCTAAACTGAAATTTATAATTTTTTTTAAAGAGAAAAGCAATTCATATTTTCTTGGTTGTGACGAGATCAAAGGTCATCCTTTTGCAGCTAAGGACACTTGTCGCCCACTGCAAGCCAATCACGATATGTAGAATGTGATAGTACACCCTTGCACAAGATGAGACCTCATACAGGTACCCAGGCAGATTGGTAGATACCCACATATATGTCCTGTAATTATTGGTCGGTAGTCCATGGATACAACAATATTTATGTTCTAAATTCCTCTGATAATTAATTCTTTATTGAAAGTAGATTTTGAGATAGTTTCTCTGATATCATTGCTAGATCTGTTATTCTATATTGAAATAGAACAAATGATTTTCGGTCATACTTGGATGAAGAACATCGTGATTAACGGTCACTTGCTTGAACTACTTACAACATGGTTGGTGCTTCTTGACTAGTCTATTAACTTATGATTTCTTTAAAGGCAAAATTGCTAGTGAGGCTTGAAATGTATGATCTTCAGATGGCCTTATTATTTTGGTTGCATATTGTGTAACTTTGTCTACATAATGCTGCTTTATTCTAGATCTTATAGAACTATTGCATTGCTAGTCTTCATCATTTATGCTCTCTAGCGTGAAATAGCCACATTTTAGGCATATACATCCATGATTTTTTTGCTTTACATAAATTGCTTACAAGAAAATTGTTTAATGCTTCAAGATGTATATCAAAGTCTTAATGTGCATTTATGGTGATTTGTAAGGTTGTTGCAAATTTGTCAAAAATATATCCAAAAGATATGGAAACACCTCCAGGAGGAGTTGATGACATGACAAAGCTCTCTTATCTGCATGAGCCTGGAGTTCTGCAGAATTTGTCAACCAGATACCAACTGAATGAAATTTATGTAAGCTGCACCTCATTTTTTATCCATTTTTTTACAGTGCAAATGCTCTTTTGTGTTATAATGTTCTTACCTGATATGGATTCCCCTGGCAGACTTACACAGGAAATATTCTAATTGCTATAAATCCCTTCCAAAGGTTACCCCATATATATGATTCCCACATGATGACACAATACAAAGGTGCACCATTGGGTGAGCTAAGTCCTCATGTATTTGCTGTGGCAGATGTGGCATACAGGTTTACTTTATTGCTGTGGTGCTTAAGAGAATATTTCCTCCCTCCAAAATCATATGTTTATCCAAGGCTGTGCATATGAAACAGGGCAATGATAAATGAGGGAAAAAGGAATTCTATTTTGGTTAGTGGTGAAAGTGGTGCAGGTAAAACTGAGACAACAAAGATGCTGATGCGCTATCTTGCTTATTTGGGTGGACGTGCTGCTACTGAAGGACGAACGGTGGAGCAACAAGTTCTGGAAGTAAGTTGAGCACTCTGACAATTAGCGACAGTTGAAAATAGCTCCTACAGTAATCACTTTCAAGTATTTGTTTCTGGAAACCTGACAAGTGACTGTTTGTTCAGTCAAATCCAGTTCTTGAAGCATTTGGAAATGCTAAAACTGTCAGAAATAACAATTCCAGGTAAAGCACTAGAAGATTTGATGTTAAAGTTGATGTTACCTTGCAACATTGTCTACATGAGCATCTATATTTATTTATATTTCTAATAAAATGCAGTCGTTTTGGCAAGTTTGTTGAGATCCAGTTTAATAGGCAAGGTAAAATATCAGGTGCTGCCATTCGTACCTACCTTCTTGAAAGGTCCCGAGTATGCCAGGTTTCTGATCCAGAGCGCAACTATCACTGCTTTTACCTTCTATGTGCAGCACCACCAGAGGTGCTTCTTCGTTCTGGGAATAGTTTACTCCATGCTATTAAATTTATTTACTATGGCGCTTACTGGTGAAATAATTTTTGAATCTTAACAGTTGTTTATGAACTTTCTTATTGATTCAGTAGCTAATTTCTTCATCACCTTCCCAGGAAATTGAGAAGTATAAATTAGGACCACCTAAGTCATTTCACTATCTTAACCAATCAAATTGCTATGAATTGGTTGGTGTGAGTGATGCTCATGACTATCTGGCCACCAGGAGGGCTATGGATATTGTTGGAATTAGTGCACAAGAACAGGTAATGTTTGATTTTTTTTTCTGATGTAGTTACTGCTTACTAGTATGGCTGTGACTAAAGGCAATATTCTGGTTTTTGTCTTTCTGTCGGATCCTTTTCCAAGGATGCAATTTTCAGGGTTGTTGCAGCCATTCTTCATCTTGGTAATATTGATTTTGCCAAGGGAAAGGAAATAGATTCATCAGTTTTAAAAGATGACAAATCCAAGTTTCATCTTAAGATGACTGCTGAGCTTCTAATGTGAAGTCCAAATTTTAATAGCTTTTTCTCTTGCTCTCTGTGTTTTTCGTCCAAAGTTCTTGAATATATCATATTTCAGGTGTGATTCTGAAGCTTTGGAAGATGCATTGTGTAAGCGTGTGATGATTACACCAGAAGAAGTTATTAAGAGACCACTTGATCCTCTTGCTGCGACTGTAAGCAGGGATGGCTTAGCTAAGACAATATATTCTCGCTTATTTGACTGGTACACCTGATGATCCAAGCTCATACTTCTTGTCACATGCTTCAAGCGTGCTGTTATGTTAAGCACTGAAGTGATGAATCCCAAAGAAATTGATATTGAAAATTATTTCATTTAATTTACAGGATTGTTGATAAAATTAACGTTTCAATTGGGCAAGATCCAACCTCTAAGTCACTGATTGGGGTCCTAGATATCTATGGTTTTGAAAGTTTTAAGACAAACAGGTAACATTATGGATGAAAGAAAAAAGATTTAATTCAGCATATTACATTGCATGTTGATTTTTCTCTAATGTTATCGTATTATTTTCTTAATATTCATTACTTTTGCAGTTTTGAGCAATTTTGCATCAATTTCACAAATGAGAAACTACAGCAGCATTTCAACCAGGTAAGATCATGGTATGTTCATTCTTTTCTTTGTACTATTAATTAAATTACACTAGGAATCAAAACTTCATAGAGTAGTAATAATATAATGCCCAATGTTTTGAAGTTAGTGCAACCTTATAACTCTTCTCAATAAGAAAATCAAGGATAAAAGTGGTCTTTTAACTTAGTATGAACATATAATAATAATGAAGGTCAGGGTGAGTTCTCCAAATGGTTCTTTAACATTTAACTGATTCACAATTTATTTCTTTACAGCATGTTTTCAAGATGGAGCAGGAAGAGTACACAAAAGAGGAAATAAATTGGAGCTACATTGAATTTGTTGATAACCAAGATGTCCTGGATCTTATTGAGAAGGTTCTTCATATTCCTCTTTCCTTATCCTTGATTCATGAATGTAATATGTTCCTCTTCTTTGCTTGCAGTTTCCTTGGAAGATATAAGTTTCATATCCATTACTCGCATGTTTCATCATGTGTATTATGTATGTGTACTAACATTGGTAGTAAGGATTGAAATATCGTAACGTACCTGAGTTTCGACCTTCTCTCGGTATAGTACGGTATTGTATACCGAGCGGTATACCACTCGGTGTATATATATATAAGTAAAAAAAAAATTTCAGCAACGTCGCCTCTATATATATATATATATATATATATAATCTTTTATTTATATATCTATATATATATATATATATATATATATTTATATATAAAAATTTTTAAAAAAATGTGCGACATCGCCCTCTCTTCTCCCCAAGGGGGGTGACGTCGCCTTTATATATATACCGCTCGGTAGCGAGCGGTCGCGTATCGGTTTACTGTCGGACCCGTATTTACCGCCCGTGCCAGGCGGTATCATTCGAAACTGTATACCTTGATTGGTAGTGTGTGGATCTTTTAAGGCTCAATATATAATAAGGTGCAGTTGATGGTTTGGTTCTTTGTTAATATTTCTTTTATAAAGCAGCAGAAGATGACCAAAAATGAAAGTTTGTTTAACATTTGTGGATAACTTTTGAAGCATACACAATATTTCACAATTCTTATCTCTATAAGAACACAAGAACTATTACCTTGAGTTGGTTATGCTAGATAGCATACAACTGATGACATATAAGTAACAAGAATTCCTCGCCATAGGCTTTTAACCTTGTGAGCAAGGATTACAATACCGAATGAAACCGCTTGCTACCGGGCGGTATCGTTGATCTAGCCCCTGTATTGGACGATACGAGGCTGTATCGGGCAGTAACGGTCGATTTCGACCGTCATCGGCCGCTACCGAGCGGTATCAGCCTGGCTACAGTGTGGGAAGAAGCATCGAGGGAGAAGAGGGAGAATTAGGAGAACCTCGACGCTTCTCGATCCAACATCGCCCTCCCTCGACGATCCTGATCCATGAGGTAACAGAGAGGCGGTAGCTCGGTTTCTTCTTCGCGACGTTTTTCGCTGAAGGCCGGAGACACCTGTGGCCTTTATCACGTTCTTCGCCGAAGGCCGGAGACATCTGCAGCCTTCGACGTCTTCATTGAACGCCACAGATGAGGAGAAGACCGTGTTCTTCTCCTCGTCTGACATGACGAGGAGAAGAAAAGGAGGTGATTTCATCGAGGCAGTGTTCGCCTCCTTTTTTATATTTTTATATTTCTATATATTGTTTTTTATATTTTTTATATTATATATATACATACTGAGCGGTACACCTTGACATATCGCTCGGTACACCTGTACCGTACCATACCGGGCAAAGCTCAATACACCGTTATGATACAAAATTATGAACCTTGCTTGTGAGTACCCTAAAAGCAAATTTATTAAGGAACCATATATTTTAATTTGTTTGGGGATAACTTTTAAATAATGTATATGATTCAGGTCCTCCATCAATCTTTGACAGAATTTGTATAGGACATTGAATGATACAATGACAAACTCGTATGGAGCATTTAAACTAGATACCAAGGTCTGCCATACCGAAGCGTACCACCTGTATCGGTCCGACAGGTTACCGGTATACGAACCGCCTAGTACCGCTACAGTGCTACAGTATAGTGCTACAGTATGAAAAAGTATAAAATTGTTCGGTACACCAGGGTGTATTGCTCGGTATGCCCTAATGTACCGCCCGGTACACCAGTACAGTACCGTACCGAGCCCGAGTCGAAGCGTCGGTACGGTATGGTACGGCGAACCTTGCTAGATACCATGGTTCGCTTTACCGGTCCATACCGGTATACCGATCAGTTGTTAGTACAATATGTACCAAGCTGTACCGAGTGTAACAACGCATGATACATGAAGGCATATTGATGTACCACGCATACCGGTCCGATAGCGTTACGGTACGACGAACCTTGCTAGATATCATTGCTTTTATACAGGTAGTGAGGATTTATTGCACACCAGTAAATTTGATATCATCACACATAGCAAGCTGTCCTGTCTATTGCAACCAAAACTTGATGTCTATTGCAACCAAATCTTGATCCTTTTTGCGAACATTTTGCTATTTTAGCATAAAAATATTGGCATCTAATTGACACTGGATAGTAACTACTCAACCTCTTGTGACCAGCTATCTGTGCATCGACAGAACAATCAAGAAGATTTTGAACAGAACCACTTGTCTGTTATACATCTATGAAGAATAGAAATGACTAAGAAATAATTCTCACAGAATTTATTGAGGTCATTCTCAAAATGGTGGAAAAGACTAAGTTATTACAAAAATGTAACATGTCATTACCACAACTATCCACTATACAATATATGTATTTTGGTTAACTAGCTAATAGGTAGCATTAACCAAAAAGTTCATGATCCTTCAAAAGGAATATCAAATTGAGTTTTTAAATTATTTATCAATTTACACAATGACTAGATGTTACCTGGCTTGCAGGCGTATAGCTGCATACATTTTCCTGACCATGCATTGGCAGAAGCCTCGTTGCTCTTTATACAGAATGATTAGATGTTTGCCAATTTAGAACAGTCACAAGCAAGTTATATTTGTTCTGTTCCATCTCCAGCATACAAAAATACTAATATAATTTATAACACCCATGTAAGAACCCTACAGCACTATACATTTGCTCTAAATAAAAGTAGCAGAGTCACCTTTAATGAAAAGATGCTCTCTATCTTTCCCTTGAGCACGGTAACACACTCAGGTGCAAGATGGTGTTTTGATGTCAGAAGAACCTGAGGGAGAAAGGGAGGCACAATTGGTCTATTATTTTGAATGAACTAATTTAATAGAAATAGGTGGATATGTTACAATTTCAGAGTGTCTCAGCTTATTTGTTACATACTTACATTAAGTCTTGAGTACTATTTGTATCAATAATATAGATCCTACTGGATACTTAGACAAACATGTTCTCTTCTGAGATTTTCCCTGACCTGTTATTGCGTTGTTGGATTTGTTTCTGCAAATGGTGGCCTTTTAAATTAGAATGGCCATTTTTATGTATTATCATGATGGCCTTTATATTTATTTGGACATCAAGGAAATGCTATGGTATATTTGTGCAAAGAACTGCAAGATCGTGTACTGTAATAAGCTGGGATTCAATAATGTTACAGTTTTGTCATGAAATTGAATTTTTTTCTTTTTTTTCACTAAATTATATTTTTCTGATCAATGAATACTTGTTGAGAGGATTTCCACAAATGCTGCTTACAAGCAGATTCTCAAGTTCTGTACTTTGTGGTGCTTAATATGCTATTCCTAAGTGTACCTAAAAGAATTGGCAGCATTATTTCATTGGTCTCAATGTTGCTTCTTATGTTGTAGTATGTCTCTTAATTCAGTGATTTTTTTATAATTTTATTGATTATTCACATGATTTTCTCCTCCCCAAAAACTGATTAAGATTATATATGTTATGCAACATATTCTGATTTTTGTTGCACTGAAGAACTGGAAATCCATGCATGTCAAGAAACTTATGCTGCTATTTTTCTTTTACAGAAACCTGGAGGTATCATTGCACTCCTTGATGAAGCATGGTATGCTTATTTTTCTTTTCTATTTTTATTTGTTTTGTAGAATGAAATATCTAGATCTTTTTGTGAGTTGCTGGTGAAATTTAACAAATTTTAACAATGGAAAACTTATTTTTTGATGTTAACCACCCTTGTATCAACAGCATGTTCCCAAAATCAACACATGAAACCTTTGCACAAAAGCTTTACCAGACATTTAAAACACACAAGCGCTTCATCAAGCCCAAGCTCTCTCGCACTGATTTTTCTTTAAGCCATTATGCTGGAGAGGTTAGTTTTCTTGATTTAGCTGATAGTTGTTATAATGAGACATGTTTTAATGTGTTTGTCTCTTTGTTTTAGGTTCTATATCAATCTGATCATTTTTTGGACAAAAATAAGGATTATGTTGTGGCTGAACACCAAGATTTGTTGAGTGCTTCGAAATGCCCATTTGTTTCAGGCCTTTTTCCTCCTCTGCCTGAGGAGACTTCCAAGTCCTCTAAGTTCTCATCTATTGGTTCTCGTTTTAAGGTGTATATTCATCTTTCCCTATTATTGAAAACATTTAATTTTCTTTTATTCTTGATAATTTTTTGTTTCTCATAAATTTTGCACCCCAATCTGGTTTGAAAATTTTTCTGCAGCTACAACTACAGGCATTGATGGAGACCTTAAATTCCACAGAACCCCATTATATTCGATGTGTGAAGCCGAACAATCTTCTAAAACCTGCTATATTCGAAAATGTCAATGTCATGCAACAATTACGGTGTGGTGTGAGTACATTCTGGATATTTGTGTGGTTTTGTGATCAGATATATTTTGTATAAATTGTTCCACAATCTTTCCTATTTCATTTATTTGTGGGTGTCATCAGGGTGTTCTCGAAGCTATTAGAATAAGCTGTGCTGGATATCCTACCCGTCGTACCTTTGATGAATTTTTGCACCGTTTTGGTGTTCTTGCTCCAGAAGTTTTGGAGGGAAAGTAGGTTCATATTGGCTTTCATTATGATGGTCTTCATGTGGTTCTGTTAGTTATTTACTGCATTTCATGACTTTGATCGTTTGAGGAGTTTTTATATATATTTTTCTTTTTGAACAGTTGTGATGAGAAGATAGCTTGCCATAAGATTCTGGAAAAGAAGGGGTTAATAGGTTTTCAGGTGATTCCCGTACCTTGTTTTTCAGCATAACATTTTGCATGGTGAATCCACTGTTCTCTTGGATGTCCTTGTAATCTATGTATATTGTATTATCTCTTATTTTTCACATTATTCATCATCTACCATTATGGCTAGCTTTGTTGATCTTGATAGGAAGAAGGGATAGAGTTATCAAACAGAGGAAGAGTAGACAAGCTTCAATCTTCTATATTTCTCTCAAGAAAACTCTTTACAAATTCAGAAACTCTATCTATTTCATGACCCAACATATGGGGTTTATATAGTCCCCAAAGATGCATTACATTAATTGTATTCAAGATGAATCATTCTCTTTCAAGAAACCTTTTCAAGAACCAATAACCAATTTGACTTATCCTTCTATAGGCTTTTAATCTATTTTTTCTTCTTGATGTAATGAATTTCCTTCTTGATGCAATGAACTTTTCTTTTGATGAAATGAATCTCTTTATGACACTTGAACAAATTTAATTCCAACAAGCTTGACTACGTCCTTTTGTAAATTTACATGTAAAGCTCATTCTTTTTTTGAACGAGCTTGTACCATGACATCTAATTACATTATCTTGTTAACAATTGTCATTTTTCTCAGGTTACTGTTGCCTTTGCTTTGAACTTGTTGATCATTTATAAACATGCATTTTTTTTTCTGATCATTGAGCTGGACCTTTTAGGATATATGTGTTTTTACATTATTCCTGATTTTCCAGATAGGCAAAACAAAAGTTTTCCTTAGAGCTGGTCAGATGGCGGAGTTAGATGCTCGACGAGCTGAAGTTCTTAACAGCGCTGCAAAAACTATTCAAAATCAAATACGTACATATATTCTGCGGAAACAATTTATCGCTTTGCGGAACGCAACAATTGATGTGCAGTCATTGTGGAGAAGTGTGTCCAGAACTTTGAATGATAACATTATTACTGCATAATTTCTTGTTCTTTAATCCTTATCTAACATCACCATGCATATAGGAAGACTGGCATGTAAGTTGTACGAACATATGAGGAGGGAGAATGCTGCAATAAAAATTCAGAAAAATTTGCGTCAGTACAAGGCTAAGAAGGTTTATACACAATTAAAGTTGTCAGTTCTTGTCCTGCAAACTGGTTTTAGGTTTTTGGCTGCTCGGAATGACTATAGATTTAGGAGGCAAACCAAGGCAGCAACTATTGTTCAGGTTGAAAATTTCCTCTCA
This sequence comes from Musa acuminata AAA Group, assembly GCF_036884655.1. Lineage (NCBI taxonomy): Eukaryota > Viridiplantae > Streptophyta > Magnoliopsida > Zingiberales > Musaceae > Musa > Musa acuminata. The sequence continues at coordinate 37,053,985 of NC_088344.1, read as the reverse complement.
TAGAATTGATGACTAATTTGTCCACAGTTACATTCTTTATACACATTTTACATGTTCCTGTATTCTTGGTCTCACTGGCAGGCTCACTGGCATCGTTATAAAGCTTTTTCATACCATGTAAAGCTAAAGAGGGCAGCAATTGTCACCCAGTGCATCTGGAGGGGAACGGTTGCAAGAAAAGAGCTTAGGAAGCTCAAAATGGTTAGTACCCTTAACATTAAGCACTATATGCAAGTATATTAGCACCAAAATGTGTGATGAAATTGCTTGCTTTATGCCTTTGCTTTCCTTTTGTCCAGCATAAAAGGTTTAAAAAATATTCAAACAATAAATTGGAAAACTACATTAATCCTTCACATGTTTTTCCTGGAACTGATATGTTCTTTAAAGAGGTCTTTGTTGATAAATGATGTTTTGTAAGAAACAATTTTTCTTGTCCTGATGAAGCTTTGGTTATAGATATGTTAACTCTTGGGTATGATCATACTGACGAATGGAAAGCACAGATAGGTTTCTTTCTTTCCTCTCTTTTTTTGGTCTTTATGGGTAATAGCATAGAATGCCTGTAAGCATTTCGACAATCAGCAGGAGCACATGTTTTCTTCCCTTATAAAGCTTGATGGCACATAATTCATACATCTGTTACTGCATACATTCATACAGATACACATGGCCTCCATTTCTAGCTCTTCTGTGAAATTGTACAGATAAGCATGGACTTTTTTTCTCGCACTTTCTATTAAACTCATTGGGTTGTGGTTTTTTTTTTAATTTATTGAATAAATCAATAAAACTTGTATTATTGGTTTGACTATACTCTTCAGTCAATTTTGATCTTGATCCAATATAGTAATTGAATTTATCAAGTAAGCAAATCAAATATGCATAATCAAGGACATACTTGGTAAAGAGCATATTCTTAATTCAACTATTTACTTGAATCAATAGCTATAATTTCTTATCTACATAGATTAGATCACTTTCCTATTGAAAATGTCATTTAACCTAGGGCACCAGTTTTTCCTCAACTTTCTATCCGAAGTTGTTTGGCCATCTGTAGCAATTTTTGGTAATGAATTTCATGTATTATTTTCTATAGTCATTCCAACATCAACTTTGCATTTTTTTATTGGCTTACTGTGTTCTAATTAGATCAAAGCCTCTTCATGGTTTTAGAGTATTGCCTTTTTTTGGATACATTAAAAAGGTGCTCGACTTAATTTTGCTTAGTATAAGACAATTAATTTCAAATTTTTGGTCTCTCTTCACAGTTTGCTGTGTTATTGAGTTTCTATATCCATCTAATTTCTTAGAAGGACCTTCCATAAATCAATTTGTTTCGGAATCTCTTAATCAAGGTTCAAAATTTCAGTCCAATGCCAATACCGGTTGGTGTATGGTTTTGATATGGACTGATGTATAGAGACTTGATACGGGTCAGTATCACCTAATCAAGAGAAAGGGAGAGAGAGAAGATGGGAGGAGGACTGGCATAGAGAGAGAGGTAAAGACGAGGGAGGAGAGGAGGACAAGAGGGAGGAATAGGACAAGCTGAGGAGGAAGAGGCATACCAAAGGTGGAGAGGAAGCAGCAACTCTGATGAGGAGGAAGATGCGACAACAGTGAGGCGGCAGGGAGGAGGAAAAGGAGAAGGTCGGTGCGCGCGCACGAGAGAGAGAGAATCGTGTGGTATATCCAATATGGCAATCATACTGGGCAGTGAACTCAATTTCGAACTGGCCTTGGTGAAATCACCTGGTTCACATGTCAGAAACTTGTTGGGCCGGTAAATACCAGTTGGTATGTACCAGTCCAATGGTTTTCTAATACTTGCTTCCAATAACCTCTATTCTCATAGTGGGCTTCTTATTGTTGTGTTTAATCTTTGAAATAACTACATGTTCTTTCTTAATTTGCAGTATTTTTGGAAAATTGTATGTTTTCATGAAAGTTTCTTAAAGGTGATCTTCCAAGTTTTTCCTTCCAACATACTTCTTGGATGAAATGCCTGTATTGTGTGGGTTTCATCTGCTAATTTTCTACTAACATTAAACATAACATTTCTTTAAACATACACCATATCCAAATTGTAACTTTTACCACTTCTGTAGAAAAAAAAAGAAAAAAACACACACTTGCTACTTGTGTATTGTGGCCATTGCCAGTACCCAAAAAATAAAAACGTGAAGTCTGGTTTCCAAATCTAGTTTGGATCAGTGGAGAGTGATTTTGGCTATTAATCTGAAATTTTGATGCTGGACTGCTGTTGAGTGTTGATGGGGCTTGCTCCATCTATCTATTTATCACTAAAACAACAGCAATAAGAAGCCACAAGGGCCCAACTATTTGAGATCAGAATCTTTTGCTCTCTTTCCATGTGTGTATATGCACGTGTGTGTTCGTATGTGTCTATGCATGTGTGCCTTCATGTGTGTATATGTGTGTAGTGCATAACATAAGTTGGAGAAATAAAGAAATCATTTTATTAACATCATAGAGTTGTTTCATTTCTCCAAAACTACTATGTTTTTTCAGCATATGCTTGTACTACTATTTTTTTTCAGCATATGCTTGTACATTGGAGAAACACCAACAAATGCAGTTGTATGTTTCACAGTAGATTTGTGTTTATTAAAAGAGCTGCATATGTTCCTTGATGACTTTCTTAGTTTAGTTCATATTCATTTGATTTGTTTGTCTTAGGCTGCACGAGAAACAGGTGCTCTCAAGGAAGCAAAGGATAAGCTTGAAAAGAAAGTGGAAGAACTCACATGGCGTTTGCAATTGGAAAAGCGCTTGAGGGTAATGCTTGGACATTTTAGATTGTCTATCTTTGAGTCTAGTTGTGCTGACTTTTATGTTCATAAGCATGAAGGAAATTCAAGGCACTCATTCAATTTTTGTTAGTTGTTGAATCTATGTATTATGCACTTTTGTATTTTATTGTTAAACATATAACACTAAAGTTGACAGGTTAACTTAATTGTAAATGGATACAGACAGACCTAGAGGAAGCTAAAGGTCAAGAGATAGCAAAGTTACAAGGCTCTTTGCAAGAAATGCAAAGTAAAATGGAAGAGACGACTGCAGTTCTTATCAAGGAACGAGAGGCTGCAAAAAAGGCTATTGAAGAAGCACCTCCTGTTGTCAAGGAAACTACTGTTCTTGTTCAGGATACTGAGAAGATAAATTCCTTGACAGCTGAAGTGGAGAACTTGAAGGTGCTTATCTTAATCTGATTCATCATACCTTCATAGTATCAGTAAATTTGTCTTTTTTTCTTCTCAATACTACTGAAACATACAGAACTTGATGTTGCTTCAATGGGTCTGCGTTAAACATATTTTAATGCCAATACTTCTTTTCCTCTCTGCATTTCTTTCACTTATGTCAGTCTGTAAGTAGTAGTAGCATTAGAAAGTTGATTGTGGTAGAATATAAGAGGCTAGTTTAGTTTGATTGAGAAATGTGGCAGGCCCTTTCTGTTTTACTAAAAATGTTGGGTGGAAAACATGCTGAACATGTACCTTCTTTTGCACGCAAGCTCAATGTGTAAAAAATATGCATCAAAGATGTGCATGAAGTATAATCAGATTTCATAATTGCATATACAGTTACCAATTGATTACAACAAATGGTATTTGTTTAAATTCCAGTTAAATACTTAGTTTTCATGATACATCTGTTGTTTTCTGCCCTTGCAGGCCTCATTAGAATCAGAAAAACAACGCGCTGATGATTCTGAAAACAGGTGCATCGAAGCTCAACATATAAGCGAAGAAAGACAGAGGAAGTTACATGAAACAGAAGGAAAAGTACATCAACTCCAGGAATCTTTGAACAGGTTGATCTTTTCCCATTATGTTACTCTTCTATGAAGCTCCTTCCTATGTGAACTCAAAGATACAATAGGGATGAACGTGACTAAATATTTAGATGTGACTAAAGGTAGTGGGGAGAGCAAAATTTGACTGTTGTGAGTCATCAATTATTGCCTAGTACTATTGGAAACTTGATCATGAACACTGCTCTGCAGTAAAAGATCCATGGTGCTGGGGTGATGATCTGCTTTGATTATCAACTTTTCTACTTTGTGCTATCCCATGCAGATGATATTCTTCCAAGTGATAGATAGTTGTACAAAAACCTGCACATGATATCTTTACAACTTAGTGTATTTCTTGGTTCATTTCTGATGGCAACTTGAAAATCTCGACACAGATATCCATAGTAAGAGAGGGTCTTTGTTTTAATAACCAATCTAGCGGATGTTGGAACTGATTTATGCCCTAGAGCTGAATGATACTAGAAAGATTGAATGTAGAGGTGTCTTGGAAACACAAATTGTTGGCAGTTTGTGAAATAACTATTTAGTGCTACAGTTAGTGTTTAAGAACACTGCAGGATGATTTTAGTTCTTTGTGGGGAAGACTGCAGATGATGCCGTATAGGTTGCATGTTTTTGCAGCTGAATGAATGGATGGTCAAAATAAATGTGGCAAGCACCTTTTTTGTTGACTTAGGGACAAGGCAGATCCATGTTTATTTGGCCCACAATATCAGGCATCAATAGTGCCTGAACAAAGATCTTTTAGATGAAGCACAATAAATTGTATCATCTGTATCCTTGATCTGTATCATTTCAGAAACTGAAATTGCAGAAGTTACTAGGAAATCCAACTACATTCTTGCAGAGACCAGTCTTTGAATATCAGTATGATGTTAGAATGCCCCTCCATACCATGTGCTAGATCTTCCAACACCAATGAATATTTGGGGCTTTAATTACTTTCTTTAGGATTTAGGCACTGTCCTGTGGTCCCAAGCAATAAAGGGCAGCTCAGCGCATAAGGGTCCTGCCAATACAAGGCTTGGGGAGGGTCAATGTGCACAATCTTTTGCAAGCGAGGAGGACCTTTTAATGACACAACTGTGTCACCTAGATCACAAAAAGAGCAATTTTACCATATCACCAAGACTTCACCTGTTCTACTCGTATATGAGTGCGTATAGAAAAAGACAGCAAGGTGGAATTGGAAAATCTACTTTGCACAATGTTTCTTAGGGAAGTCCAATCATGATTTTCTGTCAGAAGAATGGATAAATTAAGATGCTTATCATGCATATAATAGTTTGGAATGCTTTTGAACTTTTTTAATTATCAATATTGTGTGTGGGAGTTCTAAAAGGCTATAAGAGAAATAGAGAACTATAGACAGAATCTGGGTAACTTTATATTCTACCTGAAGTGATTTTAGGCAACATTGTTGGGGATCAGATTGAAAATATTTTTGACACAATAGATAAATAAGGAATTAAGGATCATTTTTTTCCAGCATGGCATGATATGAGGTCTTAACAAAGCTATATCTGATTGTCTGTAGTCACTCACTGTATGTGATAGATTTTCTTTTATGTCATGCTACTATAAGCTTCATTGCTTAAGCTTGAACATCACCTTGTGTAATATTCTGTTCCCCTTATCAAGAACTTCGAGTAGGTGTATTGTACTTTGTGATAACAAACAAATGAATATTAATAGAAAATGTCATTCACAAGTTCATTCATTATTTGCGAAATCTCCTCTTTCTTGATTAGGTTTGAAGAGAAGTTGGCAAATCTAGAGTCAGAAAATAAAGTGCTTCGTAAGCAGGCTGTATCCATGCCTCCCAATAAGTTGTTACCAGGACGTTCTAAATCAACACTGCAGGTGAACGTAATAAATTTTCAGTACTGTGTTTTTGAAAGGCACTTATTATACTTTATGTTAAACCCAATGTTCTTGTTGGTTGCCAGAGGAGCTCTGAAAATGGTCATATTATTAATGGCGAGGCTAGGCCAATTGCAGTAAGATGAAGTTTCTTTTGTTTTTCGAATCTATTGCTACTTTATACACGAGAAACTTGATTTTCTCAAACGATATTAAAATGTATGGTATAGGATCCATACAGTGCATCTTTCAACATGAGGGAGTATTCTGAAGTAGACGATAAGCCACAGAAATCTCTCAATGAGAAACAGCAGGTTAACTAACTGGCTTTAACATTTATCCTTGTTTTCAGCACTCCAAATTGACCTGTCAACTGCTATCACAGGAAAATCAGGACTTGCTGATTAGGTGTATTGCTCGAGACTTAGGATTTGCAGTGAGCAGACCTGTTGCTGCCTGTATTACTTATAAATGCCTTCTGCAATGGAGATCATTTGAAGTTGAGCGCACTAGTGTTTTTGACCGTATTATTCAGACAATTGGTCATGCTATTGAGGTTGGACCATTCTATTATTTCTATTGCCATTTTTGCTTCATGAACTTTATCAGTTACAGTGAAATGTTATTCTTCATACATTGAAGACCCAGGATAATAATGAGGTCTTGGCTTATTGGCTTTCCAATGCTTCAACTTTATTGTTGCTCCTCCAACGTACATTGAAAGCAAGCGGTGCAGCAGGCATATCTCCACAACGCCGAAGGTCCTCATCTGCTACTATTTTCGGCAGGATGACTCAAGTAAAAAATTGTCTTCTTTTTTTTTGTTACAGACACCTTAACTAGTTTTGAAGTTCTTGCATCTTGAAATATTTCAGGAGGGACAAGTTTTTATTCTGTACAAGTTTTTCTTTCTTTTTCCTTAGAGTTTCAGGGGAACCCCGCAAGGCATGAACCTCTCTTTCGTGAATGGAAGTTTGACTGCTGTAGATAATTTACACCAAGTTGAAGCGAAGTATCCTGCTTTACTATTCAAACAACAACTTACGGCATATGTAGAAAAAATATATGGAATGATCCGGGATAATCTAAAGAAGGAGATATCTCCGTTGCTTGGTTTGTGCATTCAGGTATATCTTGTCTGTTTTGCTCTAAAACTAGGCCAATGTAGATGTTGGTTATCATCTCATGGTGTCATTTCTGGTATTATTTGTGTATTCTTTTTACAAGTTTGAGCACTGTTTTAGCTGAAGTAGTGTGTTCATGGCATGCTTGTTCATATCTTAGAGTTTATTTCTGTATATGGATAATGCAGGCCCCACGAACATCAAGAGCTAGTCTAGTCAAAGGATCTTCCCGCTCGCTTACAAATTCTGGTGCACAGCAAGCTTTGATTGCTCACTGGCAAGGGATCGTTAAGAGCCTTGACACTTTCTTGCACACATTGAAAGCCAATCATGTCAGTTTATTCTTTGTAGACAGTGCCAAGTTTTTTGCTTAAATTTTTTTTAATTTTTTCTAGGATAATTTTATTGAATGATTATTCATCTTGGTGACGAATTTGGATAAGGTTAGAAAGTTCAATGCAACATATCTTAGTAAAATTTAATCAAACATGTTCCCTGCCTCTTCTCTACTTTGTAGTGTACGTTTACTAAACATGAACTTGATTATCCTATAACTTTCTATCTGGGTCTTTGTGTATTCAGGTGCCCCCTTTCTTAGTTCGGAAGGTGTTCACACAGATATTTTCCTTCATAAATGTACAGCTATTTAACAGGTGCATTTTGTAGACTTTAAGTTAGTGTCTCAAGGCATTTTGTGCTGCATTTTACTGAGAATTATCTTTGATAGGCTCTCTTTTTGTTTACAGTCTTCTACTGAGGAGAGAATGCTGCTCATTTAGTAATGGTGAATATGTTAAAGCAGGATTAGCTGAACTAGAAAATTGGTGCTATAAAGCAACTGATGAGGTAATTCTCTTGTTCCAGACTAATCATTTGCTTATGCTCGAACATGCAAGGCAGTCTGGATTTTATCAATGGCCTTTGGCCTTGTCTTGTTTCTATCTCTTTTTCTTCAATATGCAGAATTTATTTTTTTAATCAACATAATGGCACATGATAGTGGACTGTGATAACTTGTCATATCAGCTAATTTATCATGAATTACTTTTCTCATCAAATGATGAAAATGTAAGATGTAAACTGGGACAACGAGTTGAGAAATTAAGAAAATAAATTAAAGATTCTGCAAGAGTACAAAATCTTATAACATTTCAGCTATTATATTATCTATCAAGGTCCTTGATCAAATAAGCATCTCTCGGTGGCTGAACCACCATCATTTGATGACATTTTGGAAGAAACCTGATGACCTTGACCTTGCTTACAATTTTGACATTACAGATTTTATTACTAAGAGTCTAAGACATTGTTGATTTTATATATCTTTGTTCTTTTTAAGCCATGCTCGTAGCTAAAGATTAACAAATGCTTAAGGCCAGTTGTTGACTAAGTTAATGTTAGTACTCATCAAACTCAGATTTCAAATCTTGAGGCCAACATTGTTGTTGCTCATGGTTTCCATACGACTTGAACAGATTAATAAGATATAATTGGCATTATAAAGTATCTCAGTAGTCTAGAGACAATTAGTACAGCCTTAATCTTTTGTTGTTTGTCGATTCAGGATTGTTGCAATTTGATCTTTTATCGATTAAATTTTTCAATCAGCGTTTCTGTTTCCTGATTGTAGTATGTAGGATCAGCTTGGGATGAACTAAAGCATATACGACAGGCTATTGGGTTCCTGGTAAGGATGTCCTCTTCATTTTCTTATATACTGCATGCTATATAGAAATAGAGATGGCTGCTTTTTAATCCACAATATAATCCTTATTCTGGAGAAAGATTGTATGCCATGTTGAACGTTATGGATGGTATAAATCAGGGTCTGCAGTACCGAACTGTACCATCCGGTACGGGCGGTATGTACCGGTCCGACAGGTTGCCGGTACGCGGACCGTCTGTTACCGGTCCGATTGCACTGTAGCACTGTAGCAGTGCTACAGTCTCGGCACACCTGGGTGTACCGCTCGGTATACCGTACCATACCGGTACCGAGCCCAGGTCGAAATACCGGTACGGTACGATATTGCGAACCTTGGTATAAATATTGCCCTACCTTCGTAATACATGTTTTGACTATATGCATGTTTAGTTTGAATCTGCTGTTTCAAGTTATCTAAGTTATCAAGTTATTCTGGAAACAATGCACCATACAGTCTTTAACTAATTGTAAAATGTGTTTCCCAAAGTTTTGTAACAACCCTTAATACCTATTTTGCAATTTGAGAATTTATAACTCATGAACTATGGCATATTCAGGTCATTCATCAAAAGCCAAAGAAGACCCTGAATGAAATTAGCCATGACCTTTGTCCGGTGAGTGAAACATTCTAACATTTTGTTGTGCCTTTCACTGACAGATATTTGAAAATTCAATTAGCTTTACTTGATATATTTTCAGGTGCTCAGTGTCCGACAGTTATATCGGATAAGTACAATGTACTGGGATGATAAATATGGGACACATAGTGTGTCCCCTGAGGTAAGATTCATGATGGACTTGGACCCATTCATAATAAAAATGATCTAAGTTATCATAGTTATAAGTAAATTGAGTAACGTGTTGATATTTGATTTCTACAATTCAATTAGGTAATTTCAAATATGAGGGTGCTAATGACTGAAGACTCGAACAATCCTGTGAGCAACTCATTCTTATTGGATGATGACTCAAGGTAACAGTTCCAATCACTCGACATCTCTGAGCTTGTTTCTTGTTTCAGAAATTAAAGAAAAAAAAGAAGAAGAAAAACTCTTCTCTCACCCCTTTTATAATTTTTCAATCTTAGTTTTTCCATGAGAAATCTTTGGGCTGCTCATTTGACCATGTTGAATATGCAGCATACCATTTTCTGTTGATGACATATCAAAGACGATGAAACCTATTGATATATCCGACATTGAGCCACCACCACTTATTCGAGAGAACTCAGGCTTCATGTTCTTGTTGCCTCAAACCAACTAAGACCTGAGCCAGTTATGTATTCTACACTAATGGGTTCGGGAAGTTCTTCGGAGCTTCACACTTAGGAGGAATCTGATGGTGAACCGCTTAAAATTTCAAGGCTTGCAAGATCAGTATATTTCCTATAGGTTTAGCTCACTGTCCTGCAGTCTTAGACCGGGGCATTGTTTGAACTCCAGCTAGAAGATCATGGATCTCTCTCTCTCTCTGTAGCTTTCCTTTTTTTTTTTTTTCCTGAGCATTTTTTGTATCACTATCTCGGATATAAGCATGTATATTCAATCACAAGAAAGAATAAATGCAGTGTCTTAACTCTATTCACATGTCATTCAGCTAGGAATTTACATCACATAACACAAAATTTGTAAGTGTGAAATATCTTGCAAATGATAAACCGAATAACAGTTGGGTATATATTGTTGACTTCACGCAGACATGGAAGCATTAGTAGCTCCCTGGAATATATCCTAAGCATTCATTGTTCAGCTTGAAGAGAAAATGCAGCTGCTAAGGGTTAATGTTCTTCTCTTGCATGGATTAATGTTCAGATTATGTGAATCTTGATCTTGAGATTCGTTCATTGCATAGTGATGAGGGTAATAATTGTGATAAGACTCGCGTGACATCAGCTGTCCTAGATGACGCCTCACGCTTCTGTTGACTTGATGAGGCACCCGGTCAAAGCGGATCGGAACGCCTACCAAGGCACATTAACATCCTGCTCAGGTTCGATCCCTCACGTCATACCAACGACAATGTCAGACGCTACCAGAAGTATGATCCTGTTCCCTGCGGGCAAGCACATCATGCAACGGTAATTCTCATTATAAAAATCCTCGCGCTTCGAGGGACAACCAGGGGAGGGAGAGGGAAATCCCCTAGGACCATCCACTAACTTGATCATCGGAGGGGTCGGGTCGAGCTCCCCAACCCGACCTTTGTGTAGGTGCGAAGGCAGAGGTCGTCCACCAAAAGCGTAGACGAGGGCTCTCTCCCGGTGGAAACGACGATCCCGTCCCAATCGGAACACCGTGATCGACCACCTCAGCAGTCGGGAGGAGCGTCCCAGGAAGATCCTTGTCATCCGGACCCGAACCAAGCCGCGTCGGTCCCGAGGTCACGGCTTAAAGTTATTTACGCTAACACATAGGTATATTGTGGCATGGAAAGAAAACTTAAATTCTTGCTCATCGAAGGTTGGTGTCATGCTTCATGCGCAGTGTTTTGAGCAGCCCTGATTCGTATGTATCTTCTGCTCTTCAGGTTGCACGTTCCTTGAACTTTTATCAGCCACCAGAAAAATATCCATCTTTGATCACTATCTTTCTAACAGTTGCGTGAGATCATAACATCGCCAACAGCGCATAAAAACCAAAAAAGATAAGCAAATAGGGAATGATTGTCCACACGAGGTGGGACATGGCAGACAAAGTGGCCAAGAAGACAAGCCGGCCATCTTCATGTGTTCTTCCCCCCACCCGCTTCCCAAATAATACACCGACGGCGATTGCACATAATCTCATGTTCAAAATGAAGAATCGAATCTTTAATCATTGAATCGGTCGTACAATGTGCCACCTACCGAAACAACTTGACTGACCTCGAGATTAAGACCCAACCCCTCACACTCCACTGCGGAAGAGGGGAAGGCATGCATGCATGCATGCATGCATGTGGACAATGATCATTATTATGTTGATAACAGGGAGGAGTCACCCGTCCTTTTTTATTTGTAATTATCACATATCAAAATTAATCTCTTTCTTTTTAGAATTCCTGAAGCAATATATCAATCAATGTATTTTATTTTAATTACCGCAGCTGATAATTAAGCCACACGCTGTTTCCCGCGGTATCCGAGGGACCAAGATCGCGAGATGGACGGTCACGATTGCGCACCTTTGGCGGGAAAACGGCACCAGCAGCAGCCATCGTGTCCCCCCAATTACGGCCCCGTAGATATTATTTCTTCGTGGGTGGGGGAAGGCGTGCGGTGTCGGATAAGGCCTTAAGTTGTCGTGCGACCCAAGGATAACGCGACGGGTGCGGCGCCGGGTGACCACCGCGTGGGCCCCGCGATCTCCGGCGACACCTCTTTCCTCTCTCCGTTACGGACGTCGTCGGATCCTCTCCGTCTCCCTTCTCCCCTTATAACCCTCATTGAAGCACTGATATCACCGAACTGCCATCACCAGGTGGGGCCAAGCATTTTCTACTGAGAAAATTGAACGAAACACTAAACGCAATTACTTCATTTTCTAATGTAGCCAGCCTTAGGGGCAAATACGACTTTATACTCAACATCGTTTGCTTCCGTTCCCGTCGCAGCCGTCCGACCCACACGGCGCTCGTGACTTGACGACCCCTACCGCGTATACGCGCCCCGTTTCTATTGGTTCTCTCAGGGAGGTCGCGGTGCAGAGCAACAAAAGAGAAAAAAAGAGATCCGGAGAGAGGAGACAATGAGACTAGAGAAAGCAGAGTACTCTGGTCTCCCCTTTTTATCTCCGAGAACCACGAGATTCCGCTAATTTCTCCTTTTTTTCGTTTGATCCTTCTGCTGCAATGCCTTATTTTGAATGAGATTAGTTTGTTTGACCTGATTCCGCCTATTTTCGGCCAAATTTTTTTTGGGGGTGAATTTGGTTCAGTGGAGTAGCGGGGGAGTGAACGATGCTGGCAGCTATCGATGGCAGGATGAGTGGTGGATTCCAGCAGAGCTGCGGGGAGAGCAGCGAGGAGGAGCTTTCGGTGCTCCCTCGCCACACCAAGGTTGTGGTCACGGGCAACAACAGGACCAAATCGGTGCTCGTCGGTCTCCAGGGGGTCGTCAAGAAGGCCGTCGGCCTCGGCGGGTGGCATTGGCTGGTAATTACCTTCCCTTGTTCGATTGTGAACAGCTTATCCGGTTCTTGATGGGAAAGGAGAGGTTTTTCCTAAGATTCGTATGGGTTTGGGTTATAATTTGATAGGGTTTTCACGTTTTGAGAAGGGGAATTTGCATTTGCAGATCAGTGGCTTGGTTTGTGTGGACAATGTAATCCAGCTGGGGGGTTTTCGAGTCAATTTAAAGGCCTTTTCTTGTTAGGCCTTTTTTTAATTGAGAAAAAAAATGTATCCTCTTTGATTGTTCTTAATCTTGATAAAGATATTGGCTTGCAAACAGTAAAATAACAAGTCAAGGTTTCAAGAGGCCAAAACAAATGGTGTACTATGATAGATCGGCAGACTAAAAATCAAAGACGAAACAACATATATCATGCAAGCTGCCAAAATTGGAAGTTGGTATTAGCTTTGAACTTGTTCTTGTTGCTCAAATTATGTTGCTTTAGCTGATAGTGGCACTTGAACAATAACCGAGAATATTGATCCCTTTCTTAAGGACAGTTAAAATAGATGAAATTCACTGATATCCCGTATTCCTTATTTACGTTCAATCCAGATATTGTGTCTGGTGTATATATCTTGTAGTATTGTTAGTTATCAAAAGAACATGCCAGTGAATGACAGATGATACCATATATAGTTCATCTCATGAGCACCATAACATAAATTCCATATATCTTTATATTTAAGAAGATGATATCAAGAGTTTGTTTGTGTTGGATGACATTGTTGCAGTTTTTTTCTTTTCTGCTTTTGATAAGTTTGGATGACATCATTTCTTCAACAGTGTAGCTTTTGGTTATTGTCATCGACGTAGTTGATGCAGATTTAACCATGTTATAAAATTTGAAAAATACAGGTTTTGACAAATGGAATAGAGGTGAAGCTGCAAAGAAATGCACTTAGCGTAATTGAAGCCCCAAGTGGCCATGAGGAAGATGATGAGATCGAGTGTGAGAACATTCAGTGGAACAGTTCAAATATGGGTAAGGATCCAATTGGTCTAGTAAAAATATGCACTTGGCCTAGTTCATCCATGAACTACTTAGCTCTTTCTCCTTACTTTGATTATTGTATCATCACTCCCCCTATATTAAACACAAGCCAGGAAAATTGCTGATCTATCGTCCTTCAGCTGGTGGAGTTAATGTGACTAACATTCCATGGCAATAACAAGTATGAGCTCTTAAATTGACTTGCTTTGAGTTTGTGACAATGATACCTTTTGTTAATACTACCCTGATTTTCCTTTCTTTTTTTGCCGTTCTTTCTGTAAGCAACTGATACATTTCTATTCTATGTTGTCGGACCCATCTTTGCAGGCATAATATATATTCTTATAAGTTATTGTCTCCATACTCTTAGGAACTAATCTTCTCTTTGATTCTTGTTTTCAAGCTTAAATATTATCCTATGTGGATTTGTCTATCCAGGGGTTGACTTTCACTCTATATGTACTGTTTCTGAAGCATGAGTCCTGGGAAAAATTCAGACATTTGTTGAAATGTTGGTCTAGATGAAGTGAACGTACTAATGAGTGTAGGGTGTAATATGTTCTCAATGAAGAATACACATTTATGTTGGAGATCTTATCTTCTAGTACGTGTTGTTGGGTAGCTCTTTAATTTAGAAGATATTCATGTACTATGTCTGACCACTGTATATCTTTTATGATTTTGTATAAGCAGATAACTTATTTGATTTATTAGCTTAGTTTTAGCTATTGTTTTCTTTGGATTAAAAAATAATTTGATTCATGTTGCTACTGCATTCAACCTTTCCCACAATGAAAAGTTGTTTTTCTTTAGATATAGATAGTTTGCTAGATATATTCTTTATCGAGTTTTGTGAGTCATGACAATGAGGTTTTGTCTTAGCAGGACCATTATGTCAGCTTTAAATTTTTTTGAACAGAGATTTCCTTACATAGTTTGGATGGAGTTCATCTGTAAAATATGTATTCATAAAAGCATCTTTGATTGTTCTAATCAGTTCTCTTGGTATGCCTTCATCATGTCCTTCTGACATGACATACTGTAACCATTTTCAGCATTTGATGATACCCAGTCACAAAAGCCACAAAACTCAAAAACCAGGCACTATAAAGGATCTTTAAGTAAATCCTTAACCTGGTCGCACTCTTCTGATTCAAAGTCAAAGGGGTCTATTTCATCCTCAAGGGGCACCATGGTAAGGGCAAGAATTTACATGATTCAGTTTTGGTTCTTATGGTGCATGGTCCATTGTTTGCACTTGTGATTAGAGCCTAGGTGATGTTTTGATTAGAGTTCCGTCATGTGTTGTATTGCTGGTCATTTCATTGTTTCTTCTGTAGAAACCAGAGTTCTTTTCATTTTAGATCTGCCATATTGATCATGACTTAATCGGTGTAGAAAGTTGATCTGAGCAAATTAGAAACAACGGCACTGTGGAGATATTGGCGGCACTTTAATCTTGTAAGTTGGAGTCATAATTGGTGATTCTATACAATGAACTTTATCACATACCTATCTTTCTTTTCCTACATAATACTCGTTTCCATGCGATCATATTTTCTTTGCCTGCAATAGGTGAATGCCAGTCCAAACCCTTCTAAGGAGCAGCTAATCGAGGTAGTTGAGAGGCATTTCATGTCACAGGTAAGCATGAACTTCACATGTATAAATCTGTCATTTCTGCCTGGTGCATTCAGTAAAATAGTTGAAAGGTGCTCAACCCTGTAATTTTTGAATCCAATTGCTCTTAAAATGTATCCTGAAGCAATTGGATGAGTTGCAGGTAATCTTAGGTTTTGTGCAGGCTGCAAAGAGACTGAAGACCGTCTGCAAATGATTGAAATCAATAGTTTGGTGCCAGAACTTTCAATGTATGTAGCTACAATGGGTAACATGTGAACTTTGTGTTTGATTGTTGGAACTTGGTATTACTAGGTTCCAGACTACTTATTCTGTTAGTCCTATGATGTACATATGTTCCAATGGCAAAGACAAAGCACCATTAGGGCTTTCAGTTCTGCCAATGACAACACTGCTGACTGACCATGTGGGGAAGCAAAGGGTGTTCTCTGTTTCTAGTAGCAAGATGGTCATAAATTGAGATATTTTGTTAGAAATTGATTCATATTTAGGTAGTATCATGGGGTTTTCATCATGATATAGTTGGATTTGATAGCCAATGAAAACTTGGCATGGGGCATTCAGTCAAAACCTAAACAACCGGTCAAAGCTCTATGCTTGGTGCTTAGTTGGCTACGAGGTTTTTAATCGGGTGGTGACATGGCGTTGTGAAAGTCCATGTAGTCAGTCATATGATGATGTGGTGCCATGTAAACATGTTTCTTTAGATGTGCATTTATCTCCGAACACTTTTAACTTTTGGTATTATGTTTATTTTTAAGTATTTATTAACTTTAATATCTCGAAGGGATAACGTGGAATTATGGATGATGATGAGATGAAACATGTAGATGCGACACTCTTAAGGGATCATCATTTTCTAATTTGTTGACATGTCGTGACATAACATTGTTGGGTAATATTTCTGACTTATAGAAAATATTTTGGTGATCAATCTCTATTCGACATTTGTCACCACATAGAGATTAGTGTGAAAAAAGAATGTCCCAATCATTCTCTATCTGTTTGCACACGTGAACAACAGTTCAAGTAGGTTTTGCCCACGTGGAGAAAACTGTTTGCACACATGGATAAGTCATTCAGACCTTGTTTCCCATCTGTCGTGGGCATAAAATATATAAAAGCTAATTCTCTTTTCGAGAAAAATTCATATCCCAAAAAGGATCTCGAATCAACTTAAACATCGGAATGATCAGATCGAGAAACTTCTTTTGGCATCGATCTTAGTGCAAGCGACACTTCGGATGCTTAACCCTCACCTCGAAGCCACTTAGGAAACTCTTGCGCTTTCGAGTTTAAACAATGTCAGGTTGACTCGGATATCAACGACGATTTTTCCTAATATTTTGACGCTAGAAAGAGGGTCGAATGTTGCAAGAACGTTTACTCACCAATTCTCTCAACGAGTGCTCTAGCGAGGAGGTTTTACTTTCAACTCATAATACTTTTACTTGGGGGGGACAATTACCCTCATTTCCACATGTGGATATGTCCACTTCAGCACAAACGCGGGCAAGCTACTGGCATCTGTTTAATGACCCAGGCCTATCATCCTTGGAGATGAATTCGGGCCACCTGCTTGTCCTTACCGAGGTATTTCTGAACCTCACCCATTATGGGCAATGCTTATGGGCATGATACATGTTATCACTCTGCTCCTGCCTCAGTTAGCCCAACAAGCGATGCCAATATCTCAGCCATAGTTGACACATCAACTGCCACTAGCATCGGCACTCGTCAAAATCCCTCAAATCAACATGATGCCAATATCTCTGGATCGCCCAAGGTCCACAGAACTGCCTACCAAAGGAGCACCCTACTCCCCAACCGTGGAGTAAAATGCATCGCCACACCATTGCTCTGCTCCACCTAAATCTGAAACCTAATCAGTAGATTCAATGGATGACTCCCTGAGGGTCTAACTACGATAAATAAACCAACACTTAAATGAGATGCGATGGGTATTCCAATAATCTAGGGGGAGAATCTGGTCGATCCTAACTTAGGTCGGTCCCCATTCACTTAAAACATCTAGGAGGAACCAATCCCGATCAACTTTTACCTCTCATTGCTAGAAGCTTTTGACGATAGTACCAACTAGGTTGAACACATTGTCACCTTCCATGCCCAAATATCTCTCTACGACACCTTGAATGCTCTAATGCATCACGTGTTCTTGACAATGCTAAGAGGCTTGACACAAGAGTGGTATACTCACTTGAAGCCACTCTAAGTCAGTTTCTTTGCTCAGCTTGCAAAGGAGTTTAAACTCTATTTCCTTATAAATATATGCCCAAGGCTATCGGTGGCGATGTTGGTCGGACTCAAACAAGGGGAGAAAGAGACATTCTCTGACTTTTTTGTTCGATTCACTAAGGAAATTCGAGGCGTGCAAGAAGTCCATCCGTCACTCATGATTCAAGCCTTCATGATAGGGTTCAAGCCCTCTTACCTTTTCTAGTAATTGGCAGAGGGGTCATCGACAACGATACCCGAGGTCGGATCAATGAAACCAAGGTAACAATAGGATGATAATGTTATTATATCCTATTATAAAGCTAAACAGACATTTAAATCATCTAAACGTGTTTGTGTTACGTAATCTTCACCCAACCTATTCAGCTCTTTCCTTCCACGCCAACGTTTGCTGCTGCTCCTCTTATATGCTGATGATGATGATGATGATGATGGATTTGGTGTTTGTCGTTTGTTTCTCTAATCCAACCCCACGTTAAAATAACCATCACTAACTTTGCGTGTTCGTACATTAAGAGAGTAACGTAATCTCTTTCTTTCCATTGATCGGAAGGTTAATAATTAAGTGAGCCTAATCTCCGAGCTGGTAAATTATTCGGGTTAAGAAGAGTTACCTCAAAAGAGACGCCCCCCACGTGCTCGAGTCCTCTCCCCAATAAAAGAAAGACCGGGCGTGGGACCCGCAACCCGACCGATCGCCGTCGCACGTGCCGGTAGCGGAGAGCCGGGGAGCGTCTCCGCGCTCGTCGCCCTCCGTCCGCGGTGGCCACGCACGCGCGATTCCCTCTCTTTCCCATCTTTTCTTACCCCATCCCCATCACGGCCTCTCCGCCGGGCGATCTGGATCATGATCGAGAAACGCCATCCAAACCGTCCATGAAACACCAGCAAAAAGAAGGCGTGTGTATACGTAGTGCTTAGAATACCTTAATTATCACCTTCTTCATTGCTTACGGGTATAAAAGAAGATAAGATTATGAATAATGATAAGATTGAAACAAAAGCGATCATCATGAAATGAAATTGAGACAATCAGATCTTATGACAAGATTATTATGGTCACGATGAGACGAAAACGATAAATAATACTTAGAATATTAAAAAAATAAAAATATCAAATGAAAACTAAACATGTATAATAATATCATCCCAAAAATATCTAATAAAATTAAAAAAAATAATAAATTCGTGTTAAATTTAGAGAACAAATAATAAGTTATTTTTCCACTAAAATGAGGAATTTAGTATTGCAAAGACAACAAAAAGGGAATGCTCATTAAATTATCAAAAATAGTTTTATCATAAATAGGTGATTAATAATTCAATCAAATATATGCTATGGAATAACTCGTACCAAAATAATTATTTCATGAATTATTCATTTACTTTGTTAGTAATAAATAGGAGAAAATAAATTATAATACTTAAATAACTTAATCAAATTATTCTGAAGATAATCCAAACAAAAAACTTAACTATAAGCACTAATAGTGATAGATAAATCTCAAGTTTTGCCTATACAAAAATGTTGTCAATAAAATTTGTGAGTTAAAATGCTTGAATTCTAATATTTTGTCGATTCAAATAAAATTTAAAGCAAACATTAGAATTGTTGCCATAAGGTAAGAAGAAATCATCCTAAATGCCACCAAACTACATAGCCAGCCATGTGGAAGGTTTGATGTCTTTGGTGACTTGTTATGATGGGACATTCGCCTGACCTTTCACCTACTTGCCTAAGCTTTCGATCACCGTCATCTTCTCTTATGTGGCTACTACTTTTAATCTCCCAACTCATCTCCACAATTCATGAAATATAGGACCCAATTGGGATGTGTTTTGTGACCACATCACAATGATTTTTTGGGATTTTACATATTTATGCTGACACATGATATGACATATTTTAGTATCGCCCACGTGAATCCAAGCAAATAGATATAACGATGCAAACGTGGAACTTCAAGTCGGATATGACGCGTAGCACACACGTGGCGGGCAACCGCTCGTCGCCCCCTCCGTAGGAATGACATTATCATGGTACAACTGTCTCGGAAAGCTTGGGACGATGCCACGTGACGTTGATCCGTGCAGGACGATCGACGCTCGTACAAAAGCTTAAGTCGGTCACAGTTAATTGACCTCATATGGCCAACTCATCCTCGTAAGTATAAAAACTAACCCTCCTTAATCATGAGATGGAGAGACTCGACTCTTCTTAACTCCACAACACTAACTTGAACTTCGGAAGGGTCGAGTTGGGAAATCTCCCTCCCGACCTCGATCTTTATGCAAGGAACTGATGACGAAGCAATAGTAACCCACCGAGGGAGAACCACACTCGGGAGGCGACGCTTGGACCTAATCCGACCCGACGTCGACGTGACTTGAGCCTCCGCATGGGCAACCTTGCACATTCGGGACTGGACCGAATCGTGTTGACACCTCGGCCACGACGTAAAGGTTCATCAACAACACCAATTGACGGTTAATCATAATAAATCTGAAAGTCTTTTGAATTTTGCGGGGATATGTTTGCTTAATTACATTTTGATTAACGAAGATCATAATAATTTTTACCTGAGGAATGAAATTACATGCCCCAAAAAAAAAAAGCTACTGAGGTTGAGAATACAAACGTACGCACGTGAGACCACGAGAAATAGATACAGATTCCGAACGATAGTTGGATTGTTGAGGGATTTATTCGCTGGAAATGGACCACTATGATGAATGAAAGAGGGAAAAGAAGAGAGAGAGAGAGAGAGAGAGAGAGATAAAGATATGTGGTACAAAAGGAGGATTAGGTAGTACTACTGGATATGTCTAAGCATTATTGGATAAGGTAGCACACCTTTGAGGTGACTTGACTTAGAGCAGAAATAAATATATGATCACCATGGTGGTGTCTTCTTCGTGTCCTGCAGATGATCTCTTATTTCTCAGAATTGGATTGGAGACGGTGGCTTCAGTCTCATAATTAACTGAGACTAATATGTGCAGAGCAAACACAGTGGATGCTGAATCTATCGGATGAACCTCCAGTTTTGACCTGCATGGTTACTTACAGAGAAGAAGAGGAAAAGGTCAAGGGTGCCAATGGATGATCACACTACCTTACCTGTGCCATCATCAACTTTGATGGCAACTGGATTGAACTGGGATTCTCCAAATGTGGGGGTTGCCCTGCCCATTTCTAGTGTGCAAATTGCCCTAATGAAGTGCATCCAATCATTGAGAGAGGAGGAGGACCCATTGTGCATCATCATCACCACCATGCATTCCTTCTTTGCAATCACTACCGCTCACAGTTTGACTTGCCAAGTTGCTTAGTCTACTCCATCAATCCTCTTTGAGCTTTATTTTACTTTCCAGTTTCAGGAACAGGAAATGACGCAGGAGATACCAGCTCACCGTCTTGGTACAGTGACTGTGCCCCCCTCCGCAGCTAATCACCTCTTACTTTTGGTCTCTTCTTCGCCGAGATAAATCACTGGGTCAAACCAAGCACTAGTGACCATTCAAAGTGACCATGCGTGGTAAGCAAGAGTAGAACAAAGACACCATCGATGACCGGAAAACCAGTGAGGTTTGGGAGTCGTAAATGGCATCAGTGAAACAGAGATGACAGGTTTGTCAATTCCTGCTCCTGTCCCGCTTCATTACTCCGCACCCGCCCACCTGAAAAGAAGAGAGGCGAGTGATGAGGACAGGGGGGGCTCTCTGTCACAAGGGGAATCTGACCAATCTACTTGCAATAAAGAAAAGCGTACTCTCCTCGTGAGCAATCTCAGACTGCTCTGTCCAAAAGAGAGAGAGAGAGAGAAGAGAGAAGAGAGAGAGAAAGAGAAGAGAACAAATTTCGCCTCTTTTTCTCCCTTCGTTACGCGACATCAGCCGATTAACCCAAATCTCTTTCCGCTGCGAAGCAAAAGTGGGATCTTGAGTGATAATATAGGGGCAAAGTAGCGGAACCAGAGAGACCAAGAGGAAAAGATCGAGTTTTGAGGAGGGGGCGGAGGAGAGGTGGGAAGCATGACGTCGGGAGGAGGGCGGCAGCCGACGTGGAAAGAGAGGGAGAACAACAAGCGGAGGGAGCGGCGGCGTCGGGCGATCGCCGCGAAGATCTTCACCGGGCTTCGGGCGATGGGGAACTACAAGCTCCCGAAGCACTGCGACAACAACGAGGTCCTCAAGGCCCTCTGCCGCGAGGCCGGCTGGATCGTCGAGGAGGACGGCACCACCTACCGAAAGGTCTCGCCTTTCTCTTCTCTCCCTCTTCATCTTTGCAACTGTTCTCCATTTTTGCCTCATAATATCTTTCGTTTTGGAGAGATCGGAGGTGGCTGCACCAAGTTGTGATTTTGATGATAGATCTCCTGTTGTTTTGATGATAGATCTTTATCTTTCGGATCCTTTTCACTATTTTGCTGCTTTTATTGGATCATTGCTAGCTTTCTTTTGAGATAAAAGTACCGTCCTTCAAAGTTTTTTGGGTTCTACTGTTGATGATTTTGGTATGAGATCTGAGTATTTTGTTTATGCTAATTGATCCAATTTTTTTTTTTTTTTATTAACTTGCAGTCTTCTTCTGTTCCAGTAGATGATAGATCCTTCAGCTGTATTCCCCTTCTGTATGTCTGCTTGATGTGGACGACCAAATGGACTGTTTCAAGCAATAAAATCTTAGGTTATTTGACCTCCTCCTCTGTCTTTCACTCTTTCGACTTAGATTCCATGCGCTTGTTCTAACACAACTTCGTGTCTTTGGTTAGTCTTTCTCATGTGTATGGTCCTGTTGTCTTGATGATTTGTTGCCCCTTCAATACTGTGATCCTTACTTTTGTTCTGTTCTATCCTTGAAAGCTTCATCTTCTTTTTCTATTAAAGGATAAAGATCCACTTTGGCGTCTGTTTTTCTTTAGATTGAGTTAATTTACATGCAATCTTATCTGCATTCTGGCATTTTATCCAAGATTGCTCTCAACTCATGTCCTTATATTGTTGCTTTCCTCTTGATCCATTTCATGTGAATTACTCAGTTTGAAGTTGGTTTCTGCTGCTTCTCATTCCCTCATCCCCTTTCAAGGGGGAAATCGGTGTAAACATTCTCCTACTTGCATGAATCTGCAATGGATGATTAAGTTATTATCTAACTGTTAGTTGATTAGTTCGGAATAAAAAGTAGAAGATGATTGGGTATTCACTATCCGAAAACCACCAATTTTGATACCGATAATTTCTTCTTGAAGCTCTCTTCTTTTAGCATTATAATGCATTAATCGAAAACCACCAATTTCGATACCGATAATTTCTTCTTGAAGCTCTCTTCTTTTAGCATTATAATGCATTAATACTACATTGGTGATTGAATTATTGACAGGGTTGCAAGCCTCCCCCACCACCTCCGGAATCTGCCATGGGAGGGCCATCTGCAGGCATAAGCCCATGCCCCTCGTCCCACCAACTGAGCCCACTCTCCTCGGCATTCACCAGTCCTGTCCCTTCCTACCATGCAAGTCCGTCGTCGTCGTCTTTTCCAAGCCCCAGCCGTCTTGATAACGCCAACAACCCCAGCATGAACCCTTCTTGCCTCCTCCCCTTCCTCCGAAACCTCACCACCCTTCCCCCGCTTCGCATCTCTAACAGTGCCCCTGTGACCCCACCCCTGTCATCGCCTACTGCTTCCAGCCCACCAAAGATCAAGGCTCCAGACTGGGATCAGAATTCGTTCCGCCACACTCTATTTGCAGCATCTGCCCCTGCTAGCCCCACCAGAGGCCGCCACCATGCGCATCCTGCAACAATACCTGAATGCGACGAGTCTGATGCTTCAACTGTTGATTCTGGCCGGTGGGTCAATTTCCAGATGACAGCGCCAGGGTCCCCAACTTTCAACCTTGTCAACCCTGTTGCTGCAATGCCGGTGACCGCAGCAGGTGCCATAGGAGGAGGAGTGCCTGAGAAGGGCCGAGGAGGCATGGAGTTTGACTTCGAGAGTGGGAGGGTGAAGCCATGGGAGGGAGAGAGGATTCATGATGTTGGAGTGGATGATCTTGAACTCACTTTGGGAGTCGGGAGCACAACATCAAAGTGAAAGATATCGAGCCCTCGTTACTTCATGAATTGCTTTGCCAATTTGATTTGATGCTCAGGTCTTCGCTGTCCAACTCTCGTCATTCTGTGGTTTGGTTCTGTTGCCCTCACCTTTTTGTTTTGGCGTTCAGTAACCTGTTTGTGCATGCATTACAGATTCTTTCATTACCTTTGGGGTAGGCTAAATTGTTATGTGACTGCTAGTTTGATGGCAATTTCTCATCAGTATATTTTAGGGCCACAGTGGAATCTACTATTGCTTGCTAAGTGAATTCTAACATCTTGCAAGAAGTTGCCACTTCTGGTCCCTGATCATTTAATCCCGACCAGGATGTTTAAGTATGTTTACTTGAAGCGATACTGCAAGTTTTGTTGTATATAGGTGTTAAATTATTTTTGGATTGCCAGGTAGAGAAGCAGAAAAAAATTCATGTGGAATGATCTCATCCATTACACTAAAATTATTCTTATTCTTGGTGGACACATCTCATTAAATACTCGATGATGAACTCTTAATTATGTCGGTATGACACTTCTTTGCAAGCTGTTTTCAGCTCAGTTCGATCTGGTTGATCATGCATCTAGCTTGGAAGTAGTCAAATGCATTAAAATGTGAGGGTGGATCATCCTTATTCTAATTTAAGCAGCTCTATGAAGATCTTTAGAAAATAGAAACAGGTGAGTTGTGAGGATTCTTTGCTGTGTATCAATTTTATTATGTCTGCATGTATTTTTCCTTTGTGGCATTACAAGTCAGATGATTTTTTCATTCATTTTACAGTTGTGGAATTATTTCTGCTCTGCCTCTGACCACAATCTTTTTGCAATTTTGTAAACCTGGAAACTTCAATGGGATACTTCCATCAACAACACTGATACATGTTGAACTACCATTCATTTCTTGTTTTCATATAGAAATTAAATCTACCCAGCTTGATTACAATCTTTGCAAGCTGGTTTTTGGAAACCTGTTTGAATCTTTGCAAGTGTTAATTGGAGCTCAGGATGCAATAATTACTTTGTGGTTCTAAACCAAACATGAAACCAGCTTGGTACAAAGAATGTCTTGTTGGGTCCAAAGGCACAGCATGAGGGCTCCTCTCCATGTGATGTGTATTGAGGTATGGTATGTATAGCTGCTGGCCTTCACCACATTGTGCTGCTGTCTACCAAACACTGCAGAAGCATAATTGAAGACCCACATCAATTTTGAAAGGCATGGCTATGGCTGGAGATTTAGCAATGGAGGTTGAAGGCATGACATTTGCATTTCAATCTGAGTTCTGAATTGGTGGTTGCACTTCATCAGCATGTAGATCAATCTGTTGTCGCCTTGAAATATCCAATCAAATTTGATATGAAAGCATAATAAGAAGAATGAAAAAGCTTAATATCTAGTGAGATGGGCACATAAATTGTTATAGGACTGCTCTAGCATTTTTTGTACCACAAGAATTGAAAGTTAAACCCTTGCCAATCTACTTGAGTTTATCTTTTTGAGTAACAATGAATTAATAATCCCTCTATGCGGAAAAAGTGGTAGCTATCAAATGAATTTAAACCGTGAGTTTATCCACGCTTGAAGTATTCGTTCTACTCGCGTAATTCTCCATCTACGTGGAAAAAGTGGTAGCTATCAAATGAATTTAAACCGTTAGTTTATCCACGCTTGAAGTATTCGTTCTACTCGCGTAATTCTCCTTCTACGTGGAAAAAGTGGTAGCTATCAAATGAATTTAAACCATGAGTTTATCCACGCTTGAAGTATTCGTTCTACTTGCGTAATTCTTATAAGTCAATTTAAGTCTTTATATATTTATACGAACGTAAGTTTTGTGTAAAAATATTTTTTATCCTAGTGATTTACAAACTGTTCGACATAAATTTGGCAGAGAATTCTGCATCCAATTTTAAGCCTTATTTTGGTACAAACCCACTTGATCATTAGCAGAACTTTTTGGTTTACAACACCTGTATTGACCACCATTTCTAAAGCAAACCTCACCAGTGGATTGCACAGCACCAGAGTGTTTGATATGTCATATAAGTAGCAGAGAGGTTGATGATAACAAAGAATAAGTGTATGTAGCTGCACTTGTAACAATCTTCTCCACATCAAATAACACAAACAAATGACAGCTTTGAATGGGTGTGCATAAAGGCTCTGAAATAGAGGAGATTAGATGGCCACGTTTTGCTCTTCCAAGGCTATATTAGCTGTCCACTGTCCTCTTAATCCCAAGTCTTAATGATTAAGTAGGGAATCCATCACCACTCCATTAGTTTATCTGTTCCTGTTGCCATCATAAGGTGCTAAGTATGTGTTTGTCACTGTTCCACCAGTCCTTCAAGCCACTGTTCATCTCTTGGCCTCAAGTCAGCTTCATTCGGCATCCCTAAACAAATCACCTTAACTCGGGGATCGGTCCCTCCTTCAATCCAATCAAACAAAGAATCCAGTTTACCTCGATCCCCGTTCCACCTCACGTCGTGCCACGATTCGAGGATAGCCTAAAGCTGGATTACGTGAATCTTAGCATGTTAGATGACAACAACCCGAGTTAAAAGTCCATGACAAACCACACACACCAAGTTCTCTCCATTATGTTGATGGAGATGAAGCATAGTTTGCTTTAATGGCTGCATGAGTCGGTCAGTGCAAGCCAGCCAGCCATAAGCCAGCATTAAAAGGCTGTAACTTTGAGGGGTGCGATGAATCTTTACGATCGATACCTCCTCACAGTTGGAAATCGGGAAACAGGGAGCAGGGGGTGTCCGGGAGAAGCATGGCAAGCAATCTGTTTGAGGGCTTAACCTTGGTTTGTGAAGAAGGGTTAAGCATGTGAGGGAATCCAAGCATGCTATAATCTTTTCTACTAAACAAGTACAGTGCTTCGGCCTTTCTCCCAGTGGATTACCAATGCTTATCCTCACAACACTGCAACTCTTTTTTATCTTAATGAGCTTGCTTTGCGCAAGTGGTAAGCAGGAATCAGATTGGCACATGACAAGCTCCTGTTCTTCTTCCTTGTTACGGTTTCATGTCTGTGACTTTGATCTATAAGCTTAAGCAAGCAGTCTCTTGACACACTGGTTTTGGCTCGCTCAGTACATGCATGACAGAGCCGAACAGACTCTTCTCCTCGAGAAGAAAGGAGAAGAGAGATGAATGGAACACATTGTTCTTAAATAGAAATTATTCTAGTAGGAAAGGATTCAGTTTCCCCCACCTTCATCTTAGTCTACCTTATCCGACAAATAACTAAAGATGAAGAAGACACTGCATATCCCATCAATGAACCTGTCCTGTGAACTGTTTGCTTCACTCATATGAAGTCACCATCCCGACAATGTCTCATCTCATGGCTTCCCCTGATACTTGGGTCATCTTCACCAGCATACTTAATTCAAGTCACTACTTGTGCTGCTGCCAAATCTTGTCTGATATTTCCTGAGAAGTATGATCGAGAAGTTGGAGGTGTGGATTACTTCATCTCCACTCATAAGCTGATCCTGCCAACTACAAAAAAGTACAGTAAAGGTGATGAGCTAGTATTAGCTGGAGGAAGAACACAAGGGCTGCTACAAAAGGCTCCAGGATAAGGACTGTCTCAAAGAGGACATCCGCCTGCAACTCCGCAGGCTACAATGTCTCCATTTCTTCCTTCCTCCACATACAATTGATGTAGCCTTGCCGAGTCCATTTCACTGGAACAGCTGCAGAATATTCCATGATGAGAAGTGACACTCAGGTAAAAGGAAATTGAACTGAAACATGATTACATCATGTGTTTTGGAGCTACAGATATGCTGGCTCCTCCCATGTAAACTACTACAAAGCTTCGAGGACACATCCTTCATCAATCAGATGCTTCATTACGCAGAGTAACATACCCTCGTGTGGCATGTGAAACTTGCTTGCACATAAACTAAAATCATGATGAACACTTAGTACAATGTTTGACTAAATGATGCTGAATGGAAGTTTGGCAGCTGCCTTTGGAAGGACACTCACATATCAGGTTAGATGAGAAGATAAAAACGAGAGAGCTTGATGAGAAGAAGACACTGGAAGCTGCAAGCAAGATGGTAATGGTCATCAGCCTCAGAGGGTACACTTGGAGGGACACTAGATGGCGACACCTGTACACGGATAGAGCGTAGGCGCCCTTCTCGGGACTCCCAAGTTTTGGTGACGCGTGTTGAAAGCGAAAGCCTTTGAGGTGCGTCCCATGTGCACTCCTTTTTGGTGCCCAAAGGCGAAGATATCTTCTTCACCAACCCTTTTAAGCTTGAGTTATCTCTCTTCTCTCCTCGGCCACAGCTCGTCTCATCAATGGCTACCAAAACCATTTTAGCCAGTGATGGGAACGTAAAGGCGGACAGAGGTGAGCTACGTTCTACTACGGTAGGAAGCCTACACGCTTGTCACATGCATCATAGGCACATAATATTAACCAAGCCATAGGCATGAGTTCGGCTCAAGACAAAGACCCACGAGGATCCACAGTAGGACGGCCATCATTCCGTACATCATCTTCCGGGGGGACCATTTTTGGCATTCACATGAACAGAGAGAGAGAGAAGGAATATAGTAAGCAGATAGTACTCTTCGAAAGCAATCCACCAAACCCATACTCTTCTAGCTAATGGACTGGAACAGGGAGAAGAGGGGTGTTGACTCTCTCTCTCTCGCTCTCGCTAATGGAGAAGAAAGACAGTGGCTTACGGCATGCAATAAAGAACAAGAGGGGTGATACTTTTTGTGACTGCATGAAAACTACCATAAACACTGAGACAGTCAACAATGTCGTCGAAGCAAGACGGTTAGTGGAACGCCGACGACAACCGTGTGAAGACCCGAACAAAATGGCAATGGCCATCTCCCAGCTCGGTTTCATCTTCGCACACGCCTCTCCCCATTTTAAACCATGGCATTCATGTCATTCTGGCCATCCTCTGAGGGCTTTTGAGTCTGCCGTCCTCCTATAAGTAAGCCTCGAGACTTTAACAATGGGCATTAGCAACAGTCGTCCTCCTCGTCCTCCTCCCTAGCGTTATTCAAGCTCGTACTACAGTGCTAAGCTAGCACAAGAAAGATTTGGTGTGGCTTTCTTGCTCTGTGACCGCTAAAGAGAGCCCAAAAGCTGCACTGTACACAAGGGAGAATATGAGCGAAGGTGGTGTGAGTCCTGTGGAAGAGAAGATGCTGTTCCCCTCACCCGTAGCGTCCGAACTCTGCTCTCAAATGCCTCAAGGTTTGACCACTGTCCAATGTTCTTCCGTGCCAACTCACGTACTACCATGTACATGTCCAAATCTGTTGGAGGTGATGACGACGTGCGTTGCAAGAGCTAAACGCTTTCTCTTTCGTGGTCTTCCTCAGCGTCGGTAGGCGAGACGAGAACGCGGCGGAGGAGGAGGAAGGCGAAGGGAGACGGAGCGGGAGGAGACGCGAAGAAGAAGCGGCTGAGCGACGAGCAGCTGAAGTTCTTGGAGATGAGCTTCCAGGACGAGAGGAAGCTGGAGTCGGGGAGGAAGGTCCACCTCGCTACCGAGCTCGGGCTCGACCCGAAGCAGGTGGCCGTCTGGTTTCAGAACCGGCGGGCGCGGCACAAGAACAAGCAGGTGGAGGAGGCCTACGCCAAGCTCAAGATGGCTCACGACGCCGTCGTCTTCGAGAAATGCCACCTCGAGAAAGAGGTATTAATCTATTCTGCGGCAGCGGTTCCTTCTTGGATCTTCCTGGTGCTAACTAAGCATATGGTTCTAATTGCAGGTGTTCAAACTGAAGGGGAAGCTTTTGGAAGCCGAAGCGGAGATAAGGAAGCTCTCGTTGGGCGCCAGCGGTGCTGGAGCTTCCGGCAGCAACGCCGAGAGAGGCGGCAGCAGCCCGAGCTCATCCCTGTCAACTGTTAGCCACCATCCATTAGTCGGAGAGTTTGGGGTGGAAGGAGAAGCTGACCTCATGAACATACAAGAGTATAACTTCAATAGCTACATGATGGAGTGGGCTAATTTCTATGGTGTGTAAAAGTTATTGCCATTGTTGTCATGATTTATGTGATTAATCCTCACCAGTTAAGGCTCTTCCACTGAATCATTCTCCTCACTGACATCAACAAGAATTTGTAGCTGTAAAGGCTGCTGTAGGAATCTAATCTTATGTGTAAAAGGGATTGTGTTCTAAGTGTTCAGTTTTGTGAGCCTTCTTATTGTTGTCTCAAATACATCAGGTGGCAAAAGAGGTTTTAATCTCACCAGAAGAGCAATTTTGTAGTTCCAACACAGGAGAACTCTCCTGTAATACATATAACTAATAACTGGGATTAAGCTTGTAGCATTTATTTGGTGAAACCTAATCTACTGCTGCTGAACTCTTATGCATAAAATGCGATGATGAGTTTTGTAGATTAATTATCATGAAAATGATGGGACTTTCAATGGAAAGGATTGAAAGAGACACTGAGGGGAATGAATCAAAAAAGTTAGCATGGCTGCTACCTTCTTGCAATACTGTTCTAATATCTATCATCTATGATCTTTTCTTTTTATCCTGCAACCTGTCGACTGTCAAATCATGATAACAAATGTCAAGTACAATCCTAAAATCCAGCAAGCCATGCAACAGATTTACCAAAGAGTTAAGAACAAATCACCAATATTGAATGCTTGAGTTTATCAATAAGAAAAATAAACCATAATACAGTTACTCAAGCTTATCTTTCACCATGAATTGCAAAACAGTTCATTGCATACCTTAGATTTGGTTGCATCCTGCTATAACTTCAAGACTTTGGGCCAAGAAATAGACATAGAAGTTAAAAGGGAGTACCCTGAGGCATTGCAGATACAATGAGTTCAGACACAAGTGAGTTTGTCAACCATGTTCCCACTTGAAACTGTCAAAACATGGTTCAATTAATAGATTAATGAAAATGCAACAGCATAACAAAAGCATTGTTACTGAATCACATCAATATGTCCATCAACGTGATGATATTTTGACCTGTCTGAGAAGTAGCATATGAAGAGCATTGTTCTTGCTTGAGTACTAACAGCCACAATAGTGTCCTGCCATTACAATGATACTCTATCAAATGCTTTCTCAACAGAAACAGAACTCAAAACTTGCCACACAACTCAAGAAATTGACAGGAACCATGCACAACTTTAGTTTATCAAAGATTAGTGCCTACAAGAGTAAATAAAATGTCAAGCAGAAAAGAAAATATTAACGGTACCATAAAAGAAAGCTAATCAAGCATTAATATTTCAAGGAAAGTGGGTTAAGAAGATATCCAAAAATTTGGGTCTATGAAATAATCATACAACAAACCTCAGATGATCAGTGCTACAAAAGTCTCTGTTCAAGTGAGCAACCTAACAAATAACAGAAGCATTGCACATCGTTTAGTGATCTTAGCTTTCCTATCCACAACGAGCTTATACAACAAGTTCAAAGCTTATAGCACATTATGGGTAGCCATCTTTCTGTACCAAGATATGCATTCACAAGCTTTCCACCGGAGAAAACTAAGAAACCATCAGGTTTTTTCTTGATCAACAGATCCTGCTATTTTCAGGTATTCTTTATTGGAATGGCACCAGACCTAACTCCCAATATGAAAGGCACTTCTAAATGGAGGTGACAACAGAGAAGCAGCAGAGAAGCGTTTCTGACGCAAAGAAATCGAGGACAGACAACTGAAAGCACTCCTCAGCCTCCTCCTCTCACCATCCTTGGTTTGCGGAACTGGGTCATGTTGAACAGCAGTTATCTTAAGGGCTTCGGGCAGTAGGCAGTTGCAGAGGGAACCTGCAGAAAAGTACATCACTAGATAATTTGATATGTCCAGGAAGATTGATAGTCGTATGACGAGCTTAGAATAAGAAAAGACTAGATAAAATAGATACGTAATGAGTAACATGCTGCCGATCACAAACAAATGGATACAAAGAGAATAAGACATTTCCAAGCTCATAATTTTGACAAATGAAGAATGCTTTCAAACATGAGGTACAGTCTCTGGACATTCAGATAGTGGATAAAAACTTTCCTGTAACATTTAAGTAAATGTAAACTAAAAGGAGAAGAATTAGCATGTGTCGTTGCAAAAGATGCCAAGAATGTCAAGTCTTTTGAATGGCATCTGGATCCTTGTCCACAATAATCAGACAAAATGATTGACAAATTTCTTCAAAAAGATCTTAGGAAACATAAGACTCACAATCCTCATGGAAACTATAAGCACCTTCGGAGACTTTAAATATGAGATACGTTCTTCAATTACCGTGTTTCATCTCTAAGAATCATGTTATTAATGAATCACTATTAAATTGTATCCAGAATCGAAGTGAAATATTTAGTGTGGCACTAACTTAGCTTTCAAGTGATGATAACAGATGTGCTGAAAGTACGTCAGTCATTTGCATGCCATATATTGCAGTTTTAATGGTGATACCTTGTTATCAAAATATGGTCATAAAGTGAAAACCAATATTCTGAGTCATTCAATAGGTAGATCATTTGAAAATACAAACTCTAGTAGTTCAATATCACCATAAAATTCTCATAATTATTCTAGAAATAGACTAGCTCGTATTTCGAACAAAAAGTTGTACCTATCCTAGCAAGTCGGTTCACCCATTTTGGAATTGAGTTACCAGTCAAGTTAAAACAGATATCTTGGCAGAAATGGTTGCAGTTCTTCGTGATCAAGTGGTAGGTGTCTCCATTATAATTTACAGACTGAATTTCCATGAACTCTCGAACCTGAAATGGGTCTAAACATGTTGTACCCATGAATATTGATTTCCTGAACCTGAATCCTGGACATTGATGAGGCTCAACCTCAAAGACTCCACTTGTTGGATAGTCATGTGCGCCAAATGCATATTCCACCCCATGAACTGCAAGAATATATATAGATATATTAAGAATGAGGGTTAAAGTCATATTAGTGCATGACAGATAACTGATTTTATCATAAGAATGTAAAGACAAGGTAAAATAAAGGAGACTACTAACCCCACAAAATTGACATGGAAGTAATAATTCAACTATCAATTTGTTATAGTAATCAAACATCAATTTTTCCTCACAACTACTAGTATTTATATAAGACGTAAGTTTTCTTAACAATCTTTCATGTAATAAAAGAAAATAGCAACATTTGTGGGCCCCTGGTCTTAGGGGGTCTGTTGATCAGCAGATGTGACCATTCTGACTAGAAAAGAAGGCTTGCAACTCCACAGATGAGCACCAAAAGAGAATTCCTAGTCTCACGAAAAAAAAAGGCGACTTACAGTTGGCCAGCCTATGCCAATACAAGTCAGACAAGGAAAAGAGGGTGGATGAAATACTAAAACCACACATGCCTAAATAGACCGTGGACAAGATCTGAGTGAGGATCTGTTAAGGCTAGTCGAAAACTCAAGTATCAGGTTTTTAGCTGGTTTCAAGGATATTTTGGTTAGCAATATAAATCTAGCCTATTGTGGTTAGGATCGGGGATTGATGTCCCTATAGAAATGTCATGAAAAGCCACTTACATTATCCTATGGGGACTTATTTTTCTCTCCTAATTTTCCAGCAACAAGGCTGCTAGTTTCTCTAGTTTGGCACCTTATTGCCTTTCTCCTCCTCGAATTGGAGAAATCCAATTACGAAGGTCTAATACTAACACATTCATGTACTTGTTCCCATCTTAGTAAAACTTCTTGAAACTATCACCCATGGAAGTAGCCCTACTGGTCGGACCACATAAATACTGTCTGTTGTCTCTCTTCCTCTCCTCTTTTCTCCATTTTTCATGTCCTCCGTGCTTGGGTCCTTGCTACAATGTAACTTCTAGATTGACAACACAAAAACATCTTCGTCAACTATACTTACTGCACATATGCTGAGCTAATAGAATTAATTTGATTGCTTAAAGAAATAACAAATTTAATACAATGCCCATAAGCAGCCTACCTTCTAAAAAGAAAAACAGCTTACAAATGTTCATGCAGCTAAGCATATGTAAGATCTTTCACTATTCAATTCTCGAACGGGCAGCTCATTTAATGATAGGCATGTTTAAAATTCGAAAGATATCATTGCAAACATGCTTCTCATTAGCTGCCTGTTAAAGATTTGAATGGTAAAAATTCTTATAATTACTTTTATACAACATCTGCTCCTTTGCACAAGAATTTATAAGATGCTGAAGATTCTTTTCGTAGGTATGATGCTTACTGGCACATACATCGATAAGCTGCTGAAGAAAACTGTACCTTCAACACCTGTGTGAAATATCCCAAGGCCTGCCCAGTACATATAGCCATTAATTGGTGTCAAGTCATACACATTTAGATAAACAGGTGCATTTCCTGATGTTCTGCTGGCCGATCGAACCTTTGAGAACATACAAAACCGATTGGAAGATCTCTTATTTAGCCGAAGAGGTAACAGGGATTTCCAAGCCTTTTTGTAGCCTGACTTCATGTTCCTTCATGTGGAAAAAAAAAAAGAGAGAGAGAGAAAGAGAGAAAGGTTAACAGACTATCAGAATATAATAGAAACATTAATTGTTAGATGGGTTATTCTGTCAAAGAGCTGACGAGAAGAACCACGCAGAAATTTCTCAATGCTTGTTTTCTCAAAAGTAATTCTGATAACTTATATCAAATTAGCATCATTTGAATTGCAAGAACAGCAACAAATATTGCCAAGAGCAAAGGAATGCTAGGAAAACGAAGTAAAAGAAAGAAAATCATTTGTTCCAAGGGAAAGAGACGAAAAGAATTATTAAGAAGATGTTTATCCGGGAGGAACAAAAAAACAACAAATTAAAGGCAGCTACTTGATTGATTCAAGCTAAGGAGCATTAAAGTCCATACGTTATCACACTAACAATATAAGATATCGCCGGCATATAAAAGGCTCGAAACAAGAGGAAAAAATAACTCCAGCAAACCCGAGCAATCGAAGAATAGATCAACTGGCAATTAACCGTAACCCTAAGCAATGAAGAACGACTCGAGCACTTAGGAGAACAAGCGCATAACTAAAGTAGATAAGCAAAAACCGTGCCCTGATTTATATGGTCGGGAAGACCTAAGCAACACAAAACCCCGTCCAATAAGTGGCTACTAGATAGATGTACACTGCCAAAAAAAGGTGGGAGAACATTATTTCTCGAGGCAGCAATCGAAGCACACAAGAATTAAGTTTTTACATTTATTGAACTTTTGACAAACCGCACGTACGTTTGCTAAAAAGGCGATCTTTATTCCACGACTGGCTCACAATAAAACCTAGTTTACCCTGAAATCAAGAGGAATCTACCTACATTTGGAAGGTGAAGACAAAAAGAAGAACCAAAAGACCAAATATTTAGCTACATCCGTCCGAAATCCCTTCAAACAAAAAAATGATCTCTTACAAGATTTTTCAAACGAGTAGCTCAAGAAAGGGTGAGCCAAAAGAGGTTGTTGAAACAGAGGGGAAAGAGACGGACTCACCCTGCTCCAAGGAAACCCCCGGGATCAAGTCATCGCCCGCGACAGCCCACGAGGTAAAGGCGGCATCTTGAGAGACGGAGGGATCACCACCGGCCCTCCGCCGCGACACCAATCATGGGGGGGTGGGGAGACGGGAGAGATGTCGAGAGATTTAATTGCGGGGTAGAGATCTGCGCCTCCGGTAGGTGGGCTTGGCTTGGTCCGGGGGGATCGCTCGCAGTGCCGCTGCGGTGGTCTCAGGAAGAGAGGGCAAAGCTTGGCCCCCGTCTGCCTGCCCGCTGCTGCTGTCGTTGTTGCGCAGTAAAATAAAGGAGGGACAGCCTGCCCTCTCAAGGAAGGCGCGCTTTTTCCAATGCTTTCCGACGACAACAAATATGTGTTGATGGGAGAAAGAAGAGATACCACCGTATGCCAATAAAAAGATGAAAAGCTCAAAGGTGACCTTTTTGTTCCCTTACTGGCGTTATTGATATTATTGTTAGTCATTAGGGGCTATTTGATTCTGTGTTTGTCAGGTTAATTACATACCTTATCCCAAAGATGAGTGGGTGAGTGCACATTAAATGACACGGAGTCGCTGGTCCATCCAAAGATTTCTCTCCCTCTTTAAAGCCACACCTGCTTCTCCTCCTCCTCCTCCTCCTCCTCGGCGGATGGATTCACTCTCATTACTGGCCCTCAAATCATTTTCACAGCACCTGTTTGTCCACAACCCCAGGGAGGGGTTGTATCATCCATGTTCTCTGAGAGATAAAAGACCTACCACCTACCTCACCCCCTCTTTGTCCTTGTGCTACTTCAATGGGCAAGCAAACATCAAGGTACAGTTGCATTGCATGTGTGGCCTGCATGCTCCTAAACAAAGACTTTTTATCTTGAATGAAAACTTTGCCAAATTATCATATTAGAATGAATGAGACACAAGGACAAAAAGAAACAACGTTTTGTTACCATATCTCACACAAGATCCCCTCTGAAACATGGGATGAGGTGTAAAGAGTTTATGCAATCAGAACCAGGAGATAGATATACTAGACTTTAATGATCCAAACATGATAAACATTTCAACAACTAATCATGTGACTCATCTCAATAATCCTGATATTGTTTCAAAAAAAAATGATTATGAAGATGTATGCTTAGATCAAAACGCGTAGCCCAAAATAATAAAAAGACCTTTCTACAAGTCAAGTCTTTCGATCCATTTACTCATCTTACTAGCCATAATTTTTGTTTCAAGGTTTGAGCCTGTGAATGAAATGACAAATTCATTTGCTAAAGGGCTAAGAGTTATTTTATGGGTAAAGATTCTGCATATGGTGGTAGCGCTAATGAGAAAAACATAAGTATATTTGTTCAGAATAAATAACCAATCCATCTATAAATTTTGAAAGAACAAACATGTAGATGTGCCGTGTTGGCACACCAGAAAAATAGGAAATGTATATGGCCAAGCGTCAAAAGACATTAGTAGCTGAATTGAACTGATCCCATGCCTCCTGCAAGGAGAAAATGAAACAAATCAAATTTGTATTTAAGCAAAAAAGAAAACATACTACGGTGTCAATCAATTTCAACCATCCACTTCATTTATAATATCAAAAAAGGACAGTTCAATTATAAATCATTTAACTATCTAAAGGGACATTCTTGCTTGTCCAGTGTGAAGACTTTATCCTTCAGCTAAACAACTTATTGGCAAAATATTATATATATATCTCACAATGCTGTCTTAAGAACATAGTTTGCATGATGAAATGGAACTTTCAGAAGGTCAACCTAGAGTCTCATACAAGATCTAAATAGATACTCATTTTCGATCCATAAATATCATTGTATCAGGTGAGGGTCTTAGATCTACACCCAATAATGTGTCCAATAAATGACTCAAACCCTACCCAAAATTCTGTGTAAAGATCCTCATTTCTGATCCATAAGTATCAGATTCAGAGAGATCTTGTGATGTTTACATCCATATCTGACTCATTAGAATCCCCAACGTGTTAAAGGAGTGCAATGAAACATCTTGTAGTTTGTCATTCCAAGGTATTAGTCATAATTTAGATGCCATCAGGAATCACAACCATTTTTGTCAACAATCAGTAACAGTTGCCTGTTGGAGACAAGATGTTATATTTGTATAAATGCCAAAACCAACTCCCTTCTCCCCTAAAGAAAACTCCTTCCAATTGTCAGAGTTCCAGTTATAGCATGCACTGAATAGAATTTTATAAGATCTATATCACTTGTCCGTACATAAATTTGCATAACCTACATGAGTATCAGAGGGACTGATGATGAATATGAATGTGAATGATATATATGTATGTGTATGTGCATGCACGCACACACACACACACATACATATATATTATTAACAAGTAGATAAACTGTGGTATTGAAGTCAAGACAAAACAATGCCTGCAACTGGATGTACAACACATAATGAATAAAGTCAATAAACAATCCCAAGTACCTGCAAAATGTCAAAAACCTTTTCTGCAATATACTTCTGATGCTCAGCAACACCTCTTTGCTGTAGCTTATCTGGATGCAGACAAAGCAGCGCCTTCTGATATGCTCTCTTCACAGAAGTTCCTTCAATAATATCAACAAGTGGAACTGGTTTCCATCCACATTCTTTCCAAAGAACCTGGATGTATCAAAGAAAGAAAACAATGGGCATAGCATCCAATTGTCCATGTAACTATTAGATAATCACTGCTAGAAATCAAAACTCACATATTGCAGAGTTGATAGCAATGATCGGATATTTCCTTCTTTTCCTTTTGACCACTCCCGTATTTTGGCATCTGCAATCTGAAATAAACAAGTTGGCCAATCTTTCTCAGAACATTAATTAACATATAATTCATTTCTTGTTAAATCGAATTAGGTAACAATTACTTTTATTTGGTCTTGATGCGAAAGAGTCTGTTTATTTTCCATATGTTCTTGACAAAGTTGTTCCACCTGTGTAACAAAAGGACAAATATGTTCAGTTCACAGGAGGTGTTGCAAAGAACTGACAGCATCCGTAAATCAGCACAAGCATATATGTAATAGATCCAATAGTGCAATGATGGATCAAGTCAAGAAATTTAGAGACCATTCTATCAAGCAGAAAAGAGTAGTATAAACATGAGTTCCCACAAAGGGATGCAACCTAAAACAGCTTTACCAGACCAGATATCAGGGGATTTGTTGATGAACAGTGGATTATAGCCACCAGTGGTTGATCTTTTTCTTTCCACTTCCATGAATCAGCTTACGTGGGGCCTGTAAGTCCTTTTTTATTAATTTTTCATGTAATCTAAGTCATTTATATCCAAAAAGCTTGTTAGTTTCAAGCAAGGAGGCCTTTATGTTGATTAGTCTTTTTTAAATCAAATATTAACCAAGGAAGAGATCATTCTAGCAAACCTGAGTGTTCTTACAAAGTTGCTGGATTTCAACATATCTGGGTCCATGAGTTGCAGGATTTCAAGTTATTAATATCTTTCAGAAAGCAATTTCATTTTTAAACATTCATAAACTTTCTCCTTTTCTTATTTCTTGCCCGTTACTTATACATGATGCACTTCTTCTCTATTTCCAACAATCTGTAGTCTCACATAATCTGAGGCAGCATCAGAAAGATGGTTCAGCTAAATATGCTTGTTATTTCATAAACTAGAGGGTAAAATGTGATTTACTAAAACATGAAGGAGGAACTTTGGAAACTAGACATTGGAAGTAAGTTTCCCAGGTCTGGCATGTGGCATAGGACAAAAGTAGCAGAGAGCTTTTATGACAGTTAAGCGACTGTCAAGGGATGTGCTGGTTTTTCTGCTTATGTGAAATTTCAGAATGAACTAATTAAAAAGAAGTTCTCACAATAAAAGTTGGATTTCACATCTCAGAATGAAACACCCTGCAGCAGTAAAAGTATTTATGCCTTGCAACTAGGTCTTACAGTTCATCTCAATAGACAATAGGAAGTTCCCTGCCATCATGCAGGCAATGAAGCATGAACTTTTCAAGTTTGGGAGTGTTTACAAAATAATGCTACTAGATTTCAAATATGAGAGAACCTATGAGAAATGCACCAAATTGGAACTTGTCTAATCATGAGTCAAGTAACTCTCCCCGGAATTAATATCACCATCATTTCAAATGACAAGTATTCGAGTGATTTGAAATTTTCAAACTGACCAGGCTTACTCTTTGCTAAATTCATTTAAGATTAAATAGCTAATACTTGTATAGATGTTTCTAACCCCTTACACAATTCTCCTAGCATAAGTTCTAAAACCACATAAAAAATATCAGGAAAAAATAGCAGAAAAGATCATACCAAACATCCATCAAAATATACCAAATGGGATTCCTTAACATTACAAACTGGAGCCACAATGCTTTCTTGAGTTGAATCTGAGGGAAAAGAAATAATTAGAAATTTGAGAAATTATATTCTATAAATGAAAGAGATTTACGAGTTATAAAATGTAAATGAATCAGAACACTATAGATAACATGAATATCTAGTATATTAACGATGGAGCTGGTGTAACATTAGCGCTTGCTGTCATGCAAATGACAAAAAAAAAATCAGAAAGAGCTGCAAACAACTGGTACTTGACTTATCTAATTACCAATTTTTGACTAAATTACAAACAAAAAAGATTGTATTTATTCTCTGTTTTTTTTTTCATGCTCCTGAATCCATTGGTCTACTGCTTTGAAATTCTCTCAAGTTCATTATGCTGAAAATTAATTGACATAAACTGATCTTTTATGCAATGACCAATTCATAAGTTCAGTCATATGATGCCTATCAATTGCATGATATGAGATAATGGTTCAGAAGTTTCTGTTGTATTTATCCCGAATTGACCTGACCAAAACTCATATAAGACAACTTATTTTCCTATGAATTTCAGGAAAAGAAGAATTTTTTTTTAAATTCAGCTTCCACATATTCTTTTTTGCTCTAGATAACCATATGCTAGATTGGACCAAAATTCTAGATGATAAACAAAAGCAAAATTCCATGTAAAACATTCTACAGTTCAAATTCTAGAATTCAGATATGTATTAGGAAACATCATGTAACATGAGTTAAGAAGAATAACCAGAACTTGGCTCTAAAGTGTTTTTTCTTTCTGAAGAAGGGTCACCACTCAAAGGAACATTGGCGCTCGGATAGAAGTCAGGTATCTCACCCTTCTTTGAAGTTTCATTTACCTGAAATAGGTTTGGATCAGCTCAAAGAAAGAAGTGACTGTCATCTCATGTAACACTATCATAAATTCTTGGCATATCAGTCATCTTACTTCAGAAGAGTCTATGATAAAAGCTCCTTCCTCAGTAGTTGGGGCAGGTTTCATTTCCTCATCTGTCTTTGCAGCAGAAACACTAGCTTGGACTTCTAATTTGTTTTTGACTCTGTCCTTTTCTTTGGACTTCCTATCTCCACTCTCAAATGTGCCTTTGCGTTTTGGGGAACCTTCAAGATTGAAGATTTTGATGAACTCTTTTACCCTCCCTCTTACTTTGCTCCCATGCATCTTATCTTCCAAAGAAACTGGAATATCTTTAATCCTAGGGCTAACTGCATCAAGATGTTCTTCAGAGTTTTGTCCTTGCACTTGTTGCTTAGCATTAAAATCATCATTCATGTCTCTTTGACCACCACCTGCTTTTTCAGCTAATGATTCATGTCCTGAGGTCAGAAAAGCATAAGTTTAAATAGGTCCATGACAGCATTATCCAACTCAACTTGAGCAAATGTCATGTTACCATCTTTTTCAAAATCATCCTTGAAGAGATGATGAAGATTTTTTAACTCGGGTCTTTTAGTATCCGGTGTAGCAACAGAAAATTCTTTGATGTTATCGCTGATCATACCTATGCCAAGGGAAACAACATAAGAGACATGTTAATGCCCCTTTTCACACTTTTTAAATTTTACAACTTGATAAGAACACATTAGAATTGTAAACCAGACGATGGCAGAATGTAAATTGTGGACAGTAAGTACCTGAATTTCCAGTAAAAGTTCTGCTTAAGTGCTTTGAGTGTGACTCTGGCAAAACATCTTCAGTAATTGTTGAGCCTGCATCGCTTAATACCTTGTTATCATGAGTTTCAGTCTGATTGTTGGATACTCCGGTTGAGGTTGAAGTAGACATATCGTCATCATCAGATGGCAGGTCATCTGCTTGTATGACCACTTCAGGTAGCCTACTACATCTACCAACATCATTTGTTTTTTTTGAGTGAGAAGATAGAGTGAGTGACACTCCTTTGGCTGCCCATTTGTATAAAGAGAAATGAAAGTTGTTGCTGCCGATATAGCCTTCTAAACTGGTCGCATATCTTTCGGATTGACTACCCCTGCTGAGAGCTTCAGATGACCTACCCATGCCACGAGAAGTTTGAGTAGCTAAAGGGCTTTGACAATAAAAAGCGTGACCGACATTTCTCATATCATCAGGTGCTGGAGTTGCTTGGGAATCACTCGGTGAATATGGAAAAGTGGATGCATCAGGATCTCCATCCTCGCTTTTGTATGGAGCATGGTGTGCAGAAGAACTGAATGGCGGATGGTCTACGCCTTTCGTGAACCTCATCTTAGGGAGGCTGGAATGGAAAAGCTTGTTAAACCAACAGCAGTATATGAATGAAATATCAAAGCAAAAAGAAGCCAAAAAGATCATCTTTCCATATGGATGGTTATCTCGCTTACTTTCAAGTAGAGCAACATGGCCGTGCAATTGGCAGGTATAAGGGGACAACAACAAACAATGATCAGAGTACACTAATTGAGGATATGTGAAATGGATTATGGTCGTCAGATTAGAGCGCTTAAAGGGTATATGTTTCCGTGATTGCACTACGTTCTGCACCAAACAAGGTGGCAATAACATTGGGACTCAAGCTGGAACTCCAGCAGTAGTACGGAACTTGAATCCTGAGTGACAAGCGCTAGAGACAGTTCAATATGCAAGTAGGGTAACATCGAACCTGAGCTGCGGTGGCAGCGACGAATCTCCAACAAGAACAGGACGATTGGGGCTGAGAACCCTCGAACCGGGGGCCGAAGGGAAGAAGGGGTCCCGGTCGAGCTTCCTCGACGTGGATGATCCAGAATCGCTCCCGGGGAATATGTCCTCATAGAAATTGTCGCCAAAGTGCCGCCTCCGAGCCGGGCTTCCGAGTTCCCCGAACACGGGCTTCTCGTCGGCCAGCCCCGAGGACAGGGGGCGAGAGCGGGATTGGGAGTCGAGCGAGTCCGCCAAGCTGCGGCGGCGCTCGTAGAAGGAGGACCGCCTGGGGGGGCCACCGAATACGTCGGCAAAGTCGACGTCGGAGTTGCGGTGGTGCGGCGGCGGGGGAGGGGGTTGTTGGAGGTTGCCGAAGGGATCGCGGTAGGCGTAGCCGAGGAGGACGCGGTCCCTCTCGCCGAGCCTCTCCATGTCAGCGGAAGGTGATCGGATACTACGATTGCTTGGTATATTTGGTGGTTGCGATCATGGAATCCGGCATTCTTGATGAAGAAGACGGCGGATGGGAGCGCGCAGAGGGAGGGGATGGAATTGGAAGGGAAGGGTGGGCGAGGAAGAAGACAAAGTGGGGTTTGTGGCTGTGGATGAGAAGAGGGGAAGGGGGAAGGAGAGGGCATATCTCTCGCTCTTGAAGTCTGCTTTTCGCTGTTGATGGTGGCCAGTAGTTGCTTCGTTTTTGTCTGGTGTACAGCGTCGAGCGAATTGGGGTGGCGATGTGCATGACGACGACGACGACGAGGGGGAGGTCAGGTGGGACCCGGAAAAAATCATGGAGGAATAGGAGATACCAGTTTTAATTCTACGCGTTTCGTTACCCGCCTTATGATTTCTGAACCTAATTCGGGCCCCATGTCTCTCTTGCTAACAGTGGAGAACATGCTGTTGGGTTGTCGTGTGTGGGATATGTGTTTTTGCAGAATTTTTATTTTATAAAATTATGTATGTGGACATATCAAAATTTGTGATTTTTTAAAATCATATTTGGTTTGGATGTTGTATTACTTAAATACTAATGCTAATATTTATATTTATGGGATACTAATGATTTTTTTAATATTTAAAAGTTTCCTATGATATTCTTTAAAATCATATACATAGAGTTATCCGAGATGCCTCGAAATTGCAAACGTTAAGCTTCCGAGATGCCACTTGCATGAAGATCGAGGTCAAAAGAGATTTCCAAATTTGGTTCCTCTTACGCTAAAATTAAGTGATGTTTTATTGAGTGAGATTTAAGAAAACCTTATTAGAGATAAGTAGATGGCTTTGGGTCATCCCTCGAAGTG
The DNA here is from genome assembly GCF_036884655.1 of Musa acuminata AAA Group. NCBI lineage: Eukaryota > Viridiplantae > Streptophyta > Magnoliopsida > Zingiberales > Musaceae > Musa > Musa acuminata. The sequence goes on along the minus strand of NC_088344.1, from coordinate 37,010,466 downwards.
AAAGACTTGAGTTTTTGAATGAGCATCGGTATCTTATCGGTGTTTGCATTGAGTTGGATGCATCGACTTGTAAAAAGAGTGGTTATTATTCTCCTTTGGTGAAAGTATTGTGGGTTGGAGGTAAAGCCCCTTGGCTCAGGTATTCATCGAGATGATCGACGAGAAGACCTTCCTATAATATTGAGTCCTAGTGCTAAAAATATTATAAGAAGATATTATTAACATCCTTATCAGCTTGACATGGTTTAGACCCATGTACGTAAGGTTGTCTAAGGTGCCTCTGAGGTGGAAACATCGAGCTCTCGAGATGCCACATGTATAAAGATCGATATTGTGAGAGGTTTTTTGATTCAGTCCTTTCGATGCTTAAGTTAGTAACCCGACAAAGATGCATATATGCGTAAGTGGTAGAAAGTGATCACCTATGACTATGCTAACAATAAGCTTTTATACTTGGTTACCAAAGGATAAGATGTTTCGTAGAATATTCCATGGGAAAGCAACCCTCGGTCGTTTCTAATAATCTCTCATTCGTTTTTCCTTTACAAGGACAACTTATAACTATGTTTCTTGAATCATTGTCAATGTGAGAAGATTATATATATAGTTTGGATATCATACGAATAATTATTGATCGGTAATATTTTTATTATATTTATTTATTTAATGACATATGGATGAGATAATGGAGAGAGTAAACAAAGGAGAGATGAGGAAACCAAATGAGACCCGGTAGGAGTGTAATTTTGTTTAGCGTGAATCTTTGATATTATATTTGTATCTATAAAATCAATTAATTTTAAATTATTCAGATTTTTTAAAGTAAAATTCTCTTTTAGGTGACGGATAAATAATATATTCCAAACAAAGCGTAAAACGACGAAAGATAAGCTCCCCTTCCTCTCTTCTCTTTTCGGACTCTTCTTCCGGTTTGAGATGAAGCCATCCCGGAAAGCAAGGAAATGTTATACGATACGACACAAGAAGGAGAGAGCACACAAGTCCCAACGGAGGCAGGTCGGAGCTCCTGCCATCTTCATCGCCGGAGCCAAAACCATTCAAGAACAGGTCCTCATCCTTGTATACCTCTCGTCATAACTCTGATCCAGCGTCGACCGCGTGCCAGTGATATGCAGGAATAACTCTTATCACGTAAGCAGATAACTAAGAAGGAAAATAATGTTAATTAATTCCCTCATATATTATTGGGAATAAAAAATTTAAACATGTCATGTAAAAATGACATCTAAGAGTTTTAATTTTAATTTTTTATTTTTCATGTGTAGCAAACAAATACTAACTTGATCATCGATTTGGTGTCGAACCACAATACGAGTAAAATCTAAAGATCATAATATTTGAAGATTGAGCAAATCTGATCGATTTTATTATGTCCATTTGGTATTTAAAATTAATATAATTTAATATTATAAAATAATGTTTCACATCTGAAGAAGAGCTAATTCTGAAGGAAAGTCAAAGTCAAAGAGAGCAGACAAATCTCAACTTCAACCAAGTGGGATGTTGGCTGAGAAAGGATGATAGATCGTGTTAAACACCTACGAGAAGAGGGCAATCTCATTTCCAACAAAAGATGATGGTCCTGCGTTAGCGTGATCTAAGCGTGAGAGCTTACACATTCCGACATGCATCGTCTCTTCTCGGTTCTCACTGCTGCGGATGTTATGTTGGAATGAGACCGCGGGGTCGCTGACGCTTTCCGAGGCTGAGCAGCCATTATAGGCTTTACTAGTCATCAATCACTGTAGCACTTCGGACTTGGATTTTGTGGTCGAAAGGAGGAAGAAGGCAGTTCATATGCATCGGCGTCGTCGTCTTCTGCAGACATTTAGTGCCCCCACGTAATTGCTTTCCAATTGACGAGTTAATGCACGAGGTTCCCGTGTCTTCCTCGCAGTCCACCATGTGTCAGTTTGGCTCACTGTCACCGATTGACGTCTCCTTCCCCTCGTCGCGGTCTTACACCGCTACTGCGTCTTAAACCGGCGGAAACACGGAGGAGATGTCGGCTGCCGCACGTCACTTAAAGCATAAGACATGTCTGCACCGATGTTCTTGAAACGATATGTACCACTATATTTTACGTGATTTAAGACGTGCATTAAGACGACAAAAGACCCAAAAAAAGAAAAGGAACAAAAAAGAAAAGAACACAACATTCTTTGAAGCAAAAGAACGAATACATGCAGATCTTCCACCACCTCTTCTCCTTCCAATCCGCTGAAAACTCACCAGAGTGGGGGTATGCTAGCGAATGGCAGGGCTAGTCGGCTTTCTCTCCGACCCTACACGGCCTCCGGTAGCTGTTCCTGGTCCCATGTTGAGGCCACCGCCACCGATCGAAGTCATCAACGCCGATAGCCCCCCGTTGGGGGTGCCGCCCACCGGCCCCATTCCTAGCCCCAGAAAGTCCAGTGTCGCCGGTTTCGGACCGAACAATTGGGAGGATCCCATCATCAAGTCCGGCTCGTACGGGAGTCCGAGCCCGAGCCCCGCTGTTAGCATGGGAGATGGCTCCGTTTCCGACTGTTGCTGCTGCGCGTGATGATGGTGGCCCCATCGAAGGCTGCTATCCTGGAGACTCTCTTGCTGCCCCGAGGGAGCTGCATCGAGGCCGAAGCCTCTGAGGAAGGACGAGCCGGTCGCCGCGGATCCCATCTGAGCTGCCTTCTGCAGCAGCGCGGTCGCAGACATGTGCGGAGAGGGCGGCGGGGGAGCGAAGGGACGCCGGTCATGACCCTGCGCCTGCGGCGAGAACAACGGCGCCGGCCTTCCGTTGGTGGCGAGACAAAGCGAGGGAGGTTCCACGAAGGGCCGGTCGACCTGTCCCATCGCGCCCATCAGGTCGGATAAGGTGGCGGTGCCGTGACCTGCTGCGGTGGCGGCGGTGGCCGACGCAAAAAGGCTCGCGAACAGGCTGGTGCTGCTGCTACTGCTGCTGCTGCTGCTGCTGCTGTTGCTGGTGGTGGTGACACCGCTGGTGTTGGCCAGCGACGCTGAGAGCGGCGGCATGTATTGCAGCAGTGCGGTGGGCTTCTCCGGCTCTGTAAAGGGATCGCAAGCACGTTATGGGACCAAATAATAAAGGTCTCCTTTTTATCGGTGCTAGTTTTAGGAGAAGGGAAAGCAAAAGAGAGCAGTGTAAAGACGAGCAATGATGCCATGGAGATGAGTAGATTTCTTGCAACTTCTGATTCCATCCCCTTTAGCTCATCAATTGCGATGGAAAGTTTCGAATCAGAGAGCCCCTTGGAAGGAACGAAACAACTCCCTCAAAACGTCGTTTTCCTCCCCCCCTTCACACACCACAGACTCCACCTTTCTCCTCTCCATTTGGATCCACGACGAGAGCATCTCGGAAAGCATCAGATGACGGAAGAACCCAACAACTCTGTCCTAATCCCCGCTAAATGCGCGTTTTACTTTATCTTGTTGCCTGGGAAGCTTCAGATCCGACAATAGTCCTCCATTTATCTCCTCTTTCCGTAACAGCATTCTACCGCAGTCCAAAATAAGACTCGAAACGATGGACACAAGAGAACAAAGGAGGAGAACCACCCACCTTGTCTCTCCAGCGGTGTCACTTGCTGTGGCGGCAACGCCGCCGCCATCACAGCGGCCGGAGCTGTCTCCGCCGTCGCCGCTATTGCGTCCTGACCTGCAGCAGCAGCAGCAGCTCCGTCCTGAGTTGCCGCTGCCTTTCCGTCCGCCGCCTGCGGCTTTGCCCCGGTTTTGGCGCTCTCCTCCGCGAGCGCGTCGCAGAATGCTCTGTGGGTGATGAAACTGTCTCGCCTACCGAAACCGAACCAGAACACCATGAGCAAAACAGAAACAACGAATCCAAGATCCAAATCCTAGGCGTCACAACAACATCGACAGCTGCTGGTGATGCGGCGAAGGTGTTAGACGGCATACCGGGAGAAGAGGGTGCCGCAGTCGCAGCGGTACTCGCGGGTGCCGCAGACCTTGGAGTGGGCCTTCCAGTCGGACTGCACGGCGTACTTCTTAGAGCATTTATCGCACTTCCACTTCTTCTCGCCGTGTTTCCGGCAGAAGTGCTTCTTGATGCCGGTGAGATCGCCGAGCGCCCGCGACGGGTCGTGGTGCACGCAGCTCGTTTCAGGGCACACGTACACCCGCTTCCGCACCTCCTTTCCCGTCCTCTGCCGCAGCTTCCACGGCAAATTGTGCCCCCTCCGGTGCAGCTGCAGGTTCTGGTCCCGCTGGAACCCCTTGTTGCATATCTCGCAAACGAACCGGTTGGTCGCCATCAGCGTCTTCGGCGAGAGCGCGATCACCTCCGCCTCCGGATCTACCACAGACATCCCCATTCAAATAACAACAACAATAATCAAATAACCTTCACGCTGTCGAGCAGCCCTAATTCCACTTACCCGGCGTTCCGGGAAGGTTCCTTTTCTTCTTGACTACCGGAATCGGCGGCGGCGGCGGGTCCGTGTTCTGCAGCGCGGAAGGCTGTAGGTGGCCGGAGGAGGAGACGCTAGCCTCCCCGGACCCAGAGTTGGAGACGGTCATGACGGAGGAATTCTCCAATTCCATCATCCAAACCACTCTTTCTCTCTCTAACTTTCAACACAGAAAAAGAAGAACGAAACCAAAAAAGGAGAAGCTTTCACCAGCTACCAGTCCTTCAGATCACTGTTACACACCAAGCTTACCCAAACAATCCCTCTTCTTCTTCGATAACACGGCGAACAAAGCGGCCCGCTATCTGAAGGAAAAACGCAGACCTTCAATCCCTCTTCTTCCGATACAAAACAAGAACGGTGCCGACAAATCGGGCTCCCATTAACCGGCGAGACTCGGGGGCGAAAGGCAAGAAGGAAGCAGGTTTGGTCTTCTCGGGCGGCGCAAGCTCTGCAAAGAAGACAGAGAAGAGACGGGAAGAGAGAGAGAAAGAAATGCGCTCGCCAAAGTCTAATAAAGTGGTGGCGGAGGACACAACTCGGGTTAGGAGACGGTGGGACACATGGGGTTAACTCCGATCGAGCGACGTGGAGGAATCTCCTCGGTCCACGTTGCAAATGATCGAGCTCCCCGTCTTTTTGTCGTGTAGCGTAGAGCACTACTCACCCTTTATTTAATTATTATTAATATCGAAACCAATTTTAATATAGTTTTTCTAATTAAAAATTAAAGAAAGGAGGTGCGGTGAAACGGTGGTAGAGTGCATCGAACATCGCACAGCAGTTCCAGCTAATAGCTGATGGAAATAACGTCATCATCGATGCCAGTTAAAGAGGCAAATTTAAAGACTTATTTACGAAAAGCTCCCTTTAGGGCAACCAGTACAACACATTTCACAGGAAGTGCTGAACGACCTGCCGCACTGCAGCAGTGAGGAAGCCGTATGCGACCAAAAAGCCGGCAGGTTATTTATCTCTCTCTCTTCCTCCATCATCACCTTCGTTGACGAACGCTTTGTTTTCTTCTTCCTCTGTGTTATTTTAATCCCCAACCCTGTTGTTTGTAGGTTTCGTTCACTTAACCTGTTTGGTTTAAGAATTATATTATTGTTTATGCTCGTCATCTTTTGCATGCATCAGAACCTTTTTTGTATGGAAAACCATGCATTTGTTTATCATGGAACTCAAAAGGTTGATCAGAGTTCAGCTCCCCTAAAGCACTCAGTTCATATCTTCTTAAAGGTACTCTGCGTTAATCATTGTCAAACAGATGGCTTCCAATCACAAATCCACTCCAAGTTTCCAACCTTTTGTAACATTATCAGATCCAGCCACAAGTCTTTATTATATTATATGAAGCCACTGAGTTTGTCTCTAAAACAAAGAAGAATAGGAGACTTGCATCAGGTTCTCTGTAGTTGAGTCATGGAAGGATTTCCAGTATTTTTTTTTAGGTTATCTGCTCATCAATCAGGATAGGGGACAGCCAAAGTTTTATATCTCATGTGATCTCACACTGGTCGAGGAGAGAAGAGGCCGGTGAAAGGATCTTTCTTTATCATTTTTTCTACTGAGATTCCATTAGCAGTGTTCCTTTCAACTTCACTGAGATCATACTTCCGCATTGCCCCTTTGCCTGTGTGATCCACTTGCAATGATGCTATGCTTGATGTGGGGGCCTTGATGGGTGCCACTGCCTCTCCCATCACACCTTTGTGAAAGGATGTTGTGGTCAATGACTGCTCTCATTCATTTCAGATTCCAAACCTCAATGTCCATTTATCACACATTCAAAAGGGGGAACCCCTGACACCATTTGAACCAGTTTGAGTGGGTTTCGGAGGTCCTTTGGGAGGTACAAAGCATGGTTCTTGAAGGCACTATTCGATGGAGAACCTTATCAAGACATCTAATAAAACACTGTGCATCTGCCTACCAAACACCCTGTCCTCTTTTTATTGACTTGCATTTGCTCCTGCAATCAATGGAGGTACAGCTGCATTCAGAGTGAAGGGATGTTCTTGCCAATACAGATCCCAATGCCATTGCATATATCTATTTGTATGGCCCACGAAGACATAATAAGATTGCATAGTTTTATCAAAGGTCGAAGTTTTTTGTGACGAGTTTGTCTGAAAGCCAGTACAAGATAGATAGTCTGATACGCTTCACACTACTGCAAGCTCGCATTTTGGAACACCACTTGAGCTCTCATTCTGCAGGACATGGTGGCCCAATGAAGTAAAGGACTCTTTTGATTCTGCAAGGGTGAGCTTGGTTTGGATTCAGTGTCTCACTGTAAGGTTCTTGATCATGCCTTATCAGAATGCGGCAGATTCCAGCACCTCATTTATAGTCCCAACAGCCCCCACATTTGAAGAAATGCTCGGTCGCCATCGCAGAATCAAGCAGATGTTGATGACAAGGTTAGGTGCTGATCATATTTGTTTAGGATGCCTTTTTTTTTTTTTTTGTGATATCGCAGGAGAAAATCTGGAGGAGGAAGCTCATCAAAATCCATTGTCGATAGACACCAGAAGCTCATCAGCTCCTTTGAATCAGTACAACACCCAATAGATCCTCCAATGAGTTGGAACATGCCACGGTAACTTGACAGGCCTAGGCTCAGATTTTTCGATTAATAATGACAAAGGCCCATCAAATTTATCTTAGGAGGTTAATTGTTTTTTCTAATTTTATATATATATATATATATATATATATATATATATATATATATATATTCTGCAGCAATGCTCCTAAAGGCAACCACAAGAACAATCATTTGAGTCTTGTTCTGCATTCATAATATCCAGGGACACAGAAGGCACCCCATTCTTTGGCTTATGCTGCTATTTCCATATCAGATATTTGCATAATCTAAATCTTCGCATAGAGCTTGGAACTTCCATTGAGGGATTCTTGTAGCTGATAACAAAATTTGCTTGTGGGAATAGCTAATTCTTGCTACTTTTGACTTGCAGCAGACAGAAGGATATCTTGAGGCCAAGCATCATGATATGAACATGGTGAGAATGAATTGAAATCAAGCATCATGATATGAACGTGGTGGCATCATGAAGACAAAGCTAAACAGCACGCATGCCCATTAAGGCCCCTTCTTCCTGCCACTACCTTGAATTCTTCCATGTTGTATACTATTTGATCAACCTTCTTCTTCTTCTTCTCAATGTGGACTCCAATACCTTTCTTGTGTTTGAATCAAATGCAGAGGAATGACAAACAAAGTCTATGATCTGTTCTTGGGTAATAAGAATAGGCTATTGCTTGTTCATGGAAATGTCATCAGTTTCTTTGACACCTTCTAGTGAAGGATTTTGGCAACTAATCATTACAGGAAATGACTTACCCAATGGATTAGCTCAGAAACAGATCACAATCTATATTACAGTGTTGATGATTATGGTTTCATGGTTTAATTCAAGAATGATGATTCAGTCACACTACAAAGATATATATATACAAATGGAATTGCTTTACTAATCGTGCTAAGTATCCACACAATGGCACAGCCAATACAAGCACACAACCACGGAGATAGGCAAATAGTACTGATACTTAACTACAGCTACAACGTAGAGTGCGGGGAAGAGCGGCGCCGGGCAGCGTCGGTGCCCGCAGCCACCGCCGGAAAAAGGGAGTCCCAGATTTCCTCGAAGGCCGTGACGATTGCGGGGTGGTGTTGGCGTGAATTCAGGGACAGGAAGCATCGCAGCAGCTGCTCCAAACCACCAGCGTCGAAGATCTCCTTCTCCACCACCATCTCCGCCATCGACCGCAGGAAGTCCTCCCTGGGATCCTCCGACAGCTTCACGACCGCGAAGCTCTCCCTCACCGCCGGCGCCGCGCACGGGATCAGCCTCTTCACCGCCGCCGCACCCTCCGGCGATGGCCAGCTGCTCCTTCCGTCGCCGCGGATGACGCTCTTCCGCCGGCAACGGCGGCGGCGTCGCAGCACGGTGTCCGAGGGCTCCACGTCGGTCGTCGACATCAACGTTTCGGTTTCCTCGTCGCTGCTAAACCACCCACTATCGTCGTCGGCCGAGGAGTAACACCTGCCCCGCGCTCGGCGCCGCAAGAGAGCCCTCCTTCTGGACGCCACTTTTTTCCGGCGCCCCGTCGCAGCGGCGCGGCCATCGTTGGGATTGTCCCGCCACCGTCGTCGGAGTCGATCTTCGGGCGAAGGGAGGAGCGGCACATTGCCGTAGACGTGTGCGCTGACGCAGGGCACGACGTGCCACCACTTCTCCTCCTTCCGCCAGAGGTACGCCGGCGTCTCCCGAGGGGGCAGCGGCGCGGGCCGGGGGACGTCAGAGACGCTCTCTCTGGCGGGGCGCGACCGGCGGCGGGAAGGGCGGCAACAACTGGCGGAGACTAGTGGGGGATGGGGACGGCGGGGCAGGGGGAGGGGGAGGGGAGGCGGGTGATCATGGAAGTCGACGTCGAAGCCTTCGTCGGAGTTGAGGGAGGAAGAAGCGGCCCCGTTGTCCTTGGAGCGGAAGGCATGGAAGGAGGGGAGCACGCGGGACAAACAGAGACGCAGCCGCTTGGCCATCGGTCGAGAGCTCCGAGAACTCACGTAGTCTCTGCTCTGCGGACTTAAAACTAGGAAGAACCGGGCGGCTTTTATTCTTCTTGGCTGAACCCCTCTCTCTATGCGTGGGAGTTGGTTTAATGTGGAGCACCAACGGAAACCGAATAGTCGGAGCACGCCTGTCTCCGTTCGAGCAGGGAACACGAGTTTCCCTCTAACGAAACCATGGACCCCACAGGAACCGCGGCTTTTACTCTGAGAGGAAAACTGTGTTGCCTGCGACGGAACAGACAGGTGATTTCTAGTCCGCATGGATGGCCATCTACCTCTCAACTTCCCGATTAGATAATTAGTCATCATGACGCTCGCTTTGAGTACTTAGACCCATCTAATTGTAATTGGTGAGATGGGATTATCCTTTGCTCAAATTCATTCATCTAATCTTTAAATTGCCACTTTTTATCTATCTCCGTTTCTTGCATTAAAGTGCTGCGACTTTGTTAAAGCAGTAATATACAAAGCAGACAATTGTCGGGTCGTCTTTTCACCCATAATTAGCCCTTCTTAAACCCAACCCAAGTCTTCCTTGGGATTACAAAAAGCATGGTTTGGTTCGTACTCAGCGAACCGTGTTTGCAACTCGAGATGCTGCTTATCCGCTCTCCGCTTTCTTTCACGTACGCGTCGCTGCACACCGTCGCTGAGGCCGTACGCCTCACAGCTTCCACACGAAACCCGTGGCGCGAAAAGTGCGGTGGAAGCCAAATGACCCGACGAGGCGTGTCGATCGGCTCCTCGCGCGAACACACCCAACATCGAGAAGGCCCGATCGACCGCGGGCGTTTTGATTCATCGTGCACGTGTCAGGGTGTGGTTGGTGGCACGACTGCAACGGAGGCACGAACCGCACCACCCACGCCGCGGTCGTCCGGCTCCCTTCCCCGAAGCGGACGGCACCCGTCTGATCTCCGTCGTAGAGTCGAGATTGGTTCGTGCAGACGGGACCCATTTTGGAATTCCAAGGTGGTGGCACGCGAACTTCCACGCGTACAGATGGCCGGCCGTCGGATTCGAGGTCGTAAGTCGCTCTTCTTTTGAGGAGGGATTGCATCAAAGATTGCTCTTCCCGTTTCGACGACAGAGCCTCCTGCGGTTCGATTCAAAACTGATGCAGCAGAGCAGTCGTTAATGTCAGCTGGAATATTGCCCCCTGATCACCATCATGGCCAAATAATGACGGGGCGACAGCTTACTGTCGCTGAGTGCAGACTCAGTAGACTTACCCGCTACTGGAACGCTTCTTCCTCCGTCCTCCTGCGGCGCATCCTTTTTTGCCCCCCATCAGATGCGCTGATGAGTTTAAAGAGCTTTTTGACTGATAAGACCACTATTCACGGCTCGGATTTTAAAGCAAGGACGCCCAGCTTCTCTTTCTGCTTGAGTTTCTTGGCTGACTCCGGCAGTCTCGAGCCACTCAACCCTTTTGTGTTCACAGACCTGTGTGTGTGTTTGCCATTACAGTTCGAAATCGAGAAGGTGGTGTGATCAGGCTTCCTCCTGTTTCAGCTATTAGCAACTTCAACACGTCATGAGGGCTGAGAGAGAGAGAGAGGTTTTGACGAGGATGACCGACGGTACGTGTCTTCGGTGTCAGTCGATCATGAAATGTTGGCTTCAGCAGCAACATGTCGAGATATGGTGTTGCATGCACTGCATCGGTGTCACGGAGGTACCCAAGTCAAAATCTTCTTTTGTTTTTCGAAATCAGGTCAAGATGCTTTTGTCTTCCACGTAAAGTAGAAACCTCAGACTTGTCGTTGCCGGACTTTAAGCTGAAGCACAGATAAATTGCTCTGCAAAGAAACATAGAGTGAGAGATTTAGGGGATCGCAGGTAACAGACCAAACGGATATCGAATTTATCGTAATACTGCTTGCTGTAGGATTCAAAGTGCCACAAACAAGTGTGAGACATTATCAGTGTAGAAAACTTGCCTATAAAAGATGAGGTCAGATTCCTATGTGCAGACATTGAAGCAGCTTAATTAAAGAGACAGGAGTTTAGAGAAGATAGTACTACTGGTGGGAGGAAGATGGCAGAGAGTGGCTCGACGGTGGATCAGAAGGTGAAGGATGGAAGGAACAAGTATGCCTTTGCCTGTTCCTTCATAGCTTCTTTCATCTCTGTCTTGATGGGTTACGGTGAGCTCATCCATCTGTAGGTGTGAGTTCATTGTTTCCGTTTTGGCCACGAAATGCAGTATGATTACGTTGCTCATCGTGTCCCTTCCTTCTGCTTTGGAGAGCAGACACAGGAGTCATGAGCGGCGCCATGCTGTTCATCCAAGAAGACCTCAAGGCCACCGACGGTCAAATCCAAGTCCTCGCCGGGATCCTCAACGCCTGCGCCTTGGTAGGATCGCTGACTGCTGGCAGGGTCTCCGACTGGATCGGCCGCCGCTACACCATCGTCGTCGCGGCCGCCATCTTCTTCCTCGGTTCGCTCCTCATGAGCCTGGGGCTCAACTTCGCCATGCTGATGGCAGGCAGGTGCGTCGCGGGCGTCGGCGTCGGATATGCCCTTATGATCGCCCCCGTCTACTCCGTGGAGGTCTCCTCCCCGTCCTCCCGCGGCTGCCTCAGCTCCCTGCCGGAGATGTGCATCAGCCTCGGCATCCTGTTCGGCTACCTCTCCAACTACATCTTCGGGAAGCTCCCGCTGATCTACGGCTGGCGCTTGATGCTCGGTGTCGCCATGGTCCCTTCCGTTGCCCTGGCCTTCAGCATCTTCGCCATGCCGGAGTCCCCGCGGTGGCTGGTCATGCAGGGCCGCATCAAGGACGCGAGGGACGTGCTGCGACGAGTGTCAAACACCAAGGAGGAGGCGGAGCGCCGGCTGGAGGACATCAAGGCCACCGTGGGGATCGACAGGAGCTCCACCGAAGACGTGGTGCAACTTGTGAGCAAGCACCACGGGGAAGGCGTGTGGAAGGAGCTGCTGCGACCGACGCCGACCGTGAGGCGCATCCTGACGGCCACCATCGGCATCCACATCTTCCAGCACGCCACCGGGATCGAAGCCATCGTCCTCTACAGCCCGAGGATCTTCAAGAAGGCGGGCCTGGTGACCAAGAACCAACAATTTCTTGCCACCATCGGCGTCGGCGTCTTCAAAACACTGTTCATCTTCGTGGCCATCCTCCTCGTCGATAAGGCCGGCAGGAGGAAGCTGCTCCTCACCAGCTTGAGCGGGATGATTCTCTCTCTCACAGGGCTTGGGACTGTCATGACGCTGGCGAGGCACTCACAGGAGAAGCTACTTTGGGCGCAGGTATCGTGTGTGGTGTTTGTGTTCTCCTTCGTCACCTCCTTCTCCATTGGGCTCGGCCCCGTAACCTGGGTCTACTGCTCTGAGATCTTTCCTCTGAGGCTGAGGGCACAAGGAACCAGCTTGGGCGTGGCGATCAACAGGCTGATGAATTCCGTCATGTCCATGTCCTTCATCTCACTCTACAAGGCCATAACCATCGGCGGTGCCTTCTTCCTCCTTGCGGGCATCGGGGTCGTAGCATGGGCCTTCTACTTCTTTTGCTGTCCTGAGACAAAAGGGAGGGCCCTGGAGGAAGAGATGGAGCAGGTCTTCAACAAAGGAAGCAACACAAATCCACGGAACAAAGCAAGAAGATGAGAAGAAAGGAGTTAAAGCTTGATGATGCCTAGGCAAAATACAGAGACCTACTAGATTCTTGGGCACAAAGGGTGGTGAATGATTCCTTCCTTCGTCTTCTCCATAAGGTGATACGATGACTTCAATCGACACATATGAGCACTGGATGCAACAAAGCTGTTCATATTATCTCCTTTTCGTATTTTTGTATCCACTACAGAAAGGTTCCACTGCCTCAAGTAAGTGTGCTACTTTGAAGCATTGTGTTCATGTATTTGTGGTCTTCCATAAATCGCTTTCTTTTGTCAGTCTAATTGGATATCAATTTAATCTAAAAACTTAAATTTATCGAATTATGGATTAAATTTATTATATATATATATATATATATATATATAAAGTGACATACATGAGAGACCATTTGATACTTTTAATTATTATGTATTATTTACAAATAATAAATGCATGATTGTAATTCAAAGATATACCATTTAAGAAAAAAAATAAAGACCGTTTCAAGTCACGCGCAGGGCACGCGACGTGTCGGATATTATGGGACAGCGACCCACGATGCCTGGGTGGAGCCATGGTTGCCCCTTCCTCGCTCCCCGCGACGGTCGCCCTGCCCCCTCCCTCCAACTACGCCTTCTCCCTCTCTGCCAAGCCTCAATCCCTCTCCTCCGCTCTCCGATGCTCGAGCCCTCCCGCCTCCCTGCGCTCCCGCGCCCCCGTGACCGCCGGAGAGGCCTTTCGTTCCGAGCAAACCCTAGACGCGACGGAGGTACTTCGACTTTCCTCCTGTTCTTCGTAAGGAAGCTCAGTTGGTTGCGTTGGATGTGATTCTGTTCTTCTCTCTAAGGTCGATGAGATACCTGCGGTTGCTGCAATTCCTCTCGATGTTAACGCCGATGCCGACAAGGTACTCGATTCTTGGTCTTTCTTTCCCTAGAATGGAACTGTAATATTCTCCCTTAATTTCCGGTACTGCTACATTTGCTTCAGAGTCTGATTTGTTACTTGTACTGTCTGGTTGGTTCTGCCGTATGCTTTTTCTTCGTAGATTTAGCTTTAGCTATAGCTATATCCATCGAACGACGAGGATAGCTAGGATTATTGGCAAGCCATTTCACATAAGGAACAAAAAAGATTTCACAATCAAAGACAGTCTTTGTTCATTTGAACGATTAACAACGGTGTTCGAGTTAGTCAATTCCGCATATGGGATGTAGATGTATTTGTTACTCGATTGAAGTAGATTTTTTTGCTTTAGAGATCCAACATATGCAGTAAGTGGAATCTTCTCATTTCAAGTTTCTCGAGCCTTCACGGTGGAAAGGATCTAGATCTTTTACAACAGGGAAAAGGATGCTAGAGAGATTATTTATTTTAGAAGGATAGCAAATAGTACACAAATTTTCAAACCACTAAAAATATTCTGGAACTCTGCACCAGTATTTCCAATTACTGTCATCATCAAATTCAAGCCATACAAGGTACGCTATGTGCACGACTCTTCAGCCAGAAAACTATCTGTAACACGTGATAAATTTTATTACCAAGCTTTGATTTGATATTCTCTAGTCAACTTTTTAGCGAAACAACCCCTGCAAGCAAAGAGTTAATATATAAGGCTATTGGACAATAGGAATATTGTCCTCACCGATGACAGTTTAAGCTCATTTATCATATCTTTCGATACTAAAGAAAAGTGTTAAGCACAAAAGAATATGTAAGTTTTCATTAACTTAGCCATGTTCATTTGGAAGACTCTTAATGAGTAAAAGCAGTCCTTTGGAGCACAACTTTTAAGCTCGTTGTGGTATTGTAGATACTCATAAGAGGTCATGACATTCTCCTTAGTCTATGTCCATTAATGAGTAGTCTATTTCAGTAGCACTAGTCAATGTCTTGCATGGTAAGTCCATGGTCTCCATGGTATAAATTGATGTTTGCTACTGTAAATTGATGGTATAAATCTACTGTACCAAGCTATGTTGGTACACATCACATCACTTGAACAGTAATAAATTGATGTTTGCTACCGTGTGGTCTTTGTTTTATTTAGTAAAGCAATGGTCGATTTTATTGTTGCATGCTCAACAGAGATGTTGCATGCCATCTGAACTCTATGAGCTTACTATATCTTTTCTTTTGAGGCTTTTGTGAAGTCTTAGTACTTAAGCGGAAGCTTCCTAAGCTACAGAAAAGCCTTCATTTGTCATCTGGACATTGTTCATATCATCCTTGAGATCCATTTGATTTATGCTTATGGTTTTGTTTAAGTCTTTGGAGAGTAAGATTTTGCTATATTATTGATTATTCCATGTACAGAACTTGTAGGTTAAGTATCAAATTTGGTCAGGACCTTAAAGTAATACTTACACTCAACATCTTGAATGCAGTTTATCTTTAGTGGTGAATCAGCAGGCTTTCTTAAAAGGCCGATAATACAAATTTCTTCAAGCCAAATTGAAGTTTCCAGTGCATCTCAACAGAAGGTAGTAATCAGAAACACTCATGGAGAGAATCTTGTTGGAATTTTACATGAAGCTGGTTCTTGGGAGCTTGTGGTATTATGCCATGGATTTCGATCCTCTAAAGAAAGCAAAACTATTATGAACCTTGCTGATGTACTTGTATCTGAGAATGTCAGTGTCTTTAGGTTTGATTTTGCTGGGAATGGGGATAGTGATGGTTCATTTCAATATGGTAATTATTGGAGAGAGGTCGAAGACTTGCGGGCCATAATTCAATATTTCTCAAGGCAGAATCGTGGAGTGCATGCCATCGTTGGGCACAGCAAAGGGGGAAATGTGGTTCTTTTATATGCTTCTAAGTTTCATGATATTTCTACTGTTGTTAATATATCCGGCCGTTTTACTTTGGAGAGAGGCATTGATGACCGTCTAGGGAAGGATTTTATGGAAAGAATGAAAAGGGATGGATTCATCGACGTGATAGACAAGATGGGAAAATTCGCCTATCGGGTGACTGAACAAAGTCTGATTGATCGCCTAACCACTGATATGCATACTGCATGTTTATCAATTGACAAGAATTGCAGGGTCTTGACAGTTCATGGTTCAGAGGATGATATTGTGCCACCAGAAGATGCCTCAAAATTTGATAAGTTGATCATGAACCATAAGCTGCACATCATAGAAGGTGCTGACCACAGATTCATATCACACCAATTTCATTTGGCTAGAATATTGTTGGAGTTCATCAGACCTAGTCAAGATGAGGATGGTGCAGCAGCAAAAGAGCAAGCCTAACTAGATTGAAAAAGAATGTTCACACCTCTTTATGCACTGAAGATTATGAGAATTAAAAATATTGGGTTAATGGACAAACATTAATCTATTCAGCATGTCTCCTAATAGATGTTTAGAGAGCTCTTACATTAGGTGTTGGGCAAATCTTTTGATGACTTGAATCATCAGGTCTTTTTCTGCTAAAGAATAAATTGGAGAACATTATATGATTGTTGCTAGACTTATAATAAGATGTACCACTGGGCGCTTTTATTTACTTTTGGTGAAAGCTTCCTGGCGAATTTAAATATACTAGCTCATTTGGGTTTTCTATCCTGCCGTGGGATCTGGAATTTGTTTGATCCGCATCTGGCCCATGACAGTCTCCTTTGGGTTGTCAACCAAGTGCTAAGATGCAGTAAAAGTTGTTCTGGAGGCAAAATGTTCTTCCTTTCCTCACCTCTTCTCTATGGCTTCAGTGTAGTATTCAAATACCTCAACGATTGGGATCTCTTGTACTCTCCTATTGATGAATCTATGAGGTCTCTAGGCATATGAATGCCTGAAGAGCTTGCAATCAATTGATGATTCTGGTTGATGTTCCAGCAGGTGTAGTTGTGGAGATCAAGCTTATGATACCAACTGGAGGTTTCTTTTGTTACAGCAGGTGTTAGCTGTGGAGATCAAGCTGGTGATACCAACATGAGGTTTCTTTCTTCTGTTGTGTTTTGGTTTTGGTTTGTTTCCTTCTTCTCCATTTTGATATCATGTTATTTTATAATTCTGGCAACTCACTACTGAGCTTCTAATCTTTGCATGTGGTAGTGAACAGAAGAGGGTAAGTTCTCGATGACACCAGGCCGCAGCAGTATGGCGTTAGATTTGATTGGCGTTCCTCTGTTGGTCTGTGATAAGAAACAAGGTGTGATCAGAACTCACATGTAGGTCAGCGTGGTAAGGAAAACTGCACTTGTTTCAGTTGTTGGCCTATTAACTCTGCTTACAGGATCATGGAAAGGCAGAGTTTTTAGCTGCACATTACTCAAGTGGACGCAGCAAAAGAATGAAAACCATTCTGAAGGATAAATGAAGGAGAACAAAGCTGCAGTAGCTTCGTGGAGTCAGGTAATATAATTTTGAAGCATAAATCACCAGAGTTTAAATGCAAGCATTTGTTGTGTCCATCTCATATCGTACTCTTTGGAGAATGTTTCATGTCATATGTGTCATGTGGTCCTTGAAACCACCACAATGCATCATTGGTCCCAAAGAGATGAGCCACCCCATGAGATCAATGAGGCCTTAAACGTATAGGTTACCAATATTAAGCATGGGATCTTGTTGACCTAACACACAGAAGATGATCCCAACCAATGGTCAAGCAGGCATAAAAACAAAGGCACCCAACCAAACCCTCACCTCCCTCACAGTAAGAGGACAGGCAAAATGGCTCAGGACTTGGAGCCGAGGGCTCAGGTGCAAGCACATCCTGCCTGCCATTCCCAGCTAAAAACCCTCAGCAGCTAAAGCCTCAATGACTCTACTCTGAGAGAGAGAGAGAGAGAGAGAGTAGTTGGGGGTCCTCTTTGGATGCCTCACCCCCTCGGCCCTTTTCTCCATGTATTTCCGTGCTTGTCTTGTTGCATCCTTCCCCCCTCAAAGAATCCATTATATATGTATATATGTATAGTTTCTTTTTCTCTGGTGGCGACACCCACCCAAGCCTCAACTCCTCCGATCTCCATCTTTTTGTTTGTTTGTTCCATTGCTTTCTTGTGAGCACTGTGCAGCCAGCCAGGTACAAGACGCCAACGCCACCTTGGGCTGCTCCGGCTTGTCTTACCGAGGTTTTGGAAGGGCAATAATGGGACCTGCGACCTTCTCGGCTACGTCTCCGTCGATTTATATGATGGACTCACTGTGGGGAGGACTGCATGGGTGGGTGGGACAACGTGGCCTGGGCATGTCAGGGCGCTGTTGACCCACCTTGTTCTACAAGCACCATTTTAGGGGCCTGTTGTTGACTTATGCTCCACGAAATTAATATTTTGGC
Source organism: Musa acuminata AAA Group (assembly GCF_036884655.1). Lineage (NCBI taxonomy): Eukaryota > Viridiplantae > Streptophyta > Magnoliopsida > Zingiberales > Musaceae > Musa > Musa acuminata. The sequence continues at coordinate 36,992,490 of NC_088344.1, read as the reverse complement.
AGTGATTCCAGCGGGTACGGAGGAGGTGGTCACGTGAGCCTTTGGACTACTCCCTTTCTCCCCTTGTGCCTCGGCGAATCTGTCTGCTTACCATGACAAGAATGTTCATTGTGTGTGTCCCATGGTTGGGAACATGTGGCTTTTAGGGATGGACTTTGTTTCGATGGTTTGTTTTAGGCATTAGCTTCCCATGTCCAAAAGCTTCTCGGGTGCATGTCAAGCCCTGCTAAAAGGAATGTGTTTTCGGTTGTTTGAAGGTTCATTTCACATGTCCAGCATGCCCCGTGTTGTTGGTTGGGTCTGCTCTGCTGTGTCAGGTGGGAGAGAGAGAGAGAGAGAGTGTGTGTGTGTGTGTTTTGGTTGGGTCTGCTCTGCTGTGTCAGGTGGGGGAGAGAGAGAGACAGAGAGTGTGTGTGTGTGTCGTCTCCTCGCTGGAGTAGGCTGGTTCAGCTGAGAAGAGCTCAGAAAGAGCATCTCCGTGTAGGCTCGCGTCGCAGCACAACATCGAGCTCAGATCATGAGCAGCGGTGGGTCTGCTACTCACGAGGCGGGGATGAGGGAAACGACAACTAGGCTCCCTGGTTACTGTGCTTGCCGAGCAGCAGGCGACCTGCCATGGCGAGGGTGAGAGCTGGGGCAGTAGTACTTGGGATGTGGGGGAAGCGCAGGTCGCAGGTCGCAGGGAGGGGACGAAGCGCGTTGGAGAAAGAGAGAGAGAGAGAGAGAGAGGTAAAACACAACGTCTCTAATTATCGGGTCGGGTACAAGTCCAGCGGTGGTATCTCCCAAGCAAACATCCAACTCGGATTGGTTCGAGTGCGTGCTTGGGTGAGAGGGCGGAGGAGGAATCCACGTGAGGCAGCGGCTTTGCTCTGCTTCGCGTCGAATTCCATGTCCCATCTCCGGCTCGCTCTTCCCAACCCATCGAGCCTCTGTCTCCTTCCTCGTCATGGCATCGTTGATCGATGCAAGTGACTCGCTCGATAACGCATCCGTTGCTTTGATCACTTTGTTCGTTCCCAATTGAAGAAATGGTGATTACTTTTTACATCGAAATTCCGATCTTTAAGGGGGAAATATATATATTCAATCGTGACTCGACCCATGATAACATAATCAATAAAAAAAAAATCTCCGTAAAATATTCATCTTATCGAGGTCGATTATTGTTTACTTAAATTTTTTTATTTTCGGGTTTACTATAGTACTAAAGGATTACATCAAAATTTTCACTCGATCTTGATCTTTGTATATGATAGTATTTGATCAAGCTTCCGAGACCCTCTTTTAGCTCCACCTAGATTTCTTGTATATATGAGTTCGAACCAAATCAAGTTGATATGAATATTACTGACATATATTGTACAGTCTCGTGGTACAAGAATACTATCAAGCTTATTCACTTAACGACCATTTTAACGATGATGCTCTATCTTCAACCCATAGTACATCAGCTCTCGACACTTCCACCTTGACGGATACCTTGATACGATATTGATGATGTTCAATGACCCCGATCTCTCTTTGTTGATAGAGACATCATCCGATCTCGATCTTTAAGTAAATAGTATTGATAAGACACGAAAGATATTATTAGATGCCCTAAAAAGGAACGGATGGATCACATGTGACGTGGAAAAGCTTTCCGTATTTGGTGTCAACGAGAGCTACATGGCAACTACCAATACACTAATAATTTGGAGTACTTGTGATGAACGATCATGACTTGGGTCGATTCCATAAAATTTTCAGTAGGTGTTAGTGATATGATCACGAGCTGTGCTTATTTGCATGGCTAGACAAGCCCTCCTACGCACATTATATTATATAGCAATCTAAAATATTGCCCCGAGTCATTAAAGCAACAAAAGCAAGGCAAAATCCTGAACCCGACAACCGATGGACCAAATCGATACCACCACCACCAATTGGATCATCATCATCATCCACCCGCATCACTACACAACTAAGAACAAGACAACCTTTTTCCCATCAAACTCTTCTTTATTCATCCCACCACCCTTCACAAGGAGGAGAAAGAAGAAAAGAAACACCATAAAAAAGGTCTCCTTTACGCATCTCCAAGCTCTTCTTGGCCTGCTTGGTTGGCCCCATCTCCTCGTCCCCGAAGATGCCTTCCCTCTCCCTTCCCTTCCCTTCCCCTTCCCCTTCCCTTCCCACCATAAATGCTCACAACACTTTCCTCATCGTATTCTTTATCATATATTGCTCATTCCAACGTATCCTTACTATATGCATGTTGTGTATTCATTCATCTTCTTCTACAAGTCAAAACCTCCACCACACTCTTTCTCTCCCTTCCCTTCCCTCCCACTTATATATAAGACTCGTTGCTTTCGCTTCTATTTCTCCTCCTCTTCCACAAGGGAAGGAAGAAGAAAACAGTCGTTATGCTCACGAGAGAAGAAGAGGAGGAAGAGCAAGAGGAGGAGGAGGAAGAAGAGGCAAAGGGGAGGCGGAGGGCGTTCTCCGTCAACGACAACGTCGACCTGCTGGCGGAGATACTGGGCCGCCTGGACGGCCGGTCCCTGGCGGTGGCCGGGTGCGTGTGCCGCCTCTGGAACGCCGTCGGCCGCCGGGACAGCGTGTGGGAGGCCGTGTGCCACCGCCACGTGGCTGGAGGTGGGAGCAGCGCGGCCGGTGGCGGCTGCAGCACGCGGTCCGTGGTGGCCGCCCTCGGCGGGTACCGCCGGCTCTACCGGCTCTGCATCGGGCCGGCCCTGGACCGGCTCGCCGGCTCGGCAGGGGGACGGGGATCGACGACGACGACGGCGGAGGCGGCGGCGGCTCACCACCTCTCCCTCTCCCTCTCCCTCTCGCTCTTCTCCATCGACTGCTACGAGCGGCTGGGCGGGAGGCAGCAGCGGCCGGCGTCGTTGCTATTCCTGTGTAAGCCAGTCGACGTGTCCTGATCATGGCCGTTGGATTCCTGGAGCACGTAGAGGAGAAGTCCCCCAAGTGTTCCATTCATGCAGTACTGTTTCTACCACCAAGTCTCTATCGACATTTTATCTATTTGAGAAAAAAAAAGGAAATAATTCCTCAGCCTTTATATTATTATTGTTAGTTAATTAATTAGCATCTATATAATTTTCTTGTCTCGAATACTTACTACTGATCATTGACTCTGCTCGTTGTCTCATGTGCCTAAAATTTTTCTAGTACAACGAGATGTATGCGTGGGTGAAAACAAGATATGGTGCTCGTGCATTATTCGTACGAGTGGTTTCTAACTAGGTGGGATGGGATCTCTCGGATCGGTGATAACGCACCTTAGGAAGGGGAAGCTATATGACTGTGACCATACCAACAGTGAGAGAGGCCACGTTCGAGCAAATGTGTCTTGCACCATTCATTCCATGTGAAAACCCTCCGCAACAGTAGTCTATTATGTTTGATTTAACCCATCCACAAGCCACTAGAGTCTTAAACCGATCCATTGGTTCAGACAACCAATGGAGCCGAGATTGCAGCAGGGGCGGGTTTTGTTGAACCCATCTTTAACCCGTCCTGTTTGACTCGGTGTAATAGCGAATTCTTTGGAAAGATTGATTTCCTGGGTTGTTTGGTCAAAGATATTGAATGAGCAAACCCATTCACCGTTCAAATGCATTGTCCACCAAACAAAGCCCGACAACAGAAGAACGAAGCTACTCATGCAGCCGGCTCTTGACGAATGTAGGAGGATTCAACCTCAGGTTCTGTAAACCACCACCTGAAACAATGCCAACGCATTGTGAGGATGAACGGTCCAATTTCAAAAGCTGTCTTATGTATAAGATAGCAAAGATAAAAAGAGACAGGACACAATATGAGTATTATTATCCAATCCGGAATTACCAATCAGGAATCAACAAGGTCATTGAAAATATCATCATTATCCGATACCAATATTCGATTCTCAAATTAAGATCTCAAGTATATCATATTTCGCTCTTTTTGGGAGCAGATCAAACCATTGCATTCTCGACTGAGGCGTATTATTCGTCACCATGGAGGCTTCACGCCATCCCACCACTTGTGGCTGTCCTAATTATCTGAAACAAAGCTGCCAAACCAGTAAAGAAAAAAAAAAAAAAAAACATATCAGCAGTCTGAAAACACATGTAGCAGTTAGTTTCAGAATGCACAACTCGCAAAGTTGTCATATGGCAAATCTGGAGTGGGAAAAAAAGATGAAAGGATAAAGATTGTAGTCACATGTTGATGTTTTCTAATTCGATGTCATGAATATTATCTAGATCCCAGATCAGCTAGATTTAGGAATTTGACGATTTACCATGAATATTATTAATACAAGAATACACAGGTTGACCACATTTATTCTGTCTCATGCAAATCAGTCTTCATTAACATCAAATAGAAGAATAAACAAGCAAGGGAAGACAGCGTAAACTACAACTGTAAGAAAAGAAAAAGTCTCACTAGCGGCTATAGGCAAAAGGTCAAAAGTCAAAGCATCAATTATATGAGATTAGGATAACTTACATGATCCAATGACCACAAAGATAAAGAACCCAAGCACTACAGGGCCAACTGGATAGCCATTTCCCTTCTTCACTGTTGTCTCAGGTACTGAGCCCCTCTTTGTAATATTCTTCTGGAATTTTTCAGTTTTTCTGTCAGCAAGGCGCCTTGAAGTAGTCTGAAAAAATCCATTACGTACACAAATGAGAGTCAATTAATGATTGCCATTAGAAATCTAAATTCTATTACATGGGGAAAAAAACATGAAATATTTATGAATGCAGGAGCTTGTAGTCTTTTCTACCTATAATCCATTAATCATTCTATGATCATTATACATTAAACAGCCCTTTACATATTCCAGTACAAAAAAGACCCACACGACCAATACATCTCATTTTAAATAATAGCAACCTAGAAAAACAAGTTCTGATCTGAGAATACGAGGAAAAAGAAAAATTAAAACCCTAATCTGAAGCTAAATTTAGCCTCTGTACAATTGAAATTGTTGAGAAAATACAACTTAGAAAGCTGACTGCCAGGTAGCTTGTGTTTATTGTCGCATGTTTCAAATTCATCCTGCGAACATTATATGCTTACATGGAAGAGTATAAACTTTGAGAACACAAGGTTTCATCCTTAAAACATTAACTCAATATTAGGGTTTACTGCATATTAGATTCTATAACATTTTACTTTTCACTCAGTTGGAAAAATGTCAACCGACCAATTACAAGAAACAATTCATGGTTTGAATCTTCCTAGCTTAACCTTACAACCTATTTATACCCATCATAAGAAGAGGATCTGCCGAGGATTTTGGACTACAAAATATAATTTAGTTGATCTACAGACAGTCTCCATTGGAAACCAACAAATGGTAGATATACAGTTTTGCTTTTCAACATAAGTAGTTTCATGAAGTCTAGGGAGTAACCACACACTAAAACAGATGAACTAACTGAGTTTCATTTAACTGCCAAAAAGTGCCTTAATTGTCTTCTGTCTAAACTAATAACTCATTTTGTTGCATTCCTTCAGAATTATTTTGCAAAGGAGAAAAAAAATCACTTGTCAAAGAGTAGAAACTTAAAAAGAATTTCCTGGAATAATTTGTTAACTTATGCAAAACCATGGAATCAGACACACGAGCATGTTAACCTATTGGGGGGTATCCTCTATGTATGTGAGACCAGTGCAAACACTATAATGAGCAACAATAAAATTACAAACACCATTCTAAAAAAAGAAACAACAAAGAATAAAACCGTATAGTGAGGAAAGCAAATTGAAATATGTTAACATGGCACAAATGAGTATTTAACGTGACCAAGATTTTGCATTTATAATGCTTGGACAAGAATACAAAACACGTATACAGCACATTACAACAAAATAGTATGGTAAATGATGAGAAATTAGGACATGAACACAACAGTTAAATGATGTTATATATATATATATATATATATATATATATATATATATATATATATATATATATATATATATATATACCCACCACCCCTGCGGTACAGTATGAGGTATATAACTAATTTTGAAATAAGATATCCCATTCCAAGACAATTAATTGCTTCTCTCATCTCAATTGAATAATCTACTAAACTGATTACTGTTGATGCTCAGATCAATTTGTTCACACATTGGTGACTAAATAAATATAAGACCATTCATCATGGTAACTAAATGCAAATTGTACAAGAGCAAAAAGGCAGCAAAGACTACCTAAATTGACACATCAAGAAACCTTGTCACCAAGATCTAAGTTACAGAAGTAAACTTTGATCTCCAAGATTTGTAATTCTTCAATAAAAAGGTATACACATATTACCCCTCTATAACCTTTTCCCCTTTCCAGGCACGTATATTATTGAACATGTGCCGTGACAAGCCTATGTAAATTCGGACGACTAAATTATTATTATATTTGTTCATTATTTTCGAAATACGTATAAAAAATAAAACATTATAAACAGCTTCAACATAATCACCTAATTGAATACACCCATCATCCTTGACACATCATGTTATCCATTGCATACAATTACAATCACCCCGATTGCCTCGTTAGATCTCACCGTCAATCAAGCTTGACATACACGAAAATCCCCATCAATCTATCACTAGAGTAAATACCATCGCCACCGGAGTTCCAGAGACCAATTTGTTTACAACAAGGAACAGATCTACGATTTCAAAATAGAAAACATCGCGTCCCTCATGGAACCATGCAGATACCCACGGGACCGATGCTGAAAGATCATTCATCAAAACGAAAGAGGAGGCGGAATCAAGGTTCTAATTAACACATACACGATCGAGACATTTACAGATCTACACAGATCGCGAAACACTGAAAAGAAAACTAAGATTTGGAGAAGACCGAGAGCATACCATCTTCACAAGTCGGGGAGGGCGATCCGAAACGTGACGCTGGATGGGGGAAAATTTGCAGCGGGAGACGGAGACGGCTACGCCTAGTCGTCTTTTGTCTCCACACCGGGATGGTTGAACCGTGGAGACGCGGCGCTCCTTCCGTCCGGGTCATATATATATAAACGCTGATTCTAGAAGCATCTACAGATCGGTTATAACAAATGACTAGTGGGCAAGAAATTATTTTTTATCGCCATATTCCTAAAATTAAATTTAGAAAGAGAAATACGAAACTAATATATAATGTTTATAAATATTTAAAAGGACCAAATGATACATATATACATATATACGTATGTAAAAAATTTAAATTTTATAGAAATATGTATATTAAACTAAAATTTATAAATATAAATATAATCATAATTAATTTTAAAGAGACGTATATATTATTTTACCATGTATATCAGACACCTCTGAGACATAAGATAAATAAATATACGATAATCGATGCATAGTCGGAAGCTCCTATCTTTTTTTTTTTTTTTGAAGAAAATTGAAACTACGAATGAGACCATCGCTTAGCAATTCACATAACTGCTTTCTAAGTTCTACCAACTCTGTCAGGACAATGCGATAGAGTGGTCTCGTTGGAGGTTTCACTTCTGGCTCCAGCTTAATATTGTGATCCATGCCTCTGTGTGGCTCGGTCATAATTTTCAATTGAATTTTTGAGATTCAAATTTTTTTATCAAATTAGGTGACATTTTAATATAATTGTAGTAATTTACTCACCGAATATTAAAAAAAATTATCTAACATGACTACTATAACTAAGAAATCAAAACAACATGCGCATTATAAATATAATTTTCTCGTTAATTTATACCAAATTGAAAATTCCCGGGTGGAGGGCTGGACGGAAGGCGGGAAATATTTATGATTTGACTCTTGATTGATCTTGCTCTTCGGGGAAGGGAATCTGATGATGGACGATTGCTTTATGCCTTTTTGCAGAAATCTGATCCAGTTTTGGCCTCTAATTCTGCTCCTCCGAGTGCTTCTTCAATTGAGGGTTTTAAGGCGGGTGCTTCCTTAGTTCAGGGTTTCGCTGATCATGAAAGGCCTGGTTTGATTCCTTCTGATCCGAGTAGTTTTGATGCTAATTGCTCTTCTAAGAATCCTATTTTCTGCAATATTGTTCCTTCGCAGATTGGTGTTCTTGGACAAAAGAAAGATCCTAAATTTAGGGGGTCTTCTTTGGTGATTTGGTAAAGCTTAATTCAGAAAACGGATTCAGGAGTCATAGTATGGGGCTCATATTTGTTTTAATCTAACAAGTAAAATTAGGTTTTCTTTTACAGTATTTGTTAAAGTACCTTGAAGTCAGCATGTCTTAAATCAGTTCAGATTTAAGATTCAACAAGGACACTGTTTATTAACAGATCATATGTGAATGGTTGACTTGTGGATGCTATTTCTGTAACTGTTTTGGGCATCAAGATAAAAATATTGTGGGAGAAGGCACAGATTCAGGACGGAATGAAAGATCAAAGGCACACAGAATTGGACATGTTCTGAGGCTGTCATTGGAAATGATGGTGCCGTTGCTGAGGATCTGATGAATAAGGCAATTGGCAAAGGCATGCAGAACAAAAATCTTTTGTGACTGTTACTGTGAATGGTAGGATTGCTTCTACAGAGTTAATGAGCAAGCTAGTTGGAAATGATGGCACTTGGTGCCGGAAAATATATTCTAGATTGTCTGATCTTAGTCTTCCAGCCTTTGATGAAGTTATTGAATATCATACTTTTGATCCTGGTGTTCATGAATCTTCTCAGCCTAATTACTCCACGTTTGTTTTTCAACTGAAAACTAATAGGCTACCTGAACTGAGTTTGACCTTTTGCTTCCTGAACTGTTGGATCTAGTACAATCAACAAAGCAAGAACCTGGGTAACATAGTCCATAATGAATGCCTTGAACTAAATGCCCATGTGACATTTATGATATTGCAACATGGTTTAAGTTGGTGATATTTATATAATTTGATTTTATCTGTTCTTAAAATTTTACTCCATTGTGTTGTCGTTAGCTTTGAGTAATGTGTTTCTGGTGACAATCTTCAAAGGGTAGAGCTTTCTGCTGTTTGTTTTTATACTCTTCCTTTTCTCCAAATAATTTTCAAGACGTAAAGATCTGGCAGGACTAACCTATTTTTCTGTTTTTTTTTCTTTTTTCATTCATAACCATATGCATATGAGGCTGGCTAGCTGCTAGTGAGGCCTGCATTTTTCGATTCATGCTTCGACCTTACTTGATCTATTTCATAGTACTTTGGTGGATGTTTGTCCTGCTTATTCCCTGATTTTAGTACACAATATAATCCTGAATTGTATGTGAATCCAATCCTTGTCAGCATCTGATATGTTTACGTTACGTGTGAAGTTAGTAGGAAAATACATCAATATCGGAGGACTGTTTTAATACAAAATACAATCAAATTAGGGCCAGCTTGAGTTCAGAGTTGACTAGTTTCTCAGAGTCTTTGTTGAGTCATAATTAAATCAATTTTGGTCTTAAAGTTGTTCTTCGGCCTATTATGGGTCTGGTTTGTTTTTGCCATTCACTGGTACCATTCACACTATGGTACTGCTACAGAAAGTGAATAGTAAATATGTTTTCGTACTTTTAGTCATAATTTGGAAATCAGTTGATAGCAAATTTGCTTATCTTCTACTTTTATTCATAGGCTGAGAATATGCTTGTCATAAATTGAACTGATTGTGGTCTTGAAGTTGTTCTTGGGTATTATAGCAGGTTTGTTTTAGCCATTCTCTGGCACCATTCACACGACAGTACTGCTACTCCAAGTGAATAATAATCGGTGTACCATATAGTGAATTCTGTGAATTTTTGTTAAAGGAAGATTTTGTCTGGCTGAGTAATTTTCTCTCGTGTTGTGCCTCCTCTGCTCCCCCCTTCTCTTTTGATGATTTCTCTTGTTGCTCAGATCCTCTTCTCTTTAATATCTGATTCCCAATTGACATATTGAAACCTGATTTGTTAGATTTGATTCCTGAGATTCTATTACATCTTTTTCCCTTGAATTACTCAGCCTTCTGGATATTCGGTTAACCTACTTCACATTTAACTTGCGTAAATATTCAACATTGTTGATCTTCCTATTTGTCAGCAATTTGTCTTTATATCATGATAATCTCTCTCTAACTGCATAGAGGAGCCGTTTCCTTGAAAATGCAAACCTTAGTAAAGCACTAAACTTGATGTTCGTGCTATTGTTGTTGTTTTATTCAGATCATGCCATGTTTTCTAGAGAATATTGGCTTGATTTCAATCCTCCAATATGGTGTTATGTTCTCCGAAGACAAATATATGAACAAGGCATACCATTAAGTCAGCTATCTTTTCTTGAGAAAGGTGAACCGTCATGCTACAAGATAGTTCCAGAAAGCATTTATCTAAAAATGAATTTGGTTCTAAAGACATTACATACTTCTCAAATGCACTCAGTGTTATATTTTTTTGTTAGATGTACATGAAATTAAGATAATATATTTCTCATTCAGTGTGACTCCTACCTGTGAGGCTTTTATTGTTATAAAATCAATTTATATGGTGTATTACTGTTGTGTGTGTGTGTGTGTGTGTGTGAGAGAGAGAGAGAGAGAGAGAGAGAGTTGAGCTAGAAGGCTCTTTATTGGTAGCTTTCTGTCATGAAATTATATTTGCTATGATTTTATGCACTAGATTTGTTTATTGTTCCTTTGGTTTTTACTCTATGCATTTGCTAAAAACGATAGTTCGGTGCATGAGACTCATATCATTAAGAGTACAAAATTGATTTTGGTTGGGTGGTTTGAGAGCTGTAACATCTTTTGAAGTGTTTTGTTTCATATGCATAATTTGTGCAACATTTATACACTGTTACATCAATATCAACTTTTTATTCATACGAGTGTGTAGCTATATATATTATTTCCAATCATAAATTCACATAAGAATGTATTAACTAGTGCATGCCGTGAATTCATATAACTGCTGCTAGTGGAATCAAGTCATATCCTCTTTTATTGTAGTTTAACTTTTTCTGGATGATGGCAATTCATGTGTTAATCATGGAGCTCCATTGTTTTTTAAGCCACTTATGGAAACTTGTCAATGAAGACTAATAATTTTCTTGTTATTTGTAATAAGCTCTATTGTTCAGGCAAATTAGAAATTACAAATGATATTTTGCATCACTGAAGGTGACTAGACTTTTCTATGCTTTTGTAAGTTTAGGCAACAAGGATTCCCGTGGTTACCTTGTGTCCACTCGGAGTGGACACCTGTCGCTCACTTCTTTTAGCCTATTATGACACTTTAGAATCTTATTTGCTGCAGCAAGTGCCTTTTTTTTCTCTTTGCTAATTTTGCAAAATAAGGTTCTAAACTATGTTTCAAGGTATGCTTTGCCGTGTTGTGTGCTTAAAACATCAATAATATGCTATTGTAACTAAACAAAGGTCATGGCCACTTGAGCTGTCACTTAGAATCTCTTGGCCAAATTTCATGTCTATCTTGCAGCCACTATATTAAATCACTTTCCTGCAAATAAAGCTTCCCTTCCATAAATACCAATCATTCAAGTCTTTTACTTTTGCAAACTAACTTGGGACTGTAGCAGATGTTTCCTTGTGTTTTCTACTGGTTTCTCTACATCAATTCACCGGAGTAAAGGTTCTGCCCTTTTAAACTGAAATGATGGTCGACAATGTTGGTTTGAAGGTATTGTATCTATGGGTGACTGCTTATATTTTCACCTTCTTGCTTTTCATAAGGAAATTGCAGAATCCTTGGTTTTAGCTTTTTGTTTATGTTGAGTTATCGGAATATGCAGATACAGCATAAGGAAAGTTGGTGAAGTACACATAAAACCAACGAGAAATAAATGTGTATATTTGGGTCATACACAGGACCAGTTGTTTCCTTGTATATTTCACTCATTACATGAAGTCACCGGATTAAAGTTTTTGTCATTCTAAATTGAAACGAAGGTTAGCAAACGTTGTTTTGAAGGTATAGTATCTATTGGCTGACACTGCTTATATTTCTGCTATCCTGCTCTTGATAAGATAATTTGCAGAATCCTTAGTTTTAGCTACTTATTTGTGTTGTGGTTCTTGGAAATGCAGATGCAACACGAGGAAATTTGGTGAACTCCACCTAAGACCATCAAGTACTAAATGTGTAAATTTGGCTGGAATTATTTTCAAACCAGTGGTCAAGAGGAAGAATTAAACTGGCCGAGCCTCTTCAAGACACAGTTCACAAGAGGTTGGAAAACTCAAACTGCTATCTTAGTCATGACATAGCAGATGATCTCGGCAGTAAATAATAACTAGTATTTACATTGCACTCAAATCTTTCTTTGCTCTTCTTAAGCGACGACAATGAAGGGAAGAGAAAAGGAGAAGAAAGCTAGCATCGCCCAAAAGAAAAAAAGCTAAGACGAGGAGAACTGGAAGTTGGACCTGATGTTTGAATGACTACAGGTGAAGAGTGGTGTCCACATCTGGTTCGTTGCCAGACACCGGGCGGTGTGAAGTCGTCTGATTGGGCCACAAGCCCATTGACAGTGAGATCTCGAGGGCCTGCAAGTCTGTGTGATCACCATGGTCGTCGAGCCAACACGATGGTGGAGGACCACGGATAGGCCTGGATGGACGAACTAGATCGGGATGGACGAACCACACGGGTTGGGCACACTGAGCATTCGAGTTTGGCCTCTCCCCATGAGAGAATGCCCGCTGCTGTTCCCTTTCTTCTCTCATTTCTTTGAGTCTCTGCAGCTGTCTGAATCTCTCCTGCAACAGAGCAATGGAGGTCGGCTTGTTGTTCTGCCTCCCCATGAGTCGGTAGTGGACTCGGAATGCCAATTCGGAGCAGGTGGAGCTGAGGGAGGCTGAGGTCTACAGGTGAGTTTTGCTTGCTGGTTTGAGTGTGGCCATGTGTATTATTTATAGCAGACGGGTGCATGCTGTGCCTGTGCATTTATTCCATATGATGATGCTGTGCCCTCAGATTGATCCTACATGATGTGCAGGGGAGAGGAGAATCCAGAGAGGGGATGCAAAGTCCAAGAAGGAAAGGGTTTGTGGGCTATCTAAGGAGTTAGGATGGTGGAGGACGCGAGCAGGACCAGAGCCACTTTTCAAAGGCACATAAAAGCGGGAGAGCAGTCCAAGGATGCATGGAGGTTAGCATTTGGATGCGAGCTTGCAGAGAATATAAGGTTATCGTGATGGATTGTCCTCCTATCATACCTTTTTTTTTCTTCTTTCTTGAGCCTAAGAAAGAGAGATTCCAACTCTTGTATGGTTTGCCCTCCTCCTCCTCCTCCTCCTCTCAGCAGATCAATGTGGCTGCTGGACCCAGGATCCAGAATTGAAGTCAGTCGAAGCCATGAATAAAGGACTGGACCCTGGTTGAAAAGCTAGCACAACGTTGCTGTTGTGCATCAGGTTCTTTGTAGTGCATGCTTAGTCCTGGGAATCTGAACCCATAGCAGATCCAATGAGAAAAAGAAAAGTTCCAACTGATGCCATGAAAGGTAATTTTATGAGTGCCAGATGAACCGGGGCCACGATCGGCTGCACACATATGGTTGTTGTTCTCCTCTGCCCGATTCCTCCATTTCGAGTTCATCCCAGGGTTCATGCGGATGGTGCCACTACTTGCTGCAAGCTCAAACTTGCAGCTGCAGGAGGAGGGTGTTTTGAATTTGGTAATGATATGGAAATCAATCAGCATCACCAGGCCTGCTCTGCTCTGCACTGCATGCACTGCACTGCGGGAGGGTTTCTTCATGCATCTCCGTGACTGCTAATCCATTCAATGTATATCACCAAATCAATACTCTGGTTTGTTGTTTTCAATGAATTTGAGTTGCTAGACTTAGCAGAGTCTGATTGCTGATGGGGACAAAATTAGAGGTTGGAAGGGAATGATTATTGGGGTTGATGAATTCCTTCTGGTGGGGTACAAAGGCAGGAGGCATGCTGCTTCACTATTTGTGCAGTCTCTCACATCTCCCACTCCCCTTTTGTCTTGGAGTTGCTTGGAAGGGATTGCATGCTATGCTGGTGACTGATGACACACTTGATGCTGCTGTGGTATTTTTGTCATGCTTTTCTTCTTAGGCTCCCCCTCCCCCTCCTCCTCCTCCTCCCTTATCCCCACCTTACTTTGTTGTCTTGTGGGTTGGCCTTCCCATGGTCCTGAGGTTGCATCATAGCAATCAAGACCCTATGTGAAGACCATCCAAGAGAGTACTACTATCATGATGTGTTGAGCATAACCAAACATCGCTTAAAGATACCAGTGATATGGAGTTTTGTGATGATGCACAAAGGAGAGGGAGGATGTTGACAAAATAGTAAGAAACAAAGCACATAAATATCAACAGAGTGCTGCCATTCGAGGTGGATTACATCGCCACTTGAGATGGGGTTTGATAACACGATTGACGAGTGGAGCCTACACCCAAACTTTCAAAGGTAATGAACCCACCCCACTTCAAAAAGTTTGTGAGCACATCCGAAATCCGCATTTGATTATTTAGTTGAATGTTACATAAAGTGATATATCTAATTTCAGATTTTGTTTTCTTATTTTTTAAGTCTATGAGTGTGTGTTATATATATATATATATATATATTAGCTAATAGCTTCTAAAAATTTACATGAGTCACATAGAGGAGTAACATATTAATGCTTCTTTAACTTTTAGGAACACTATCAAGTTTTTTCTCCCTCAGAAAAGAAGAATTAGTTAGTGAAACATTCAAAGGAATTGCACTTCACCCTTCTTTCGTTATCACATATCTCAAATTCATGGCAATCATTAGGTTCTGCCTCATCATCAAACATGTAGTTGACTGCAATACTATCAGACCCCCCAACAGCTAAGCTGAGGTAAATACTCATCAATTTGAATTTTCTTAGTAAATCACCCTTCAATATAGTATTTTTTTGTACCATTTAAGGTCTGTCTTAATTGACATGGCAATCTGCATGACAACATTCATTCTTTCCTTCCATATCACGACGCATGATTGCATACATGGACCACAAAATAAAAATATCATGCCGCAACAAGGTTACAATGTGGTCCATTTCATTGACAATTGAGATTGTAACACCATCAGTGGTACCAAGAACTCTATGACTGATGCAATGGTGTGGAACTTGTACTTTATCTTTGTGGATATATCATAGTGAAAGCAACAGAAGTGGATCTTTTGTATAACTATATTTACTCCCACGCTGAGTTTTATCACACAGGAATCTATAGACTGACCAACAAAAAACACCAGCAAACAGTTAAGCACGTAAATACTCATATAATAACGACAAGTACGGACAAACCCTAGACCTAAAACTCTTCATCCCTTACGACAACATGATTAGATAGGGAAGAAACGCTTCGTCCGAGAACTTACGGTTCCAGCTTCAAGGAGACAACCCGGGACTGTCTGTTGCGCTTTGCCACTCGAACAAACACCACTGATAGGCACGACGGAGCCCACCATGGCTTACGGACCTCCTGTTCCCCTTTCAGGCATGCAACTGCATTTACAAAGAAGGAACATGTCATTCATTAACGATGGTCATGTTTTAAATTTAGGAGGATTTATAGAGAGTCGGTGGTTAGGACTCAAGTTATGGTCATATCACTTGTGATGGTAACTCTTTGCATACCCAACTAATAAATCTAACTGGTCCACAACAAAACACTCGTCTTCAAGGATGAAATTGTCTTGAAACTTCATCTAGTTTATCGATCTCATAATATCACTATTTCATATAACCATCTTTGTATAGAAAAAGACAAGTACATTGAGGGCATATGCTCATCATTCACAAATTCCACAAAGAAGTCAACTTGTATTTGAAGAACACGATGATTGAAGTAGATTGAGTAGAGCATAATACTAGCCTAATTTTGCTACCCTCTTTAAGAAGAAACCATATATGGACATTCATCATGTAAAAAAAAAATGCCCTGATCAGTCATCTGGTCGATGAGGATGGCATGTGCATGATGATCCTCATAATTCCTTAGAGAGTAGTAATTTCATGTAGGGTTTGTACCATCATGGTGTACCTCCTATGTGGTCACACGTACTAGTTTGATCATGGACAAGGAGGCAAACCACTTGCACACGGTTGTACACACCATCTGTATCATGAAAGGTACTGCTCGGGTTTAGGTGGCTATGGGTTAATCAGACCAGCTCAGGGGATGAACGCTAAATGCCTGTTTCCCAATAGTTATCAATTACAGAATATTCATTCTTATCTATTCTGGTATAGAGTGCTAGTGCAAGCAGAAAAGCCTCAGGATGCAAGATATAAAAAATGGTTACAAATTGATTTCTTGAAGATGGTGCTATTTAGACAATGAACGATATTCACAGAAATGACAATTCTATATGAATTTGAACGTCTTACTGAATAAGAAAATTCTATGCAGATTGAACAATTATGAGAACTTAATTTATATTGGCTTTGGTTATGACATTTCTTGCTTTTGTAAGGACTGTTTGATAAACGATTATATTCACCAGTAAAAGCTTAAAGACAAGCCAATATGTGGATGAGATGAATCTTGAAGCTTTAATAAACCAGTTAAGTGAGCATCAGTCAAGCGGGTATTTGATAGTTCAAAACTCATTAACATAATAGGGGAAGGAATAGAACCTTTTATGCGTCTTAGCTCCTTGCAAAGTGTAATAAAGTCACCCCACTTCATGTGGCACCGCCTTATAAAGCGCAGAATTTGCTCTGTTGTAAACATTGATAGACTTTCTAAATACTCCCCATTGACACCGTTTTCCTCGAAAACTTGGCGGTAACTCCCAAGATTTATCTCTTCCAGCCACAAACCAACATCCTGAGATCATATACTTGGTATCAAGTGAAATAAACATATATAATGGCTCAACTTCTACTCATTAAATATTTATTCTCAGCAATTTTACTATTATTACCAAAGTTCAACAAGCAGACTTCTATGTATACACACTCGCAAGGGAGTGTTTTAACACAAACAGTTCAAAGGGAACTACTGGATTTCTGTGCATGTGGTAAAACCATAATCGTACATTTAAATCAATTGCCTGGAACCAGGAATGTGCAATTATCGGAATTCATGACCACATAAAAATAACAGTTTAAATGAAGATGTAATCCTGGGGGCACAATAATGGGAAAAGGAAAGACCAGATACATCACAAGTAGCACTGTTTTCTCATACATTAGTCAACTTCAGAGAATTTTTCCTAGAGAAATAATATAAGATTTTTATTCGGGATTAAGTAGCAAGGGAGCATTAAGAAGCAGGGTATTGAATAAAACAAAATCTCCTTGCTTAATCTCAAAATTCAGATGTGCAAAACATGGCAAGGTATCAGCTTATTTCAAGGATTTAACTCTCGGAATGCTTCTCCTGTATCAGGTGAAAAGAGGGTATTGATTTTCTTTCAAGGATTTGTCTAAACCAATTTTAGGTCATGTTTCAGACTAAATTGGCTAATTCAGTTCAGAGACTAACTGAACCCAGAACAGATCTTCAACAAAATGCACTGACTTGCCCCCCTCTTGATCTTTTTAGGCTTCTTTCAGTTTAACAGCAATCACATCTTTCTTGCCAAGCGGAAGTAGGTGGTGGCAAGGGAGAGTGAGTCAGTGGTTGATCGGTGACTCAGTCAATTTATCCAGTGCTTCCACCACTCATACAGGATCCAGTTCTCTCCTTCATACCCTTGCTCTGCTCCCTCATTTTGTTTTAGTGGCTTTCATTCTGTCGCCCAGTTAAGCATGTCAGATTACTGACTCATGATAGTATGATATATCATGCCATTTGCCAGACAAAACAGGGGATGCCAAGGTACTTGGAACATCTTTTTGATGGATACTCAGAAAATCCACTGGTCCAGCCAATGTAGCAGAACCTTATAAATAAGAAAGGATGCAAATTTCGTGCAAAATTTTTGGGGAATTTTCATCTATGTATTTGACTTGAAGACTATTTCCCTCCAAACAGCCACCATGTCCAATGATTCTAACAGGTATAGGATTTCTTGTATCAAATACGTAAAGAATAATATGAAGAAAATTCAAGAGAGCTGATTCTAGGTCATTCCACCAAATACCACATGCTCAGAAGCATATTAAGGTATGCCAAATATTTAGTTTTCACGGGCCTTATGTGATGCACTTGTATGACTGCATATACATATGCAGCGGAATAGACTCCTTTTCTAAGCTATAAATACTCTAAATAGCACATCCAACTTTTTTTATTTTATGGGATATGAGAGGTTTGCCAAAGCTAGGCAGTACACAACCAAAATGCCATAAGCCCTGGCCTCCAAAACATTTGCTCCTTAAAGCAGCCAGAATCACCAACTGGAATATCTCAGAAACCGTAAAATAATATTGAAACTAACTTGATTGCCAATGGTTGCATGAAACTTGCGATTGAGATATCATATCACCACCATTCCATTAAAACCACCTCATAAATAGTTTGAAGAAAAAATAAACTAAGAATACCTTCTTTCTACAGCTATGAAAGAATAAACTCCAAGAATCTCTCATTCCCAACCTCTAACAGTCTTAAGTAATTTTCATCATACAGATATTACATCGTAAACTTAGTCTGCCACGTTGATAAAAGGAGGTATAAATAAATGTTTAATCACCCATACACCTCTTTTATAACATGACTAACAGGTGCTAGTAGAACCATTTTCACTTGCATTAGGACTAAAAGTTGGACTAGCATTGATATAGTCTAGTTTGTCACCGGTATCTTACAAATTACCTTCTCAAATAAAAGAGAAAATGGAACAGAACAACATGGATATTGATCTATGTAATTTGGGTGGAGGTATGGCTATGAAGAGCCAAGTTGCTTACATAAAAAAGTCTATGTGGGGCTTATACATAGGCCTTTTAAAATGCCAAGTTGTCTTAACTGATTGATACAATGCATATCAAAAACATGGATATGAAAGGAGATGATGGAATGTAATACAAGAAAAAAGAAGGATGAATTACCAGTTACCTCTTTCAATGGATTTAGATGATGTAATAATAATGTCACTACAGGATTAGTGGCCTCCAAATTCTCCTACTTCCTTCCTATGCCTCTTTAAGCAATCTGTAGGCATGCTAGAATGGTGTGACTGTGACAGCCATAGATCCAGTAAAGTCACTTGCTTTAAAACAAGATACTCAATGACACACAACAATGTTTCATCTGTTTTGAGCAGAAAGTCAAACAATACAACACTTAATACCCTAAAATTACACAAAAATGACCAATTCCTTAACTACTGCTTCCGTTTACCAAAATTGCTAGCACTAACAAAATCATGATCCTTTTGAAACTCTCCCACAAATATATCAATTCCCATACTTTCTTATACTTGTAGCATCCTAGTTGTCATGTTATCTCTAATGGTCAAAACTCTTTTCCTTTTTTGCTGTCATTACCTGTAGCAGCATTGGACTCTCTGCCAATAATTCACAGATTTACAATTCATTTTCATGGATTCCTTGGGGGCCCACCTTAAAGAGGGCAATCGTTTTTGGACCAGGTACTATGGTTGGTAAAAATCTTGGCCTTTGATACTCTGATGATTATCCTTTTTGCACAGGGACTTCAGCAAAGGATGTTGGGGTCTATTTTGATGGCTAAGGCATAAGCATTGAAGACATTGTCGGGATGTGCATATATCTAATCTTATCATCGGACTATCCTAATATTATTGCCATTCAAAAATAAACCAGAGAATTGCTACTATGTTTTTAAGAATGTTTACATTTCTTTGATTCTTTCCATCTTTTGTGATGTACGAAGTACAGAATACTGTGATACTTGTAAGAAGGCCAATCAGATTGCTGAGTTTGGTTGCCAAATATGGGGATTCACTGGGTCATACTGGCATTCAGGAAAATATGTTTCTGCCTTGAATTTTCCCTTTCTTAAGTTCTAATATGTCCAAAAATAGATTAAATTTTCTTGGTGATTGAATAGAAAAGTTCCTCTTTTCTCTGGCATTGAGTTACTATATATTTTTTTTCTTTTATCAGACGCGTTGTAAGAACACAAGTTGCCAACGGAACTTTTTGGCATTATAATTCCAGGGAATAACTTCTTCTTCTTAGGCTAACTGGACTAAAAGGCCCACCAACATTTTCTTTCATATTTTTCTCCCTGAAATATATGAATTTTTTGCTATATCCTATGTGTTGATGGGAATTTTCCTTTATATACTTCCAGCATTAAGGCATAGACTCAGAGCTGGTGCCCGGTTCATGATTAAGAGACCCATATGTCCATGGAACACCAGCGAGTATTTTAACTCCAATCATGCAGTTCAAACCCATATGTTCCTGATCAAATAACCGTCCATCTTCTTCATTAACCCACATACCCAATTAATTAGCTAGGTTGGCAACCAAGCAAAAGAAAAACTACATGGATTAGTTCAATTCCAGTCGGGCATCTTGAAATTAAAGTTCTGATCTTAATTAGGGCACAACTGAATTTCCCCTATATTTTACCTAAAACAACTTTCCTGGCACCAGCTGTTCCACGGAACAGAATTTTACAATACATTGAAGACCTAGCTAAGCTTGAAACTTTGAGTTCATGTGATTATACGCCCAATGGACATAGAAACATTCAGTATGCATAAAGAGACAAGTAATCCTTCACAAAGTCGAAAATTTTCTTTCCCGTCATGAGATTCACACTGCAACCAAGACGCTATGTTGATCAAAACATACCTCGACAGTCCAAATAAAGAAATCCAACGGCTCGGGAGACCGCCCCTTGCTCATCGCCCTCTTCCGCGCAAAGAAACCCTACAATTCCAAGTTCCAACGCTCGCGTCGAGTCACGATGACTTCCACTCGCATTCAATTCGAAAAAATTTGGACAACACAAAAGGATTCTCAAAAGATTACCGTCTCGGAGTGGAATCGCACCAAAAGGCAACCTAAGAAGGCGGATCGACCTGGCAAGATCTCCTTGGCTCTGGAGGCTCCAGAATTGGGTATTTCAGTGTCAAATCTCTGACGAGATCCCCAATTAGAACACTCTCGGCTTCCAATATCTTCGTCTCGTCTCCAAAGATGCGGAGACAGAGGTGACGTTGGTAGGCCGACTTCACTCGGTATCCATTGTGTGAGTGATGGTTATTTTTTTCTTTTTCTTTATTTTCTTCTTACGATCTATTAATTAATTAATTAATTCTCAAAAAGCACCTCTATTTTTTAAAGCAAAACTTAGTTTCTCTTATTAAAAAGTATCTAATCTTATCACATTCTTGATTAAATTAATTTTTTAAATTTTTATTGAGATATCTGAATTGATTAGTGGTAAAAAACATATTAATGATCAACTATCATCCGATAGTTACGTGCCACGTGGAAGCTATCATAGAAGAAAAAAGGTCCAAGTTATCCCCCTCCCGTTTAGGGCAAAAGTCCAAGATAGGTCGCTTAGGGCTATCTCCACCTTCTCATCCACGTGTACAAAACGTCAAGAGGGGGACATTTGAGTGGTTACATATTGTCCCCTCTAAGGTCAGGTATAAAAGTTACTCCCCAACGCTATACTAGGGGGCTTGGCTTCCAGGAAAAACACATACCCAAAAGGGACCTCAGTAACTAACTTAAGTGTCGGAGGGATCAAGTCAAAAATTTTCTCCCGATATTAATCTTAGTGTAGGTGACACCTCAAGAGCTTGACACTTTCACCTCAAAGCCACTTCGGTTACCCCTCATACACTCCTACACCCTCGGGTTTGTACCACATTGAGTTGATTCAAACGTCAATGATGATTTTCCCTAACATTTTTTGTGTTAGAAGGAGAGTATGATGTCATAGGAACGTCCACTCGTTAATCCTCCCAACGAACGCTTTAACGAGGAGGCCCTATCTCCGATCTGTAACACTTTTACTTAAAGAGGGCAGCTTTGATCCATCCTTCCCTCATGTGGACACATCCACTTCGGCGCAAGCACTAATGTGATATTAACTTCTGTTCAATGACCCAGAACTTTTGCCCTCAGAGACGACCTCAAGCCACCTACTTGTCTTTACTAAGGCATTCCTAGGCCTCACCTAGTAGGTGTAGATGCTAATAACTATGATGCAAACTATCGCCCCGCTCCTATCTCAGCTTGCCCAACTTGAGGCAGAAGGGTAAGATGATTGACAACTAGTTTTTCATAGAAGTAACACAAGATGAGGGACTCGAAGACCAACTAGCCTTGTCGGAACCAGGGCAAGGTGGAGAACGCTCCTAAAAAGGCCATGGGGGTGAGGCTGAAAGCTTCCCGTCAGGCTCTGAGGACTGGGGTTTCTGAAGGCTTAGATAGAAGACTAAATCCCACCTATAGAGGGAGGGGATTTATAAGGAGGATGCTGATCTCTCTCCTCCTACGATCAAGAATTGTGTCCCTTTGTGGTAACTCTTAAAAGACATCAATAGTAAGAGGATCTAAAATCTACCAAGGTAGAGGGATGACTTGAAGTTCATCACAGCAGAAGGAGAACTTGAAACCCACCAGGATGGGAGGATAACTCAAAATCCACTATGGCAGACGGAGGACTTGAAACCCATTTTGGCAAGAGGAGAACTGTAAATTTATCACTATGAAGGGAGGACTTGAAGATTGCCATGGTAGGAGGACTTGAAATCTACCATAGTGGGAGGAGTCAAAATTCGCCATGGCAAAGGAAGGACTCGAAGCTCACCATGGTGGATGAAGGATTTAAAATCTACTACGGTGGAGGCATAGGGTAAAATGTGCTTGAGATGTATGAGTTGAAAAAAACTTAATCCACACCAAGAGAAATCCACTATAATGGAGGTACATGGGAAAATATATCCGGGATGTGAGAAAAATACAACCCGCACTAAGAGAAATCGGCTATGACTAAGGCACATAATAAAATGTGCCCGAAACGTGTGAGTTGGGAAACCCCAACTCATGCTAAGAGAAATCCACTATGGTAAAAGCATAGGAAGAGACGTGTTTGAGGTGTGTGAGTTGAGAAATCTCGACCCGTGCTAAGAGAAATTTATTACGGTAGAAGCACAAGACGAGATGTGCCCGAGGCATATGAGTCAACCTGAGGTGCATGAGTCAGTAAAAGTTGACCCGTGCTAAGAGAAATCTGCTATGGCGAAAACAAAGGCGAGATGTGTCCGAGGACTGAGTCGAGAAAACTCGACCAATGCTAAAAGAAATTCATTAGAACAAGTATAACACGAAATGTGCTCAAGGCATATGAGTCGAAAAAACTCAACCCACACTAATGGAAATTTGCTATCGCAGAGGCACAAGAAATTTGCTATGGCAGAGGCGCAAGGTAAATTGTGCTCGAGATATGTGAGTCGAGAAAACCCAACCCACGCCAATAGAAATCTACTATAATGAAAGAACATGGCAAAATGTGCCTCAAGTGTGTGAGTTGGGGAAAGCTGACTTGCACTAAGAGAAATCTATAATGGTAGAAACATATGACAAAATATGCCCAAGGTGTATGAGTTGGGAAAACTCAACTTGCACTAAGAGAAATCCACTATAACAAAAGTATAGAGTATGTGCCCGAGGCATGTGAGTCGAGAAAATTTGACCCGCATCAAGAGAAATCCGTTATGACATAAGTACAGGGCAAGATATGCTCGAGGTGTATAAGTCGAGAAAACTCAACATATGCCAAGAGAAATCTTCAATGGCGACATAGGGTGAAATGTACCCAAGGCATTAGAGTCAGGGAAACCCAACATACACTAAGGGAAATCTACTACAGCAACTCAGGACAAAATGTGCTCGGGGCGTATGAGAAAGGAAAACTCGACCCTTGCCCAACCAATGTGTGTCCTTTTAGCGTCATGAAGAGGTTGGCAATAGGCATGTTAGATGAATTAAACACTATAGTCCAGGCCCCCCTAATAAGAGTCTCGAAGCACGCTTTGGGGGAGACAAATAATAAGGAATATATTAATACCCAACCATCATCCGACAGATAGGCACCATGTGGAGGTTATTATGGAAGGAAAAAGATCCAAGTCACCCCCTACCCATTTGCCCACGTGGACAAAAGTCTAAGATAGGTTGTTCGGGGCTACCTCCCCCCTATTGCCCACGTGGACAAAATGCCAAGAGGGGGACGTTGGAGTGGTTACATATTGTCCTCTCAAAGCTTAGGTATAAAAGGTAATCCTCAGTGCTATGACGTGAGGGCTTGGCTTTCGAGAAAAACCTATACTCAAAAATGATCTCGGTGACTAACTTAAGTGTTAGAGGGATCGGATCAAGAAATTTCCCATAATATCGGTCTTAGTATAAGTGGTGCCTTGCGAGCTCGACACTTTCACTTGGGAAGCCACTTCAATCACCACCTCAAATACTTCTACACCCTCGGGTCTGAACCACGTTAGGTTAACTCAAACGTTGATGATGATTTTTTGTAACAATTAGTATATTATTATATAAATAATAGGTCCCATATTTGGTATGATATAATAAAAAATATTTTTTTAAAAAAAAATAACTATAAAATATAATTCAAAATTTTTAATCGATGTGTTTTTTATTAATTGTTAAGAGTTAGGTCTCCTGGTGGATATCATTACTGCCATATTCATTCTACCTACTATCCTAAATTAATCACTTTCTCCCTAATTAATTTATAAAATTCTTAAATATTGTTCATCAATTTTCTAGTCGATGCTCAGTTGTTCTAATAGCTTCATCAATGAACAGAAGTCGAATATATAAATCATAGGCATACATGTTTGTACATTGTTTTTTTTTTAACTAAGGATTTTGCATAGTTTATTTGATTCTAAAATTATATATATACCTTTTCTAATTATATGAAACACGATCCTTTAAATAGGAAGAGGCTGCAAGCATTTGGTCAAACACATATTTCCAAATGAGAAATAATTATGAAAATTAAGAATAAAAATAATTATTGTAACTTTTTTCTTGTTTGAAAAGCCACCTTAGTGATCTTGAACATGACACAAAATGAGTTTGTCCATAAGAAACTGTCCAAGTTAGATAAGCCCAAACTGATATATTAACCAATATTATGCTCAAGATATTAGGGATGTTTTAAGATATAATATATATATATATATATATATATATATATATATATATATATATATATGTTTTAACTCAAACAAACTAATATACTTTAATCTTAACACTTGACAGAGATGCTAAGATATATTAAAAATTTCCACACTTTCCAAGGACATGTAAAAGCATAACTTCTTTCATGCATGGATCAGACACAGCAGAGTGGAACAAATAGAAGCCCACAATAATGTTGAACTGACTGCATGTTTCAGTCGTGAAAAGCAGCGATGTCGAACAGAGTCCAGCCATTGGCTACATCCAAAGAAAACTTCATCCATGAATTCGACAAGGTATGCATGGCTCAGTGCATTATTGCAGTCTCACAAACTGTCTACTTCTCCACGGTAGATATTGAGCCTGGGCGACCCACTAAGAGCTGCAAGTGCACGCTGTCGTTCTTGCTGTCCTTGATGTTCCTGGTGGTGGTGATACTGTTGATCATGAAAGCTGCACCAACTGCTGACCATGGAGTCACAACCAGCACAAGGATGGATTGCTGTATCGTTGTTAGCTCATGAACCGTCGAATTCTTTTAAGGAGATTCCTTCTGTTTGGCCAGTCTTGCAGAAAGAAACGAGAAAAATTTCTGCATATAAGAACAGATCTCTTACATGACACTTGAACCATCTGCATCTTCGATGGGGCCTGACATGATGCATAACATGTCTTCTTCTCCTAATCCTGTTGTATTGGTTCGTCTCTTGATGTCGGATATCTGAAGCATGATATCGATAATGAGAAAACAAAGAGCTCTAGCAAAAGCATGAGAGGGTCGGAAGATAATTATACTCTTGAAACGATGTCTTACCAGCTGCCAGTTACTTTTAGGACTTCCAGATTCCAACTTGTATAGTTCCAAAGCAGAAGCCTCCCTCCCTGCAAGAAGCCCTCCTTTAATCCTCATTGCAAGTTTTTCACCACAAAACTTGGTTTGAAGAACTCATTTTCATGTCCCATCCCTGTGCTGAAGATTCGAGAACAAGCAAAGCTTTCATACTTGCAGCAAACTATTGGCAGCTTGATTTAGAGAAGACCCTCCGAAGTATTTACTTATTAATTCCATAGATCACCACCATACTTGTTTCTTAACAAACAGAGCATTCTTCCTGAATCAACAAGAACTTCGATCAGCTTAAACCACAAAACAAACAGAAAAAAAGTAAGTTTGGTTATCTTACAATTTTGTTTAGGAAATAAGTACGTACAGACATATACATTGCTAATAAAAGCCTTAAGCGTTTATCCCTTTTTAAACAAACATGTAGAGCAATATAAGCATTTGTAAATTGCTGAAAAATCCATGACAAACATTCTCTAGCTAACTGAAGAGTATTTGAATTTTGAAGCACCATGGTCCTTCTTGATCTTTGCCTCTCATGTGCTCATGAGACTAATTCTGTTGTAATGCCAGCAAAGGATGCAGAACTATCTATTATTTACCTTTCTAAGAAAGTTTGAATTGTGAGAAAAAAAATCTCTTAGCACTTGCAAAAGATTAGTAAGAGCTTTCTCACATCTGATCAATTGATGCAAAAAGGTTTCTTGTTTGGGTCAGCAACTCCTAGGGAGAAATTTGATGACCTCCAATGCTGATTCTTATTGCTTAGTTTTTTCATATTATGTTATATGCCTCGAATGAATAACTAGACTAAAAGCAATGGATACTACACCCATGGGACTTACATAAACAACTGGTGATCCCATTGGCAAAGGGGACATCCAAGAGCATTTGAGGTACTGGAAGCTTGTCATGGGTGGCAAGCATAAATAACTTATATAAGAATCTCAGTTTCCAAGTAATCAAGATAAGCAAACTTGATCTTTATCCAAAAATGTTCCAAGCCCCAATAGTGAACTTTTGTGCTAGTGCAAAATGATGAGGTACACTTCAACCATCTTTTCCAATAAGTTGTTATTTCTGATCTGTTACACAAAAATCTCTATGCAAGCTTATGAGTTATGACTATTCAAAATAAGTTTTTAACAACATACATGAAGGAATTCTGAAAGGAAACATCCATCAGAAACAGGATAATGTAAATAATTAAGTCAAGGTTACTGCTAATCAGTATCAATATAATATTATGCACATATGATGAATATGGTAACAGATCTTGAATTATTTTACCTGGATTTATCTAATGTCTTTTATCAACTGGAAAGTTTATATCAATGATGACGAATTGATATCAAGTTTATAACCAAAAAAAAAAGAAAGAAAATTGGACCATCATGAATAAAAATCTGCATATGCATCATCAGCTACTCAACACAAACATGGATGATCAGATAACTAAGTTCATGAATATGTACTTCAATCAGCACTCATGTCCCATATTGTTTTGCCTGGTTGAGACAGTGTTTACCAAGAAAATTGATTATTCTGGGTCATGGTATGCATGTAGGGGTACACAATTTTGCTTGATCAGTAGTGTATAGGGATAAGGTTAGCTGCTTTGCCATTGTGGATTATGATATGCATACTGTTCAACTCCAATAAAAAGAATGGGTACTACATTAGTTAAGATATTTTGGTCTTTCCAAGTCATTAGGTTTGAGTTTATTGGCTCCAAAAACAATCATGGTGAAAGACTTAAAATATCTAAATCTATTAATCTTTTATAATATTTAATATTTTTGAAGTTCTCAGTTTTCCTTGAATGAATGCTAGCATAGGAATATCATCAGTTTATATCTGCAAAATATAATAATGTGATTGGGTCCTTAGTCACATAATGCAATTAACCAAATACCTAATATGTTTTTGTGGGTCTTCCTTTGGTTTATATCCATACAAACTAATAATAATATTGGATCCCCAATTACGATGGCCTCGATCAAATAACTGCAACAGTCAGGAGAACATAAAGAAGTAGGACACAGGAAAGAATGAAAACATATACTTTAACTTACTGCATCTGAGAAAATTTTTATTTTGTCAGGTTTATAAAAAAATTACAGTTGCAAGTTATTCTAAGTGCGAGTAGAGAAACAAAGGGATAATAGTCACAGATCCAATATCCAATATGTATGCAATAAGAATGTATGTGTATCAGCATCTGGAACATCACCAACATGCATAACTGCATGAGTATTTAAGTTACACATTACATGTATGTATATATAACATATGTTATACAACAGTGACGACAATCAATAGAGCTCTACAATGGGTTTTTAATGAGCAAATCTGATAAATGCATCTTTGGTGCATTATGGTTATGATCATAATCAGGCAATATGGAACATGCAAGTAATATGAAACTAAAGCTAAGCTCACCTATATTAATGTCCATCACATAATAAATCAGATTGAATGAAAAGTAGCTAACAAATTGCTATCAAGCAAGCAACGTTGTTATTAAGTTAAATTAACACCATCTAGAGTAATTTACACTAAAATATAATCTTATGTGGACTCATGTTGTGAGCTCAAGAACCTAAAAAGACTAGACCAAGTCTTGATAATTAGTAAATATTCTTCTGTAAAGGCAAATGGATTTGCCATACCATTTTATGGTAAGTTTTTGTAACAACTAAAGGTGCTTCTATATGCAATTTTTTTTTTCTCAGTTGACAAAAATGTAACTACTCAAATTTACTTACAGAAGTAACACACCTAGAGTCAAAGAAAGAGCCAACTAAAGCTTGAACAAGTTAGCATGACCCATTGAAGTGAAAATTTATTAGTAATACTAGAAATTAAATCTAAAAGTAACAAAGAGCTGGATATACACTTTGCATTTTGACTTGATATATCGTATAAATCTAGGAACAGAATAACAATGTCATTGAGCCCCTAAGATCATAACATCACAGGGTTCATCAGATCTGTTTTTAAGTGGATTGATCAATATTTGATCATAGACCTGAATATACACTTACCGTAGTCTAGAATTGAATTAATCTATCTTGGATGGTCACAAACGATTGAATTATAAAGGCTTAAGACACTTGCACTCGATACAATGGGTCTTCTGCAAAGTTAATCAGACGTTCTGCTGCACAGTCTCTCATCTCATCCAGCTCACCACTCAAGAGATCAATAAGAACAGGAATTGCACCAGCTAACAAGATGGTATCCCTGTTTGCTGCATAATAGTTTAGTCATGTAGTAGCACGAGATGGCTTCTCCCTAAGATCACCATCTGTATTCTGGGAAAGCTCAACCAGAACTGGAATTACACCCAATTATTTGAAAACAGAAATGGACTGTACCTTGAAAGATCCCACAGAACATATGAAGCTGCAGCTTTTGCCTTCTCGGCATCAGCCTCAAGAATCCTCACCATCTTTTCTGATACATCACAGCATTCTCCTCTCTAGAGCCGATACACAAAAAACATATTCAGCAATTTCTTTTCCAAGGGGTTCAGGTCCTTTGTGCAGCTCCACATACAACAGGATTGCACCAGCTTGAGCTACAGGTCTGAGGTAGTAAACAAGACTAGAAATTATCATGAGAGCATTACTGAGGAATTACCCTCCTTTATTAATGAAACAAGCACAGGTATGACCCCGAATCAACAAACATATGCCTGACTCTCCTGAAAATCCCAAAAAAACACCCAACTGCTTGGGCAGCTCAGTTTCTCGAAATAACCAGCTTCAACAAATCTAAGGCAACCAAAACCAATAATTACCGGCCCCACTTCTTTCAAAACAGCCAACACACTATCATCAGTGCGTCTAGACAATAAATTCAAACACTCTAGCTTCTGAAACCCTTTTTTGGACATTGAAGCAGTTCAAATAGAGAAGTTGCTCCCACTTGGTATGGTCCCAGTCGATACCTGCATCATTTCTAATCATCACGTCCAACCCATCACAGTAACCAACTCAATAAGGAAGGTGGTAGCTTTTGGTAGAAAAATACCAACTTTTCGGGTGAAATAGAGATTGCAACCAACTAGCAATCAAGAGATACGAACAAACAAATAAAGGGTTTTCTTTCAGAAGTAGAAAGAAGATCCTAGGGTTTTGAACAAGAAAAATGATCCAATCACCGACACCTAGAGAATATGCCAAACCTAGATTTCTGATTTAAATGCCGGAGATTGAGACAACCGGCGAATTTTCTATAAATTCTTCGATCCAAAACGATCAAACTGATGAAACTTCAGCATCAGCCATAAAGAAGGCCAAATTAGTTTACCAAGAGCTCATCCTTTGCTATTCTAGGGTTAATGATCCTTTCTTACCGACCTTTTGTCGAAGGGTAAGCCCACGAATTGAGCGGTCTCAATACGCCTAGTAAGGATGGATTGACACAGATTTCTTCCCGATGTAGAAGATGAGTCGAATTCGACGAGAACTTCTCGTGCTTCAGTACGACGTGCCCGCAAGTGCAGAGATAGCTCGAACGAGAATAAAATGGAATTTATATTTAGGAGATTAAGAATATATCATTTGATGGTTAAATGGAAAATATTATAATGTTTAGCTAATATTATATTTTTATATTCGATATATTAATTTGTTTCATGAACAAATATTAATCATAATTAGAAGTAGATAAAATGAGTTAATGAGAGAGGAAATATCTGCGAAAGATCTGATTACTTATTAAGTGTATATAAAATAAACTATTTCGATATATATATATATATATATATATATATATATATATATTATTGGACAAATTCCCAAAATATCTGGCCTCTGCCCCACCGCCGCGCCGCTGCGGCCCGCCGTCTCGTCGTCGTCCTCGCCGCCCCGCTTCCGCCACGCGGGGCTTCCCCTCCCTCCTCCCCCGCATGGGCCCTCGCCCTCCGTCTCCACCACAGCCCACGCCGTTGCTGTCGTTTCCGTCTCCGTGCGGCGGGCGGAAGCAAACGGGAGCGTGCTCCTTCAGCGCAGACGGTGACGAGGACGAGGCCGTAGAGGACGACGATGGAAACGAGAGCAAGGAAGACGAACCCTCGCCATTCGATGTGAGGTCTTTACCTTCGGTCTGGTTTCTTTCTTATCTGGCTTCTTTGGTTCCAAAGGCGTCACTTCGTCTGGAGATTATACTGTAAGCTGGTTTAGGGATTCATGCATACCAGTGAACATAGGCCCGGTTAATCTATCTTTTTATGACATAATCTGTTCCATGCTAAAGGATTTGTCGTAGTTTAAAGACATCACTTTTGGATCGTGTTATGATGTCCAGGGGTTATAGCGTGTGTTGTAGGTATGAGCGGTGGAGGCCGAGGGACTTCAGTGTCATTGGTCCCAGGAGAGGATAAAGGTAGCGACTATGATTCCGAGGAAATGCCTTCGGTCGTAGAGGAACCTACTAAAGAAGAGAGAGGCACAATGGAGGGGGTGAGGAGTTGTTGCACCGAGAGAATAAGAGAGTGGATCATGAGGAGAAGGACGGGATGATATTATGGGAGACTCAGTTGACGGGATTGATGGTGTACTCCAGTGATGTATATGTGATGGAGTAGGTGGCATAGTAGGAGATTCTGGGTGTTGTGAAATGAAAATATAGTCTCGATAAAAATAACATGATGGGACGTAAAGACTTTCGAGATTGAGGTTCATAGCATCGAAAGACATTATGGTCAAGGGAGTATCCAATGAAAACACAAGGTTTAGATTTTGATATTATCTTATGTGAGGCATATGGACGCAACCATGGATAACATAGACAACTAAATACTTTAAGTTTTTGAAGGTTCGGGGATTTATGAAATAATTTTTCAAATGACAACTCGTACTCGAGGACTGGAGTGAGCATACGATTAATGAGGTAGACGACAGCTTGAAATGCCTCACACTCTATGCCACCAACTTTTTGGACTACAACATTTCAAGCTACCGTCTACCTCATTAATCGTATGTTCACTCCAGTCCTCGAGTATGAGTCGCCATTTGAAAAATTATTTCATAAATCCTCGAACCTTCAAAAACTTAAAGTGTTTGGTTGTCTATGTTATCCATGGTTGCGTCCATATGCCTCACATAAGATAACATCAAAATCTAAACCTTACGTTTTCATTGGATACACCCTTGACCATAATGCCTTTCGATGCTATGAACCCCAATCTCGAAAAGTCTTTACGTCCCGTCATGTTATTTTTATAGAGACTACATTTCCATTTCACAACCTTGAGTCTCCTACTGTGCCACCTACTCCATCACATATACATCACTGGAGTACACTATCAATCCCGTCAACTAAGTCTCCCATAATATCATCCAGTCCTTCTCCTCAGGATCCACACACTCTCATTCTCCCGGTGCAACAACTCCTCACCCTCCTTTGTGCCTCTCCCTTCTTCACTAGGTTCCCCTACGATTGAAGGCATTCCCTCGGAATCACAGTTGCTACCTTTATCCTCTCCTGAGAGAAGTCCCTCAGCCTCCACCGCCTATACCTACAACACACCCTATAGCCCCTGGACATCCAATGACAACACGATCCAAAAGTGGTGTCTTTAAACCATGACAAATCCTTGACCTACATACCATCACAACATCCTCGTTAGAGATCACTGAACCTACCACAATTACTCAAGCCCAAAAATCTCCATACTGGCATAAAGCCATGTGTGAAGAATATGATGCACTCCTTCATAATTCTATATGGACCCCTGTACCCTCTTATCCCACACAAAACATCATCGGGTGTAAGTAGGTCTTTCGAATTAAGTGGAACCCAGATGGATCCGTAGCCAGATATAAAGCACATCTAGTGGCCAAAGGATTTCATTAACGACTTGGTGTTGACTTCACAGAGACATTCAGCCCTCTTGTTAAACTCACAACAATCCGATTTATTGTTAGTTTTGTCATCTCACAAGGCTGGCATTTACGTCAACTCGACATTAACAATGCCTTTCTACAGGGGACCATAACTGACGATGTCTTCAAGCAGCAGCCTCTTGCCTTTATCCACCCTCAATATCCAAAGCATGTTTGTAAACTACAAAAAACTATTTATGGACTTCGTTAGGCTCCAATTGCTTAGTACACCGAACTTAGCTCGTTTTTGGCATCAGTTGGCTTCATCAACTCCAAGTCTGATACCTCCTTATTTCTCCGTCACCAAAGTGGCAATATAATATATCTTCTAGTATATATGGATAATATTATTGTCACAGGCAACAATCCTATGGAAATCAAGGCATTCCTCAAGCATTTAGTAGATCGATTCTCCCTTAAAGGTATAGGACCCTTGAGCTATTTTTTTGGAGTTGAAGCAACATACACATCTTCCGGGCTCTTCCTATCACAACGAAAGTATATTCAAGATCTATTATCTAAAACGAACATGCAAGATGCAAAGGCAGTTACAACACCTCTGTCTATTGGCGAGTCGCTCAAACTTTGAGATAGAAGCCCTATTACAGACTCAACCCAATACCGTCAAGTCCTTGGCTCCTTACAGTACTTATCTCTCACCCGTCCAGATATCTCATTTGTGGTCAATAAACTATCCTAGTTCATACATTGACCAACTACTATGCATTGGTCTGCAGTCAAACGAATCTTGCGGTATCTTCACGGGACTATCAATCATGGCCTCTTTTTCGGCAAATACTCTCCCCTTAATCTCCACGCCTTTGTCGATGCTGATTGGGCAGGGAATTCTGATGACAGATCATCCACGTCGGGGTATATTATCTTCCTTGTATCTAATCTAATCAGTTAGAGTTCTAAGAAGCAAAAGACAGTTGCACGTTCTACAACTGAAGCTGAATACCGTGTCATAGCCACCGCTGCTGCAGAACTCAATTGGGTCATGGATCTCCTCAAGGAACTTGGCATCAACATCATCTCTACTCCTACAATATATTGTGACAATGTCGAAGCCACTTATCTATGCGTTAATCCAGTATTCCACTCACGCATGAAACACATAGCATCGACTTTCACTTCGTGCAAGAACAAGTTGTCAGACATCAACTACGTGTTTCTCACGTATATACGGCTAATCAACTAGCGGACTCTCTCACAAAGCCTCTCACCCGCAACTCGCTTTCATCACATTGGTCCAAGATCGGCGTCCTTGACAGAAGTACCGTCTTGCGGGGGCATGATAACAGCCAAGATCTCCCGTGATAACAACCTCAACAACGACCGAGATCTCCCCAACTCTGTTGAAGAGATGTCTTAAATCTGTTGAGGAAAATCCTCCTATGTTGAGGACAACTCTCTCTTCTAACATGTATAAATATGCATTCTTCTCCTTTGTATTTTATTTCTATCACATAGGCCCGGTTAATCTATCTTTTTATGACATAATCTGGTCCATGCTAAAAGTTGTCTCTTTGTCAATGCTATTCCGCACATCTCCCTTGATCATTGATCTTGTAGTCCTTTTTCTCAAAATTGTTTCTGTTTTTGTTTCCTAGTAATCAGGATGAGGATTGGCATGCATCATGGCTCAGCTAGAAGTTAAAAGACCTAATGTAATTTCTGGTGTTTAGTGGACCAATGATGCTACATTCGCTTTGGAATTGTATGCTTGTTCCTGAGCTTTAGAAGACTTCATCCACAATATTTA
The DNA here is from genome assembly GCF_036884655.1 of Musa acuminata AAA Group. Classification (NCBI taxonomy): domain Eukaryota; kingdom Viridiplantae; phylum Streptophyta; class Magnoliopsida; order Zingiberales; family Musaceae; genus Musa; species Musa acuminata. The sequence continues at coordinate 36,957,853 of NC_088344.1, read as the reverse complement.
AAGCTTTGCTAAAGTAAATTCTGAATTGTTAATATCCAACTCTTTGTGACTCCTTACAGGACAGTTCTTTTAAGTCTTAACAATTTAAAAAGTTGTGACATTATAAGGCTATCATTTGACCATTCCTTTGGCAATTGCTACCTACTCAAAAGTGAGTATGATCAGGCAGCCCCGAGTAACTATTACTACAATCTAGATGTTAGTTTGACTCCAGATATTCTGGAGTTCTGCTAGGACTGGAACTGACATCAAATAAATGATTTTAATGGAGTTGAGCCTTGAAATGCTTGTGAATCTCTTTGTTCAATTAACTTTATATTCTAGGTTAGCACTAGAGGTAGTGTTATCTTTGCTTGTAAAACTGTACATGCCAATTCCACAGCTCGTAGATGGCAAGGTCATTATTCCTTGGTCATACTCCCATTCATTTGATTCTTGATTGAGTTTCCTGAAATTTTGGTGTTTGTTCTGATTGCTTTTCTTTTCCTAGATAAGAATGTAATTCTCCCCTCTTCCAACCACTCACTTCTTATGGAAAACCTTATTGCATTTATTCATTGTTAAGTCCTTTTCTTTGTTATATTTGCCCCATCATATTTTTAGACATTCGTCTTATAGTCTACACTTATCATTACAATATTACGTAATTTGTGTAAAATCAGACTTAACTCTACAAAGAAGTTAACGGTGGAAATATGAGTCACTAAATTAATTGCAGGAAAAAGTTCCATATATCAACCTCCAATAGCTGGGACATGTTGTTCTCAATTATGATTCTATGATAAATTCACTACATTAATATCCCTGTCTGGTGTGGTCGTGTGCCATGCTGATGGGAATCGTAGGAGTTCAACATGTCAACCTGCATGAACATAGGCGATACAAGGTTTGCAGAAAATCTTTAGCAGGTGCCAGAAGGGTCATCCACTTAATAGCCCTAACCCTTGTCACTGGCAAGATACTCGTGTGGTCCTCTAGCTGGATAGGATACTTCGTACAATTCCTTAGATACCAGAGTTGACTGTTGAACCTTTGTTCTTATTCTTTTGTATCAGAAGTTTCAGACTAGTAGATTACCTCTTAGAAATTCTCTGCATTTGTTGGATTTACATTTCCACGATGAAATCGATATACAGTGGTTTTTCTTAATGATCAACTATTTACGTATGTGACATGATGATTCTTTCTCTCATTCATACTGTTTAGTTTCCTCAGGATGATCTTCCAGATGTCAACAATCATTTCTCTGATAGAAAATTGTCGATGCTTTACTCAGCTGAACCAAATAAAAAGCCAGGTACCTCCAAAGGTCTATAGCATATTTTACAAGAAGATTTTGCTGCTACATCTCCTTTTATTGATTTTGCAGGACAACATCAACTACTAATGAAGGGGTGGGAAAAGAAATCATTAAAATCTGCACAAAGCTTGATACTTTCAAATGGTTCAGTGAAGGTTGATGAGGAAATCATCTCAAAGAAAACACACTCCAAAGATCATCAATACAACTTAAATCGATCTTCCAAAATGGAGCATGTTGATTTAGAGAACACTTCAAAGGTTTTTTTACATTAACTCTCAACTTAATGTGTGGTTATTGTGGCTCAGCCTTGTTCATTGGTGACAAAGAGTCTAATAGTTGATTATCCTTTGCAACAGAAGAATAGTAACTTTACTAAAAGCAGATTTCAGAAACTTGCAGAAGAACTAGAATTTGATGAGACGTAGTTTTCCCCAATTGAATATTTTGAGCACATATAAGTCAAAAGACTCTGATTTTGTTTCCATCTACAGGAGACATATGCCTTGCATTAAGATAGTTATGTCTTCCACTCAGGAAGGTTGGAGTTCTTGTTGATTGTTGATGTCAAACATGGAGATATAAAAGGAAACTTATAAGTCAGCCTCAAATTTTGGAGCACACTGTTGAAAACACTCTTGAGTCTCATGTTGCTTTTTTAGTTAGTATAGATTCTTGTACAGGATAGATTATAACTGCAGCCCCATCTTTGTTCTCTTATAGCATTGAGCACTCTTTAAAGCCCACAATCAGGTATTTGGTTGAAGAGGTTGGTATCAGAAGTGATATCATCAAAGTTGTGTGGTTGAGCCCCCAGATTCTTGTCCAGAGGATTGAAAACTCAGGGACTTCACGTTTCTCCTTGCTGTCAAGAGAATTAGGGGCACCTAAAGATAGCATAGTCAAGTTGGCTACCCCACAACTCCTCTACAGTATTGATGATGGAGTACTGCTTAGAATAAACTCTCCAGGAGCATCGGCCTGTGCAACTCTGATATCCTGAAAGTGTTAACAAGCCACTAAGGTTAAATCTAAAGTTACTCTCATCTGTTTCTTGAAACTATGTATCAGCAGCATCTAATTATCTAATATCTTCTTTTCAGGTATTATCTTTGTCACTGGAGGTGCCTACGATCATCTAGAGCTTCAGAGTTAAATCATTAACATTATATGGTCATGATTTGATACATTTCCCAGGCAAATCAATTACTTCGAGTGGAGAATAATAATAAGGTCAGTTATTCTTTTTATCATTATATGAGTTCACAGGTTTTCCATCACATTGGAAGTATGTCATTGTTGTTCAGTTTTCTTTTTTGGAGATTGATGAGTCTATTACCATGTTCTATTGCTGACCAATCTGCAGACACAGTTGCAGGCCTTTGGTTCATATTCTCCCATCCCATTACAACATTTGAGACTGGATTATATGCATCAAACTTCATAATTAGGAACCCCAGTTAGGAATGAAAAACAACCTGAATTCCAGCTTCTTGGATTAAGCTGGAGATAATTGCATGCTGTAACTATACATTCATCAGAGCAGAAGGAATTATCTGATATTAGATGGAAAGCTGCAAGAAATGTCACAATGTATGATCACCAGGACAATTGGCCATCTCTTTGTTATTTGCAACTAGCATTAAAATATGCAATGAAAGTTCAACAATTAGTGATGTATGCTATACCATCTCATGTTTCAAACACAACTTTGTTTCTAGTTCAGATAGTTCACGTCTTTCATCTATTACAATAAATTAGCCATTTCTCTTCTAAATGAACTGACATCCTGCTTCAGTATCTACAACGAGAGAGGTGTATTGCTTCCTTTTAAAGGTGTAGCTGTATCTTCCTAGGCTTCTCACAGTAACAAATGGAGAAGCATTTATCTTCTGTTGTTGAGTACAGAGCTCAGGGAACCCCCATTGATTCAGACACTGTACCAAATCATTGATGGAATGGCAAGCTTCCATTCCCTGTTCTCTTCATAGTGTTCATATGACTGCAGAAATGCTGCTTCCTACTGGTGGAGATGCAAAAGGGCTCTCCGGGAGTTCAACGCTACTGCATACACCAGCAAAAAACCTCATGAGAAAAATCATGTCAACGAGTATGTCAAGCAAAGAGATGATGACTGAGAACAGTTAACTACATCAGTAAACAGTCTAAAATGTAATGATCTTTTCTTGAACTGTTCATAAGATTTATGAGAAGAGTGATGACAAGTTGCAGAGCTTCCAGTTAATGATCATTGTGGAAAACTAAGATGAGGAGACCTGTAATTGCAAGTCACTCAATGATGTTGTTTTAGGTCAAACAACAAATGTATATCTTAAATATTAATATTTCACTTACCTTTCCTGGTCACTGAATGGGTTGCTTGTTTGCCTGGCTTTGTCATCACTTGTGGATCCATTATTCATAGCATCAAATGGATAGCTGAAATGATCTAGGAAGAAGTCACTGGGAACTGAATAGTGGGCAATCAGATTCTAGATGTCAAGCAATTACCAAACCAAAATCTTGTAAGATTTGTTATATTGTGAGCACATATGACTGGGATTTTCATGTCATACCTTCTGCAACTCTCATGTCTTCCATGCCATGAGTCAAGTAATGTTGCTGTGTCAATCTCTTGGGTGCCAAGTTCAATCCAGAGAGATGCTCCATCATCATTTCCTTCTCAATTAGATTATTTCTAAGCAAGCTTGAACTATCACCTTCTCGAGTCACTGGATGGAGTTTAACCATGTGTCGGAAGCACCAAAAGATCAATATCTTTCTTCTGCATGTATATGTATTATACATGAAGCATGAAATCAACCTTGGAAGTCACACTCACCAGAATGCACATCATGATCCATCCCCACGTAACGTGAAGGGTAATTAGTCCATGGCTTCATCTTCTCCGAGTACATTCTGCATTAGGAGAAATGATTCGATAATGACATAGAAACAATTTGATTCATCCGCAGTAGATATGACATGCTACAGAAAGAATCTAACCTGTCGATGACTCTAGATTTTTCCCTGTATGGTTTGACCAATACACGAGCACCACATATGTAATGAGGATTTCTCTTCGTAAGAATCATGTTGACAGTCTCAGGATGGACAAAGCTGACGAACCCAAACATGCGTTTGTCTTGACAAGGGATCCTAACATCACGCACTTGGCCGTATTGCCTGCACAAAGTTCGACGCCAATAAGAACATCGATGAAGGAAACCATTCACTAAGCTCTCTCGTTGAATTACTTGAAGTAGTTGGAAACATCATCCTCGGAGAAGGTGCTTTCTGCTGGGAATGTAAGATAAATCTGGTGAGAGCTTGAAACCGTAGAACCTGAGTCACTTCTCTCGTTCCTGCAGTCCATGTATCTCGGAGCATCCTCTGCTAGTACTACCGAGTGTTGTCCATGTGGCCTGTCATGCAGACACAGGGAACTCAGAGGAGGAAATGATCAGAATGAAGGTGTATAATTCGATGTTTAGGTGAGTAATCCAAATCTTGCAGTACCTCTCGATGAGCCGAATGCTCTTCTTCAAGTGGGACAACAGCTTCGTCAAGTTCAAGCCAGCCTTCCCATGACGCTGGCTCTCCGTGAGGTACCCGTCCGCCTGCAGGTTCTTCCCGTACTTGTCGAAGTACAGCAAGGGCAAGGAGGCAGTCGAGACGGGCGTTCCTTTCCGCGATCTCAGGAGCTCAGTGATCTCCATTTCCAGATTCTCGAGCGACTTGGGCGTGAATGGGACGTCGTCGTTCGGGTAGTCAGTCATGTTGGCGGTGAGTACATGAGGATAGTAGCCATCAGGAGCGGACTGGGCATGCGAGTATCTACAGTTCATTCCATGCCTGCAGTAGCCCTTGTTGAAGTAATGGCAAGCCTTGATGGGCAAGTCGGATAGGCTGTGTGATCTCCTGCTGCTCCTTAAAGCCACGCCACCACCCAGTGGGGCGTCCGGGTAGTGGTAGTTACCGATGTGGTTGGTGGCATCGAGTTGGTCCGCCGGCGGAGGTTGACCGTAGAGTGAGGACTCGTCGGCGATGGATTCAGCGTACGCTCGCGGGACGAGATCGATGTTGTGGGGTGGAGGATGGTGATCGTAGGGTAGCTGAACATGAAGACTCGTGGGGGAGGAGAAGGCGTGGGATCCCCAAGTAAGGTAAGAAGCAATCGGCTTGGCGGACAAGATGCCAAGCATGATCTTGGCGTCGATCACTTTGGAGAGCAACGTGGTGTCGGGGCCGAATGCAAGCTGAAGCATCTCCAGCCCGCTCGGCTCCTTCAGGAAGATGCATCCCATTATCTTGACAACGTTCTCAGGCTCCAGCTTTTGCACCCTGGTGAAGATGATCTTGGCCAGTTCGAAGAAATCCATGTCGCAGTATCTAGTCTCTGTCCATGCAACAAAGAATCTAAATATTCTACAAACACAAAACTGTTATTACGTCGAATCCCACGATCAATTTTGGATTCTGTAACCACTCCAAATGACTGTCAAAACAACATCAAATCTTGCCATTGAAGATCCTGAGGAATAAATGACAGGAAAAAGAAAAAAAACAAGAGCGAAAGCGAAATGGCATCAAAGTGGCACGTAAAAATGCATGTGAATAGCGACAATGAGACCTCAAATGAACCCGAGGAGGGATCTACTGTAACGGAAGCGTACCTCCTCCCTCCATGTCATATCACCATGGACGGAAGAAGAGACTCTCTCTTTCGCCGCTTCCTCAGACTCCGACGCTCAATCTGAATCGATTCCTCGTTCCTTGCTTCAGCATTTACGTTCTTTGTTTTGCCCCTTTCTATTTGCGTAGGGTGCGTACAGGTTGGCCGACTATTATAGTCCTCGCATAAATCACGGGGCCAAATTTGGTGTTATACCTTTTTAGTTGTGTCCATGGAATGACTAAAATGACCCCAAAACTCCTCCGAGTTGCAGGATGCTGCCGAATAACCTCTTGCCACTCCGAGGGGTGTTTTGGTCATTTAAGAAGATCCCATGACGGGGGAGGTGACCGCTTCCACCGGCTACAAAGGTGGGAGTGCCGCTAACGGGGCGGCGTGGATAACCGGGGACGTCACCGGTTCCCGTTAGAACGGGTCGGCGCCGTTACGATTCTCCCCACGGTGCCGTTTCGTGGGATAAAACCCGTCGACCCGATTCTCGGGGCCCACCCACAGCTTGGTGTTGACGTGCGTGAGAGAGAGAGAGAGCAATGAAGAAGGTGGGACCCGCACCCAAATCGGTAATGAGATCTTTAGTGCCATGGGCTAATCACGTATGGTTCGACCATTGGAAGCAAATGGGACCGGTTTGTATCCTTCTTAAGACAAATTAGAAGTAATGCCTCCTTATGAATTCACTAATGATATCAGAAGTGTTTAGTATAAGTATGATGTTATATTCAAAGCAAAAAAATTAATTAATTAATTAAATATCTCTCATCAAAGTTAACGACTCAAAAATCGGATTACGATGATTAATACTTATATAATTAAATTTCTGGATTACAATAGTATCTATATTGGCTATACTGACGCTGACATATATGAAATGGTGGGTCGGGTTAGTTGATCCCATCCAAACCATCCTACGTTAAGGCCAGGTCAACTGTTGTCAACCCAGATTCAATCTAAGCGAACGATTGGATTTCAACACTCTGGGCTCGGCCCAATCAGCCCAGATTTAGCCCCATCATTTGGTACATATCGCATACATAACACTTATTTCCCATCCCAACTTGACCCATTTCATCTTCGGACATAAAAAAATGTTAGTAATATTTATTATTTTTATTGTATAAGATTTTTATCATTTGAGTCAGCCTTGCTTGATTTTGACCTGAAGCCATAGGGACATCCGAGGACCTCTCTGGGTGACCCCGAAAAGGTCGATGTGGCTTCGAGATAGTCTTCGTGTAGTTTCGAGGTGTCTGATGTGGGGTCTGACTTCTCGAGGGTTCCTACACGGGCTATTGTAGGGAAAAAATTTTCAACTCAATCCCTTCGATACTCAAGTCAGTCTTGAGTGTATATTTGGGGTGTGAGATGTCCTTTTGAACAAGGTTCAACCGACGTCAAGGGTTAATTTGTATACTTGATTAACTAAGGGATTCTTCTGTAATGGCCTTAATGCCCAAGCCCCCGCTACCCATCAAGTGTTTTTTCCACGAGGGCATCAAAGGGGAGACAAGCCTGAACAACCTCTTGTGGAGTATTATCCACAAAGGCCAACAGGCCGTAACCACCTCCACGTCAAGGATAGGGAGAGGATGATTGGCCCCCCTTCTTCCATGTCGACATCCTTAGGACTATTGGTTGACAAGCGAGGATTGGTTGTTAAAATATTCTCTATCATTTGTACCCATCCCACCACTCCCCCCCCCCCCCCCCCCCACCCCCCAATTCTTCTTCCTCGGTGTGGTCGAGCCTTCCCTATCCTCACGTCTCGATCATGCTTAGTTTGGGATCTCTGTCATTGGTGAACCTAGTGGGGTAGATCAAACTTTCTTTACTCACACACCTCAGGATATGATAGCATGAGTCGGGTTTTCCTGCCTCACATATCTCGGGGATGCTTAGTTTGGGGTCTCCATCATGGCGAACCTAGTGGTGCGAATTGGGCTTTCTCGACTCATATGCCTCAAGCATGGTGCTATCAAGTCCATATGGAATTTTACTCGAATCTCGTTCTAATTGGATTCTCTCGGAGAACTCTCTCTCTCTCTCTCTCTCCCAATTTGAATTATCCATGCTAGGAATTTGCTTAAGTAAGAACATATATGATATTTCTCTCATGATACTAAGAGTAGATTATCCTCTATCAACAATCAAATCAATTACCCTCGTAAAGTTAGCTACCACTCACAATGATCGGTTGTATTAGATCTGAAACTTCTAAACCTATAAATTTAGTATCAAAGAGTGGAGTACTCATACAGGACATCCTTGGTATCTCAAGTTTAAGGACTAGATATACAACTGAGATAACGAAGTCGCTATCTAACAATGAGGTATCATTAACTATGTAGTATTCCATGAACGAATTAATCAGTGAACTCATTCTTCAATAAACACCTATACTATATCCTCATGATACAATTGTAGGGAATGTCATCCCAATGGCCTTGCACTAATGCTGGCCTCGGGATGACGCACTAATAAGTTGGTAAGCTACCTCCATTAATAACACTTGGAAGAACAAGGTAGGAGGGACCATCACCAATCCCCATTCTTGTCGCGAGACGCTCAGATATAAAAACTAAGCCTCAGGCCAAACAAAGACAAGCAGGTGAATACTATAATACAATTAACTCACTCATCCTATTCCTCTGAGTTAAGCATCGGAGAGATCGCATCGAAACCTTCCCTCAATGCCAACATGTCGTGTAAGATCTATGGTGCAACAAAGGAGGAGTTGCGAGATGACTTCCCCACCAGCTAGATGGTTGGTCTTTCCAAATTAGTTAGCCTCCTCCAAGAAGGAGGCTCTCCACGCTAACGTTCTATGCCCACTCTTCACGTCAGCTCTCTATGATAGTTTTCCACATCAGCTCTCTAAGAAGGAGCTGCACTTTCACATGGAACCAAGTTAACTCATCGATCAACAGCCTCAATGTAATAATAATTATTATTTTATCTATTTTAAATGTTGAGCCATTTTGATGAATCCTCTAATGGGTCAGACACTGAACAGAGAACAAAAAAACAAGCATTTGGATTTGGATTTGGATTTGGATTTGGATTTGGATCGCATCAATGTTGGGAAGTCGTTTTCGAGTCGGCTGATGGCGTGCACACAGTTTGTGAAGGCTGTCATGATCTAATCCAGCCAAATTTGCTTAAACCACAGGAGTCAAACTCAAAACACCGAGTATAATCATGTCCATGAGAATATCTTTGTGCAGCAGCAGTGGTTGACAGGGAGTTGGATGGGGGAGAAAGCTACCGCAGAGAAAAGTTGACAGGGACTGCACTGCTTATAGACACCTCCAATATTAATGCAGGCAATCTAACATCCCCTGAAGAAGACAACCAACCTAATCTCCTAATCGGCAGAGCATGGCCGTCATCGTTTCTGTTAGCCAAATGTGATCCAGGGAAGACAGCGATGGCAGCAAGCGATACGCATCAGCGATGGTGACGAGGTGCAGCCTCTCGTTTCTGCGAAGGGCCAACTCGCGGCCGGAAGTCGCAGTCATGGATGTTCGATCACTCGACTGAGATCGAGCGGTTCCCATTTGCAAGGCTTTCTGGGTCATTTCTCTCGTCTAGTGATTCAGGGAAGATTCAGGGCTCAGTTCCTTCACAAAGAGGAGGAGAAGAAGCATTCCCCTTGGATATGGTTCTTAACAGAATTAGTTTTAGATATCACAGGAGATTCATTCATGATAGCAGCTGAAATGGGTTAATTAGATATTATCCTATAGTTAGTTATCTTTAGTATCTCAATCTTTATGCATTAAAAAGTTACATTGACATTCCTATAATTACGAAAGTGAAACGTCTAGGTTCAATTATCTATCTCCAGAGATCTAACACTTGATGGCTTGTGCTCTTCAAGATGTTTGGTCTTAATCATCAGTGTGACAAAACTAGTAAAATAGTGTGCGGAGACAGCTGACTGCAAATAGTGGCAGCAATAAGCCAAGAAAAATGACTGATGAGTTCAACCACATACCCAACAGTACAGTTAAAGGGCAATCACTAATCAGAACTTTGATACTAAAAGGAATAGCCATTTGAAAGCAAGCAGGCTCAGCAAACTAATTCAACTGTCACATCACATAGCAAAGTCAAAAGACCATCCAACTTAATTTGGTATTCTACGAAAAACATAATTGCTGTAAAATTATAGTATCTGTTGGTACATTCGCAAATCTGTCTTAAGTTTCTATTCATATGGGTATGTAAAATGTCAACAACATTGCATAACCTCTAAACCACAAAATTTCACTTGTCACTCTATCAGAACAGCCTATCTTACATTTATCTCTTTCTAAGCATCCACATGATACTTTGTTCTGTGGCTAATAGTACCAAACTAAATGATTCCCGTTTTGATGTAGCTTTTCTATGATGTGTGAAAACTTCCTCTGGTGGAAGCTTCTGCCCTTGATGTTGATTTTGTAGAGCTTGGATGAGTTACTCCAAATACTTGACAAGTAGGGAGTCTTGAATGTGTAATCTAAATCTATGTATCATCTTTGTCAATCTCTATGTGACTGTGGAGATGCTACTTCCTAGCCGAGGAGAAGCAAATGGACTTTCTGGAAGTTCAATGTGGTCACTGCAAAAGGAATTTGATAACAATCTTAAGGTTTAAGAGGGACAAACACACAAAATAGCATATGTTGATCTGCAAACAAAATTAATTTGGACTAGATATTGCATATCAATCATCATGATAAATGATATATGACAAAGCTCATTCGATTACCTATTTATATCATTACAATTGTTGTATGTCTGCTTAGATATGCAGTCATTTCTGGGGCCACTCTTAAAAACAGTTGAATGGCAGTCAAAATCATCTGCAGTTGAAGATTTTGAGTTTATAGTAGAACAATTGAACATTTTAAGATGGTGCCAGAAAATCTAGTAATAGAATGTGCTATCTTAATTTACCTTCTAAAACCTTTAGTTCTTCCATTCCCAAGCTGAAACATGATTGTTGTCTTGGCTGCTTAGGGGTTAGCTGCAGCTCAAATAGGTGTCTTCTCTCAAGTTCAATGGCAAGGTCATGATCTTTAGACAGGTTCCTTTGCGGAGATCCAGTACTTTTAGATATACCGAGAACTGCAATAGTATGTAAAGCCATTACATCAAAATACAGGTTAAGATTACAAGAGGTGGATATAGAATATGACAAAGTAATTGTGGCATTCACCGACTTAATTCAGTGTTCTGATCCACTGCAAACAATTGAGAAGGGAAACAATCTGGACTCCCCATTTTCTCTGCATACTTTCTGCAAATAAGATCGATCTACTAATGAGACAACTACAAATTGTTCTAGCTACAATTACTGAAGCAAAATGCTTACTAATTTCATGTACTGGCAGCAAGTAAAAGAAATTACATTTCTGGTGCACATGGTAAAAGAATCCAATTCAACATAAAAACACTTGACACCAAACTAAGAATTTTTCGACAATTTAAGTGAATTTAGCACTTGGAAAATTGTATAGAATACATCAAGACTGCTCATTGCCATCATTGCCTATCTCTTGAGAGCTAAGAAAGAAAAACAACAAACAATTTTGACAACTTCGGCAAAAAATTGTATGAAAAAAAACAGAATTTTAGGAAAAATGGATGTTTCTTAAGGATAGTAAATGTGCCAAAAGTACAGCTATTATTTATTAAGATGAGAGTCACGAACCACAAAGAATTTATAAGGGCCCTCAGTATCCCTACATCACAAATATGCATTACATGCTTGCATTCACACTCATTTCACCATTCAAAAATTCACAGGGTTTCAATACAGAAATAAACAAGAAAGATGACTTCTCTTATCACTCATGGCATATGTCCAGAAATTGACAGAATACCAACAAGAAACAAAAAAAAAGATCAAAATGAGCGGGAGAATGCAATTTACTTGTCTGTTAGCTTTGATTTTTCCTTATATGGCTTAACCAGGACTCTTGTGCCAGAGATATAGTGGGGATGTCCTTTTGCCAGAATATTTTTCACGGTCTCTGGATAGAGGAAACTCACAAACCCAAACATACGTTTCTCTTGCCGTGGAATCCTCACATCATGAACAGGACCATACTGACTGTCAACAAAGAATATGACTTTGAGCATGTACACATGCAATATTCTTGTCATCATAGAAGAAAAAGAAGTAATTCATTACTTGAAATAATTAAAAACATCTTCGCCGGTGAATGTGCTTTCAGCTGGAAAAGTAAGATATATCTGATGGGAGCTAGCAATTACTGCTCCTTGATCGATTCTGTCACTCCTGTACTCCATATACATACAAGCATCTTCTGCAAGTACAACTGAATGCTGCCCATGTGGTCTGCATTTTAACCATAAGTTATTACTTTCCAAGCATTTGGGAAACGCTTTATCGAGAGAAACATTGTACTGCATGCACTGGAAAGAAACAAAAGACAACTTGGTAGATCAATGAATACCTGTCTATAATCCGAATGCTATTATTCAATTGATTAAGCAACTTTGTCAAGCTGAAACCAGCCTTCCCATGACGCTGGCTCTCTGTGAGGTATCCATCAGCCCGAAGCATTTTCCCATACTTCTCAAGATACATGGTGGGCAAAGAAGCTATAGAAACAGGCATCCCTCTTTTTGATTTCAGGAGCTCTATGATCTCCGATTCCAACTTTGAAAATGACCCAGGTGCAGAAACTTGGTCTTCTTTACCAAATTCATTCAGACTTGGATTATGTGTATCAGAGAAGCCATCAGGGTTTGTCTGACCATGGGAGAACCGACAGTTGATGCCATTCTTACAGTAGCCCTTGGAATAGTAATGACAAGCTCTGGGAGGTGACTCAAGCCACCCAGGATGCAACCTCATGTTGATCCTCGAACTCAAACCTCTCTCAAATGCAGCCTCGGAAAAGCACTTATTTCTCAAGTAGTCAGGACATGAAGGATGCAAATGGTCTACCAAGCTCAATTGTTCAGCTTGGTTATAAAGCCCGCCAATCAGATCAGTGTATGAAGAAGGTGGGAAATCTAGATTCTGAGAAATCAGCATCTGATCAGAGAGTAGATGAGAGTCCGACAATGGAGCAGGGATGCTAAAGCTGGAAGGTGAAGAGAAAGGTCGCGATATGGTGGGGGAAAAAAACATATAGTGGAGCTTCTGATCATCAAGGTGCTGCATAGGACAAGAAAGGTTAGACTTCTGCAACAAAGTAAGATATGCTTTGGCTTGATTGACCAGAGAAAGGATCTGACTGTCGGGTCCAAATGCAAATTCCATAATTTCTCGATCTGTATGTTTCAAGAGAAGGTAGCCGATTAGCTTCATAGCATTCTCTGGTTCGAGCTTTTGGATTCTGTTTATTACAATCTTAGTACATTCAGCAACTTCCATCTCCAAATTCCTGTCGCAGCATAATTCAGAGAAGAGCATCAGTAGGATACACAAATAGTTCGGATACAATTATCACAAATGGGAAGCAGGAACAGTTTTTATGAAGAACAACTCCATGATAAAAAGATGCTATTGTTATGAAACATCACTCTCTCTTAAAAACACAGAGCACTAAAACTAAATGTGCAATGTGCTAACACTGGAAACCAACAGATCTGGTAAAGAAAGCAATATTTCTGTAAAAGAGAGCTTCAATAATACCACAATCATCACCATCTACAGTTAAAAGAAAAAGTAGAACTAGAGAAGGATGCAGGGAAAAGAAGGCAGTCATTTTTCCTTTGAAATTTAACTTGTAAAGAGCACTAAAACCCAAGCTTTGCACTCGATAAGCATCTTATTGCAACCATGGGAACAGTCCCAAAGCTAAAATAGAAGGCAACAAGTGGTGAACCACAGCTTACACAAATAGAAATTGATGCAAAAGGATCTAAAAGGTGGAAGCATCTATCTCTCTTTCGACAGACAACTCCATGATTTATATACTTCCACCTATTTATCAGGTCAAGATTTATGTTACGACTCTCAACAGAATAAACATCTTCATTTCAGTCAAGAATAGCAGCAAACAAGAACTCTTTTTTCCCCCCCAAACTCTACAGCAAAGGGAAGAAACACGAGAGAGGTGGAAGACAAGGGAATCTGCAGATGACCAACTCCCACCCCGGTAACTGCAATCAGAAAACCCCTTCAAAAGGAAACACATCCACGACATCTGTCAATATAAAAGATGAGCCAAAGATAAAAATCCCACCTTTGCCCAAAATATGGCATAGAAATCAATTTGCAAACACCAACTTCGACAAAACCAACAGCAATCAACTAAACCCACAACCCAAAAGTTCCACTTTTGCGAACAAATAGAAGAACAAAGCTTACTCACCCGATTGCACGTAAAGCCAGCCAAATCCTTGTGCTGCAGCAAAACTAGAGGAATAACGAGGAGTCGGAGAACAGTCAGAGCGCCAGAAAAGAAAACCTTATGCCGAATCGAGGTGAAGGCAGCCAATCACCAGAATTTATATTCCCCGTACCATAGCAAGTAAATACGCCACATGTTTCTTAAAATAGCAATATTCTACGCGTATAAATCTAATTTACATGGTAAGCGTATATTCACAAAATCTAGACGTGAAATGAGGAATTGAGGGGTTGCCTTCTGTGACCAATCTACTATTCATAGATTCCCACGCTCCATTAACTTAGATGGTATGATAGACTGCTAATATTAGTTTTCTATTATACGAACCATAAGAGAATGAAGGAAATAATATTGCAAATTAGGAAGAGAATAATATAACTATAATTAGGTCAAATAAATGAAGAAAATGAACTTGAAAATTGGACTGCTTTGACTTGCAGGTCACATCCAATTGGGATTATTATACCACAATGTGACATGGAAAGTGGTGTTAAGGTGGCTTTAAATCATATTGATGGTGGTGGCAACGTGGTGACCATCTTAATTTATTTCTCCCATGTGGAGTGACTGTGTACTGAGACACATACAAAATGGTTTATCAACTCGGATCCTAATCCATCTTCGCCTTTTGCAATCTTGCATCGATGCAAGATAGTATGTGATAATATATTAGCTTGTAGTCAGCTAAAGAATCATATTTCAGCTACATACTTCAACCAGAGATGACAAGCAAGAGAAAGATCTCATGAGATAAATGAGGAGAGACCTCAAGATCATTGGAGAAAGCCTTTGACAAATTGTGATGCTTGGAAAAGCTAGGGATTGTGGCATCTCACCCAAAGGTTTGAGATTAAGAGTTCAACTCTAACATTTGTTCCCAGTAAATTTGAAAGAAGAAATTTATATGTTCAAACCATCTCTGAAAAGCATGCAGACAACAATCCATTTTCATCAAAAATCTGGTTGGCACAAAGTAACCGATATCGAGTTCCTATGAAGTAGATACAACTCGGAATAACAAGATCAGAAGAACGTCCATAATAAGATTACAATGAACAGCCTTCGAGAGAAAATAATAATAATAATAATAATACATATTGAATCATGGGCTTACATGATCAGACCACAAATGTAACTGCTTACTAATGCTTGGAGGAAGATCTAATGGCGTATACTTGCAGGATGTAGCGATGTGGCTCACATGAGGCAAATAAAGATGTCGTGGAAAATGGTTCAGCGGTAAATAACATCCGTTCTTTGTTCTGATATGAGACATAAGGATATCTTGAATTGCATGAAGTCTTCATCGACCCATCAATAAATTTCCTGGGGTTGTATAAGATATTCTAGTGCGTGAACTTCCATAGATTTTTTACAATGGAGTTGCTTGAATCACCAGCTTACCGGAACCAACAAATTGTGCTTGATGGTGCTGATGAATCTGGTCTGTTCCCAAAAGCTGCTGACTTCCATTTGTGGCATCGCTTTGACTGGTGCTGATGCCAACACCAAGGTCAAGGCTGATCGTGTTGCTCTTCGTTTGGGTGAGTGGGTGAGAAAAGGGTGTCGTAGTCATTGTACCAGTGAGAGCTGCTGAAGCATGGATGCACAGAGAACCATCAGCATCTGTCACCACTGATGCAGATGCCTCATGGCTAATAGTCTTTGCAGCTGGTACATCATGATTATGCTTACCATTCGTAATTACTGCTTTCGGATCATGTGATGCCCTCTCGACATGTTTTCTTACAGGACAGCCGGCATTGGTGCACTTATAGTAACTCCTATAAGTCAATAAGAAATAGAGGTAAAATTCTAAGAGATCTTTTAGAAGTAAAGCAATCCTAGCAACTTGTCCTGGACAAGTTAAACACATTGGTAAAAGATAGAATTTCATAAAACAAAGAACAGATCATATTGACTTGTTCAAGTACCAGGTGACTAGTGTATATAACCTGAAAAGTAAAGATCTAGCATTAATACGAATGACAATCTAGATAAATGCTACTATGGTATATATAGCATATAACATATTTGCATATAGATCAGCAGAATCATAATATGCTCTTAACAACAACTATGAGAATTTGGTTTATGTCTGATTAGCAGGGGCTAGATAAACCAAAAAAAAAAAAGAAATCAGCAGGAAACTGGATAAACACAAAAGAAATAGATAAAAGAACACAAAGTTGCCAACTATAATAGCTTTCTTTTTTATCTTGAACTATTGCCAAAGGGACACTTGCAAAGTGAAACAAATGTAGATAAGAAAAGAAGTATTATCAGTAGTCAAAAACACAAAACAAAATTGATGTTTTCAAGATGAACCTCACCTTGGATTAGGATCCCCTTTAACTATCTTCTGCCCATATTTCCGCCGACGATACCCATCATCCAAGATATCAACTTGACTCAGTGTTTGCACAACAACACGAGGCTCCTGGTCCGTTTTGCCAATCAAAGCAGAATTGTTGTTAGCAATTTCCATTTTCCTGATTAGAGGTATTGCCAGATCAAGCAAGTACTTAATACAATTGCCTCTTATATGTCAACCTTAATCACGAAATAGAAGAGGGCACCTGTGTTTGGACTCCAAATTACCATCTACAGCGACCTCATCACAATCATTGGATTGCCCTCCACCAGTTTAAGGAGACTCAGTAATACTGTTTGGATCAATCTGATGATACGTGTGGTCAGGTGCATTTGTTGACTCATCTGGAAATTTAAGGTTCCAGCATAAAAGAAGAATAAAGTAAAAACTGTCAAATAGTAGAACTTATCCACTCATTGGCTCCCTTACCTTCAACACTCATTAAAGAAGACAATTTATCAGTTTTTTCCTCTTCATGGCAGGAGAGCATTGTACCAGCTGCTAAACGACGACTAGATTGGGGCTTAGGATGATCATGATGACCTTTATAGATGATTCCAGTGACCATTCCATCATGAGAACGTTCCATTTGTTTCTTCATTTCACAAGTAGGATGTGTGCATTTGTAATAGCTCTGAGGATATTCACTACCTTGGACATGCTTGTGCCCATACTTTCTCCAGTTATAACCATCTTCTGCAGATTTTTCAAGTATACTTGGATGATATAGGTTCACTTGGATCAGACTGAAACATCCTTGTGTTTTGCACTGAACATTTTGTCAGCTGAAATTCACCAGAAGCTGCTTCAGCTGGCAGATAAACTCTCAAATTGGTTACTTCAATAGCTGAATTCGGAACAGATTCTGATAGAATTGATTCATTTTCAGACGCAACCGGGTTCTGACCTTGAGATTGATTTTGACTCTGCATAGAAGGCTCATGCTCTTTTTTGATCAAGCCTGCAGAAACCTGCAATAAACTGTTTAATATACTACAGGCAATGCGACTAATAATCATAGTAAAATGTAGACAGGTTCATATGCATTGATTAAAGCTAGTCCTTTCAATGAGAAAATAAGGTATCTGGAAAATGCAAAATCCAAACCGATTACCAGCATATTACAACGTAGGAAATTCACAGGTCAGAGTTACAGATCACAGTTCTTCAAATAAACCCTCAAAACCATAAATGATTCCAAAAAAGATGGCTAAGGAACAGTTTCCATGAAGAGGTCAATTAAGCATACCCAGGAACCTTCTTAACAAAAATGTAGAATGAAAAATATGGATCTGAATCCCTGATAGACCATAAGCCAACCTGATTATTTTTGGTACTTGGACAAAGCCACATTATTTGCTTGGAAAAGTCAAAAAGAAGATATTAAAATTAGAATTCTGTTCAAATAATTTTCTCATTAGTCTAGTATTTGCATAATTCAACTACCAAACTCCTGTTTTATTCATTTATTCTCAGGCTATATTGGTAGATGTAAAAGTAATGGTTTGATTAGAGTTACAATTTTCAACTTTTCCGTAAACACGTTGGTATTTGCTGGCCCTGACTGAATCAACTTGATTCTACAAAACAGCGTCACCCCATTAAGCAGATCATACTAGGAGGAGCTATTTAATGGTGAGTGTTTGTTGATGCAACAAAAGACCAAATTAAAGCATTCTCTAGTTGGAAAGCAAATTGTATCTTAATCTCTTCTATTTTATTCCAACAATTTGCCTACTCTTTTTACATATCTGTATTTCTATTTATTTAAGCTGTGAGGATATTTTATTTCAATCAAGCTAAATTTTGATTTTATTTTGCAATTACCTGCTCTGAGTGGCCTCCAGAAAACATGGTCATATTGTTACCTATCTCAGACTGGCACTCACATTTCACAGGAAGTTACTTACATATGGATACAGTGAGAATAGTGACGAAAGAATAAACAGCACCATCATGAATCATCAATATACTCAAAACTAGATTGGAAATTACGATAGGTCTTAATGAAGATAGGCCTAGACTATAAGATGCTCCAACTTGAGGTTTGAACTGAAAATCTTCAGGATTCCTTCCATCATATGCACTGACATCAGAAGTATGCCTTTGAGAAGATAAGGTGTCTGAACAAATAGTTTTATCCATGGCAGAGGACATATTGAGGGTTCCAGTAGTTGGAGAAGGCTCAACCTGCACCAAAGAATGCTAAAAGTACAAGTAAAAATTCTATTGTTCTAATCTCAATGTTAAAGTCTATGTATATGAAGCTATTATAAAAACAGCAAAAGATGCAGGCTACATGTCATTGTATAACTCTCCTGACAATCCATGTTCTGCAGGATGAATGATCAGGAAGCATCCACCTTGTTCTTCCTAAAATAAAAACCAAGATTTTCACAAGGAAACACTAAATGATTACTAGGTACTAATGGTCCATTATTGAGAAGCTATCTAAGCAAGGGAACTGGCAGTATACCATATTGCTAGTTGTATACATCACCTCAAATCAACCTAGCAGATTCCTTTCATATATAAAGCAGCCAAATCCATTTTCAAGATAGAAAATTTGCATCCGGATTATAGACAGCGAAAAGAAGCACTGAGAATTTTAAACGTAATAATCATATATACCTTTGTTATGATGTTATTCTGAATTTTCTTTTGCTCAAGTAAAATCAACCTAAAACTGCATCATTCAGTCACCTAAAACTGAAAATTAATTTCTAATAAGTACCTGTAAAAACTGCACGAGAGTAAGTGTCCAAATTACTGCTTTCCATTAATCTTCAAGTGGAAGTTTTAGAAGTAGCACATATATTCTGATGCTCCAGCTCTGAATAAGAATGAATCCCCATACAGAAAAGCTTAATGAACCAAGCTGAAACGACTGACACACACAAAGATGGGTGCTGGTCCACAAGTCCATCAGAATAGGGTCAACGTGAATGCTTTTTAAAGTAAGAGAAATTCCCAATCAAAGTCAATACCAAAGCAAGTGTTTTGATAATTTCATGTCACATATAACGACATAAAGGTGAAGAAACATAACAGAACAAAGTGAGAATAACAATCTATTTAAAGGCCATCGACAATACGGTTCTACCGACCTTGCTCGCACTGGATAAATTTCAGAAGATAAAAAAAGCACACTCACGAATGAAAAAGATAAACTATAAAACTTCGTAGAACTTAAGCTATTAAAGATCGAATTACGAAACGCACATCAATTCAGAGCACATGATAGTGAAAGATTAGATTCTTATGAATGCTCACACTGCAGACGTCAGAACAATAGTCAATCCACGAATGAAGAATATTTAGATGATTAGTGAAAACCTTTTTCTTGTACACTAGAGGAAGAAAAATTATATAACCTAATAAAAAAATCTTTCATCCTGCCAAGCAAAAAGATCACGAACTGAGAAGTTCGCAAGAAAAGCAACTTTATTTCGTGTCCAAATACCAACGTCATCGAAGAAGACGCGAGATTCGAACAGCACATGCAGACAAGACGAAATGAAGCAAGTACAGAGATCACCCACCTTCGTGTTGGTAAGGAGGATGGGGGATTCGAGGAGAGCGGGGGGGGCTAAACCCAGGGTGTATCGTAAAGCACGGCGCCGCGCGATCCGGAGTTGAGCCGGCGACATCGACTTATACCTAGCGCCGTTCGCTCCGGCGAGGGGCGATCCGGCCTTCGGTCTCTCCTGGGCGTATCCTCCTCCCCGCCACTGCTACAGGAGCGGCAGCCCTCGAACCGCAGCTGAGTGCTGGTGGACCGCCGTCAGTTACTCCGCTGCCGATATGTCCGGCTGCAGCCTCCGGAATCCCCACCATTTCTGAATCCAAACGGGAGACGAAGAAGGGAGTCGCAGAGCATGAGCGAAGCCGAAGAGAGACGGATGCGTTGTTTCGGAAGGTGGTTGTAGAGGCATTTCAGTAAATTTAATGCTCGTCAGAGCCTTAATATTTTATATTTATTTTAAAAAATAATTTAAAAATATTAATAATAAAATAATAATATTTGTTAACTGATCAAAATGCCTCTATTGGGTTGTTGGAAATTGTCGGCTTGTTTCCCCGTTGTTGTTCTAATTCTGAAATGACTACTATGCCCCTATGGGGGATATATCACGCAGTTTGCACGTGATGAGTATGATATCATCTGAAGCAGGGATCAATTAGCACGAATAGTAAAGGCTTAGTGACACCTGTAGCTCTGCATTTAGGTAACGACTGTCACGTCCTCCGATTAACGGCTTGTTTAAGATGTCGTTCGTAATTATAATGATAACATCTCGATTTAATCCTATATCAAAATAAATAAATATTAAAATTAATTTGTAATCATCTAATCAGTATTTTATTATTAACTTGAACTTAAACATTAATAAATATGTAAACTTCTTAAGTAGAGAACAAATCAAAAAATAATGATCGAGAGTATACATGTAAACTTCAGGCGGCCATGATCATTAGACCACCTGATGCTATTCAAGGGAAGGTGCTGCATATTTGTAAGCATTCAGTTATCCTTCCAGTTTGATATTGCTTCATTGCACGCTCCATTAGCATGGCATGATGTGGGGTTTGATGCCTTGGCGAGTTGACAGCAGTTTGAGATGCCAGCCATAATAATTTTAGTAAAGAAACAACCACGATAATTCAACTCTCCATACTTTGTAATACAGCAATCACCACACCTCATAAATATATATATATATATGGAAATTTAGCAGTCACAGATAGGACAGGAAACAAACAGAAGGATTCTAAGTATACCGAATGATCAAGTGTAACAACGTAAATAAGTTATTTCGGACTTCAAACCCCGGTTGAACTCATCAGGATAGTCGATGCAGTCCTTGAAGCTTTATCAACAACCTCCGTCCACATAGTGTTGTCTACAGACAGGCATGTAAACATCAGCACCACCAATGAGCTCGGTTTGCGTTTCGTTAGTCTTCCTCAGGGTAAAGGAAGCACGCCTACCACAAATCTCACACCGTGCCGTGAGCTTCATCACCGAGTCAGCTAGTGGAACAACATCAAGCACCGAGCCAAATCTCTTCCTGTCAAAGTTGATTTTTCTACCTTCGTCAGAGGATGAAGCATTATAGAAGAATTTAGCCGAATTAACATGCATTAACATCCAAAATAAATGGTTGGGATCCAGATCAGAACCACATACAAAAGGGTCTATTTGCATCCAGACCTGAGAACTGCACTGAACAGTACTGATAAACGAGTACATTAATCACCTTAAGTAGTCGCCATCCAGACATGCACTGAACAATACTGATAAACGAGTTCATTAATCACCTTAAGTAGTCGCCATCCAGACCTGCAACGACAACAGTCTTCCCATCGCAATCTGCTGCATTGCAGCAGAAGTCGTAAAGGTCTTCGAAGAATTGCGCTTCATCAATTCCTATCACATCCAACTACCAGAATGCAGCATCAGAAATAGAACTCGACGTAACTAAGATGCTCGGTTAATCATTTCAAACATGCGTACAAACAGTTGAACTCCAGATCATGATCCTTACTAACTTCCTAGTCAAATTGTGTAGTGTTTGGATTTCATATTCTCAAAAGAAAACATGAAATAAAAATTATCTCCAAGATGTGTCCACGTGGTTTGGGATTTTCTCATAATTTATGTAAAAAAATTACAAAAATCCCATTACATAATTAGATGGGTTAACAACAGAAAGTCAGTAAATGAAGCAAAGAGAGATTTACATAATTAGATGGGTCAACAACAGAAAGTAAATGAAGCAAAGAGAGATTAGCAGATGTATGCATGTTAGCCAAAATGAACTTCAGTAGATTCACACGATATAAATATGTTCACTAAATGAAACAATTTACAGAAATCAGTAGCCACAAAAGTAGCCAATATCTACCTAACATCAATTAACACCTTGATTAATTCTATATCAGAAATAGACAAGATTAATATCCACTTATAATTCTAACATCAATTATCATCAACCTCAGCTTAAGTATTTTAGTCAATAATTTGGATCGAACGGAATTATAGCAAATTATATCAGAGATATACTATTGTAGCATGATGAGAGGCCTCAAGCTACTCATGGATAGAGTCAAAAGACTCTCTCATGTACCATGCTAGAATTTAATCTAGCCTTGACGATGACTCAACTTCAGTATCAACAATAATCTAGCCTTGACAAGGACTCAAATTCAATATAATAATACAATCTCGAGTTATTGGCTAATGATTTGGGCAAAACAAAATTATAACAGTATAATCTCAAGTTATCTACCTGACATCAATTAACATAGAAAAAAGGTAAAATATAACCTCAAGCTATCACCATGTAAAAATCAACATATGACTGAAACATGTAACAAAAAAATTGCATTTGCATTTAGAGAAAGGAAACAATGATAGCCATCTATCAATCCAATAAAATCATATTCAGAAAGTTAAACCACTAACTTAAATACTTAAATTAAATTTAACAATAGTATAATCATCAAACACTCATAAATTAATCCAAAGTTATAACCTACTTCCTATGTGAGATTAAATTGGGTGTCACAAATCCCTTCCATTCCATACACACAAACACTAAGTAGTAAGTAGTCCCTATATTGAGGTGATTACATCACATTTGACTATATATACTCAAAAGAAGAAACTTCAGCCAATAAAATGATGCAATTTAAAACTTTGAGCCACACTCATATTATTTACAGTATTCTACAAATGCTCCACCAGATTTTGCAACCATAACAAGAGAAATGCACAGTGCATTGTAGTCAACAACTAGAATAGTAGGCAAAACTGCAAAACTTCTCTACAGAATCAAGATGCACCTTATTGTATGCTTCAGCGCCTAATTTATCTCGGAATGACAAAAGCTCCGACACCGCAAAGCATGGCATCTTCACCCCATCGTGCGTCACCACAGAATCCAGTCCATACCTGTGATCTTTGTCGGATTTAATCATCGCCACGGATGTGCTTCGAAAGGGGACAAAAAGAGGAATTATGAGCGATACAAGACGATTAATGCAGCGAAAATTGTGGGAACTAACCTCCCATTGTTCATTTCGATCTGGATCCGGCGGAGGAGAGCGGTGGTCTTTCCAGCGAACATGGGGCCAAGGATCACGTGGATCTCACCGGACATCGACCGAGATTCCATCGGCAGCGAAACGTGGGCGTCACTACTAGGAGGAACGATTCGGCGATCCATCGGGGTAGAGCGACGGCGAATCGGAGGGGAAAAGGGAGAAGAGAAGGGGAAGGGAGTCGGGGAGCGGATGGCGAGGCGGAGGAAAGTGGAATGAAGAGTAGATGAATATGATTCCGATGGAGGGGCGGTTTCGAATTTGGCAAAACAAAAACAAAACTAAAAAAGGAGGGAAGAATATGATGTCCTTTTTATAATTTGCATCCTTTCGTTCTAAATTATTATTATTATTATTTTCGCCGTGCTAATTTCTTTCCTCTTTTAACCGTCCATCTTCGTAACTATTAACTGATTTGTCTTATAACTGCGACTTTACAAACGAGCTTGGCAATTGCGTCGTGATTCGTGTGCCGTAAGTTTCATCTCGATGGGGCCGACCAAAGCTTAATTCACAATCTCCAATCAAGTACAATCAACCACGATCATGATCACACGAAACACAAAGCAAAGCGCCACGGTTAAGAAAGCCATTTGTTGGTTTGGGAAGTTTGGTGCCATCACGGCCGTTCATCATCAAACACAAGGAGGCATCATTTGAATGAGGTCATTACATACAAGTGTGGAAGCACAACCGATGAAGTCTATGGAAATCATGGTAGAGAGGCAACACATGAAGTTTACTGCAGTGATACCTGATAATTCATAAGTAGTCACAAGAGTTTTCTAGGAAATGGATCGGTGACAAAAACTCTAATCATAAGAAGATAAGATCTATTTTGTTAGTATATAAGGATACTTGATATCTGATTACAGCAAGTTCGTCAAGAACATAACATTAACAGCAAGTTTGTCATGCACACAGTCAACTATAGCTGAACTACTCTAAGAGTCATCTGCAGATCCTTGACCGGTGTAAGATCAGAAGAATGCTCTACTCCCATAGAAGACTCTTGAACCAGTCCCCTTTGACGGCGGCAGCTTCTTGTCTGAACTAACTGTTTCATCAGTTTGTGCAGTTGCAGAATCATCATCAACATCCATAGGGAGTTTCATGTTGGCCAGTGACTCTGTAAACTGCTGCATGCTTTTCATGTACATATCGACGATGTCCTGCTGCACCACTGTTTGCTCTGGCTGGACGTTTATGTTGATGATTGGCTTCATAATTGTATCGTTTGGCTGTGCAGAAGAATCAGCCTCACCTTCTGTGACTTGTGGGCTTTTGTGTTCCGCGCTGGGAGATGATACCGTGGCAGAGAGAGCATGGGAGGTAGAAGAAGATACGGCTGAAAGCACATAAGTAGACTCGGTAGTTGAACCATTGCTCACAGGAGTGTCAATCTTGCGACTACTAGTTGGATCTAAACTAGTAACAGCAGAGGAGAAGCTCTCGACAAGACGAACCCCTGCTTCCTCATTCGAACAGTTGCCATTCTCTGGAGTGATCAAGCTCTCGGAACACTGTGTCTCCATGCTGGTGCATTGCATCCCATAATACTCTGAAATCATCATCTGGTTCTCGTTGACAACTTTCAGGTCAGGGAATTCGATTTTCTCATACTCACAAGGAATGTTGTCCTCATTTTCTGCATCCGGCAATGTGGCATCAGGAGCCATTGATTTCGGTGCCGCAGTAAGGGCCATGACGTCCGGCGATGCACCAACATAAGTGAGAGACAATTGGATGAAACCAGCTGGGGAATGGAAAAGATCAGTGGATGAGAGGGAAAACTCCTGCACCAGCTTGCCATTGGCCACAAGGACATCGGCAAGCGGCACCAGTGCGAATCCCAGCAGCTGGTCTTCGAGGTAGTTCTTCACCTTGCTAAGCATCCAAATCTCACATTTCAGCGATGACTCCACCGTCCGCACGCGGAGGCGGAGATTATCATTGAAGACCGGGTTGCGCCCTCCGCCGTTGATGATTTGGGTCGAGACAGTGACATCAGGGTCGCTGGTGAGGCAGATCTTGGCGTAAACATCCTGCTTGTGGTAGATGCATATGTTGTGTATGTCGCGAGCTTGGTGAACAAAAACATCAAGAAAACCAACAGATCCCTCGGGGCTAAATTCGCCGGCGTAAGTGTTGGAGTTGTTGATGATGGTATCCAAGCTTGGTTTCACGGAATCAGCGGTGGGGGGAAGAGATTTGAAGGTGGTTGAAAAGGGTTGGTCCATTTCTCTACGCAAGAGCTATTACCAAGAACAACAAGTCGAATGGAATCAAGCAAAATAACAGATGATTCGCATGAGCAAAAATAAAACTTTACCTGAATGGATTCCGAAGCAAGATTGAAACCCGGAATTGAGATTTCTCAGGCGAATGAAACCCTAGAAGCTTTATCCGAGGAATTCGAAGGAACTGTAACCCTAGGCTCCAAATCCCCAAATAACAAAACTCAGAAGCCAAGATCCAACTTTGACACCTCAGATGAACATAACACTGGCAAAAAAACCAAACTTTACAAAGAAAGCAAGAAGACCCAAAGATCCATAGACAGATCGCGGTGAAACCTAAGCACGCCCATATGCCGGTGCAAAGAAGAGTTCAAAGCCGGAGAAAAACCTCACCTTTAAGCGACCGAACACCGACGCCAGAATCCGAGTAGAGAAAACAGGGAATTAGAGCAGCGC
The DNA here is from genome assembly GCF_036884655.1 of Musa acuminata AAA Group. Taxonomy (NCBI): domain Eukaryota; kingdom Viridiplantae; phylum Streptophyta; class Magnoliopsida; order Zingiberales; family Musaceae; genus Musa; species Musa acuminata. Next base: position 36,931,302 of record NC_088344.1, on the reverse strand, counting down.
AAAGCTTCGTCCATGGCGAATCCCCCGTGAGGCGATTGATCGATTATAAAAAAGGAATGAGTAAAGTGGAGCCTCAAAGGCTGTATTGTCAACTTCCTTTTGGGAAAAGTCAAAGCATCACAGTGGAATTGTCACTCGAGATTTCTACTCGAAGACCGGCTCGGCTCGTGACCGGAGACGAAGGTGTCGCCTTTTCCGTCTCAAAAATGATTTCGAAGGAACAAAAGGTGAAATTTGTTCAGATCGGGAAAAAGGATAAGGGAGACTTGAGATGTGTGTAGATCTCGTAGTGTCACAGGAGGAGGATCGATTTTTAGGTCCCAACAAGAAACTGTGAGAAGGATTTTTTGTTGTTGGGCAGGTTGGATTCCCTGTGTGAATACCCCGAAGCCCTTTGTCCAATGCGTCAACGAAGGCTGTGCCGTTGCGGGCCCCATCCCATAGTTGCTGTCGTCCATCCCGTGGTCTGCAATTCAAAAATCAATAATCTTAGCACTACCTACGATACGATATTTCATCTCTCCCTCATTTCTATTTTCGTTCTTTTCTATTTTTTTTTTATATGAGATAACTTATAAAATATGATGATACTTGTCGGAATTAAAACGGGTGTCATTTATGATGACGAGCAACATCGTGATGGGTGATGTGATAGTATATGCCCTAGAGCTAACGAGTGACATCCGATAGATCCAACTCGCTAGCTCCATGGCGCATGCCATCATGCCCATCATCGCGAACGTCATTTCGATCCAACCGAGTACCATCATATCTTGTAAGTCATCTCTCTTACGAAGCATGACATCACGGAAATAGAGAGTAAGCAAAAGGAGTAGTTGAGCTAGTTTATAATATCCTTCCACACTCGCTCACTCTTCTCGACCAACTTATCGAGGAAGAGGAAGCGATGGAGGCCATAGCGATGAACAAAGGCTGAGAGGTAAAAGTAGGAGAAGACAGAGATGAAAGTGAGAAAGTTTGACTACAACATCGTAGGCGCTATGAGTGGAGGGCGTAGGAGAGGACAAAATGACAAGCAATAAGGACAAAGATGTCCAAGAAGAGGAAAAAGGGATCAGGAGACTATTGTGTGCCTAGCGTCGGATCGATCAACGCACATCCACTTGAGGCAGGATTGGAAGCTCTAAAGCTCATCGTCAACATGGGAGAGGCTGCGTGCGTACAACACCCCGCTAGACAACAGCAACTCGATGCTATTGTTGGTGGTCGCTTCCACAACGAGAACCCCTCTCTCTGTGGTCTTAATTTTTTTTTTACTTAAATTATACATGTCATTATATTAATAGTTTATTATGAGTTAGCATGTCGTAGACTCCAACATCTATTAATTCAAACTTAACAGGAGGAATTTATATACTATATTTTTTAAAACTATATGAATTATTTTATATATAAGTAAACCATAAGAGCTTAAGAGATTTATGACCAAACTCATATGGGTTAAAATAGAACTTAACCCTATACAATGGAAGGTACGAAGGTACCTTTAGACATACACTCGAAGTTGGTTTACCTGATTGGTATGGTTGTATCATTTTGTAGAAACAAATTAAAGAAGTGATAATGCTCTTATTGTATAGTTCGATCAAGATGATAAATATTACTACTCTAATAATATACCTAACAATAGAGTGGCAAACACATAGTTATGGATCACGAGCATCTGCCATGATAATATGACATGCACAATTCAGGTTGGGCCTAAAAAGGTGAAGCACTAGTGATAGGATGCTTTGTGCCTGCCTCGACATCAAAATGGTTTTTAGCCTCTGAGCTAATTGTTCTCTTTATAGGTGTATTGAGATAGGATGGTGAAGAGTGCATTCCAAGGGATATGGAGTAGTGTCCTTTGGTAAAAATGACTTATCATGAACTGATGGGCCAATCTCATGTTATTGAGAGACATTTTATTTATAGCCATCTATTCTAAAATAGTTCTTTTTTTCCTAACCTTCTCTTTTTCTCTCTCTAGGGAGGTTTTTTTCTTGCTGTGTCTATCCTGATCTCCACAAATGGATAAAGATTCTTACTTAGTATTATTATTATTGTAATCAATCAATTGATTGAATTATTACTTAGTGATTTCTTTTAATTTATAAGATTCGATAATTTTTTGATAACAAATCTCAAAAACAATAAAAGATTTATGTAGTTAACTCTAAATAGTCAATATTTATGATTTTGTTATTATTGATAACTTGTTGAAATATCAAATAAAAAACTTCTTCGAATATAATTAAAAAAATAAAATTAAGATAATCATATGTTTTTTTTTTTAATAAAATATTATTGATTTGAATTATACTCGAATATCATCGATTCTAGAATCATTATCGGCGTTACTAAGTTCACTTTTTGCTCTAATATTAATTGTTATGAAAATTTATTAAATTAAAATTTGAATAAATTTGATTAATTTATCTTTTATTTGAATTAATTTGATTAAATTTAAAAGTTATATATATGTGTTTTTTTTTCTTGATTAAAGATTTCAAATGTTGATTAACGATTTTGTCTCTATAACAAAGATTTATATCCGTAGAGATGAAAGTCTACCGATCAAATAAATCATAGAATATTATTTTAAAATTAAATGTAAAATATTATCTTCTTCAAGAAAGAAAATGATAAATGATTTATTTGATTTGATGTCATTATATTTATAGTCAGTCATTTTTTTTTATTTTCTTTCTTTCCTCTCCCCTCTCTTTTCTCTATTCCTCATGTACTCCCTCCAATAAGGCACTTCCCCCTACACATGTGGGGGCCACCGTGAAAAGTCACAATGGACCCCGCAATTTTGGAAGGCAAGTGATGGAATCGGGCCCCACGCTCACGGCCGACCTGTACCGAGACCGAGGGTGACATTTGGCGGTATCGGTTTCTGGTGTCATCTCAGACGGCGGTGCTCAACTGGAAACGTCTACTTGGTGACGTGGACGACCCAACACCAACCGCTGTTGCGTATGTTGGCTGTGTGTGCCGACATATCGTCTCCTTCCATCGGCGTCTATTTCTTGATTTTAACCGATAGCTTCTTTCCTTACCAAATCACCCAATCAATCCGATCGACCTAACGTTAGATTTATCTATGTTTGATTTCCAACCTAATATGAAAAAACTTATTATATGATAAGTTATATTTTGGGTCCAAGATACGTCACAATCGACGCCACGCCACGCCACAGCGAGTCAGCAAGGGGAGCACCCCCACGTGCTAAGTCAGAATCTGTATCGAGGTACTGTTTGACATGTCCCATCTCGGAAGCTCGGGGCGGTTTCGTCTGAAGCCGTCTCGCGCATCCCGGGAGAGCGGTCGCATAGTACCGTCTCATCCCCCGAGGATCAGCCGCCACGTCGAACCCACGTGCGATCGACCCTCGTACAATAATATAAAAGCTTCTGGTTGGCATCCGGCAGCTAGAGGATGGAGGACAAAAAAAAAATGGAAGAGAAAAATAACTACCGACTTGCTCGTCGGAGGGGCCAAAGTCGGGAATCACCCGACGAAGGCTATTTTTGTAGGCAAGCGGCCACCCCCGAGCCATAAGCGTCTCGACCTGAGAATCGCCATCTAGTAAACGAAGGCAAGCCACCAACCAGCCCGGGAACGAAGAGACGTTGCTCGATGCAGACAACGCTCGAATCGAGAAACGCTGATCAACACCCCGTCACGAGGGCCCGGCCTACCTCGACGTTCAACTAAGACTTCCGATATCAACCCGTAGATCCAGCCCACGGTATATTTGTTCACCAACTCTATATTTTGGAAATCAAACCTTTAACCTTGTATGCCATGAGTCATAGTAACATGATTTTTTCGATCCTTAGTCATATAAAATTATTTTATATTTTTATCTCAAACACATTAATGTTTCGTATAAGATTTGGTTGTCTCTTCTGTGTGATGAGTTGATCCGATTAGACTTGAGTTCATAACTTATTTAGTTTAATAATTATATGCGAGTGAGATGATATTAAAAAATTAAGAAAAGATATTGACTTTCACGTTCTACTCTCAAATATTATATTGAATGTATTTCTCATAAAATATTAGATAGATGAAGTCTGAGTCAATAAAATAAATAATTAGATAGCTCATATTTATTTCAAAATGAGTCGAGTAAAGATATTGACTTGAGTTCATAACTTATTTAGTTTAATAATTATATGCGAGTGAGATGATATTAAAAAATTAAAAAAAAATATTCACTTTCATATTAGATAGATGAAGGTCTGAGTCAATAAAATAAATAATTAGATAGCTCATATTTATATCAAAATGAGTCGAGTAAGTGACATCAAGAAAATACTCAAACAAAAACTCTTTTTGGAAGCTTAAATTAGTAAAGTGATTAACGAATTCGAGGAACAAAAAATAAGTTTTTTTATTATTATTTTTAACTTTTGTCAAAGAGATTAGAAAGTTCCATTAACTTTATTATATTATTGATAAAAAAAATACATATTCATTTTATGTTCTAACTCAATGAATGGTGAAAATTTTATCTTATATTTCAAGAAGTTACTACTAATAATAAAATTATAAGTCTCAACTATTTGGAATTAACCACATATCTTTTATTATAATAGATATTTTTACTATAAAAAAATATCAAATATTAACAATTAAAAATATAATAATTCACTAAACAAGCAACTCAATTAATTTGTTGGTTCTAATAATAATAATAATAATAAATTATAAGATCTTAACTAGTTAGAATGGAATGTAAGAATCTTTTTTGCATTGTAGAGGTAGACACAGCATGAAAAGAACTATCTATCTAGAGAGAGAAAAAGAGAAAGCTAAAACACATAGGCTAGGAAAAAAAGAACTATTTTAGAATAAGTGGCTATAAAATAAAATGTCTCTCAATAACATTAGATTGGCTCATCAGTTCATGATAAGTCATTTTACCAAAGTTAGTACTCCATATCCCTTGGAATGAATGCACTCTTCACCATCCATCCATCTCAACAGACCTCTAAAGAGAATAACAATTAGCTCAGAGGCTAAAAAACAAATGTTCACTATCCACCTACTCTGATGGCATGTGTGAGGTCAAAGATCAAATTATCACTATCCACCAACTGTTCTAGCAATAGCTCTTCTTCATCTTCAATTGTTTTGGCATCAACCATTTTATTCCAGAGGCAGGCACAAAGCACCCTATTACTAGTGCCTGACCTTTCTAGGCCCAACCTCATTTCTGCATTGGCTACCCAATGTTAAAGCAAGTCATATTATCATGGCAGATGCTAGTGATCCACAGCTGTGTTTGCCACTTGAGTGTTAGGTATAATATTTATCATCTTGAAGAGCATGATCACTTCCTTAATTTGTTTCTACCAGGTAAACTAACTTGGGCTATTTGTTCTCCCTCTAAATCATATCATGGAGATAGCCAATTTCTTCAAGTGTATGTCTGAAACCTTCATGTTGTTCTCCCTCTAAACCATATCATATTATTCAAACAATCATAGGTATAATATTTATCATCTTGATCAAACCAAGAGCATGATCACTTCCTTAATTTGTTTCTACCAATCAGGTAAACTAACATGGGCTATTTGTTCTCCCTCTAAATCATATCATGGAGATAATAGCCAACTTCTTCAAGTGTATGTCTGAAACCTTCATGTTGTTCTCCCTCTAAACCATATCATGTTATTCAAACAATCACATGAAGTAAAAATCATTAAATATAATATTTTTCTTCTACTAATTTTATTTTATTTATATAATATATATAATGATCATTTACTTTTTTATATGATAATAGCATTGCTCCTTTGTGACTTGGAGATCAAGATACAAGTCATGAAAATTATTTATTTAAATATTTAAAGATAAAACTACTCATTTATGTATAAAGATAACCTGTTTCTTGATGATAAAACAAATAATAATTAAATGTTAATTGTGAGACTCCTTAGCCTCTTTTTAATCTTCATCTCACAGCTACAGTTATAAGACTATTCTGTAGTCATCTCACATTGAATGTTATTTTAACAACTATAATTCATTTGTGATGTACTCATCGATCACAAACTAAATCCAATATATATCTCCTAACTCTTTTAATTCCTTAATAATATGAGATTTTTTTTTTCTAATTTTACAATAATCATCTATCGGACCAACAAGAGCTACTAAATCATGATCATGAAAAGAATAGAAAAAACATATGAAATATAAAGATGTACTGTTGTTCTCGGGTTTAATTGGGAGGTGTCATATCCCGTTGAATCTACGATACGATAATGGTTGATCCAACTCGATCACACGATATCAAGGTGTCATATGCCGTTGAATCTATGATACGATAATGATTGATCCAACTCGATCACACGAAATCGAGATGTCATCAATATAACATGTCAACCATAAGGCATTGGGGTGTGGGGCGTGTAGCACTTATGTGTCGACCATATGTTGTTGAGGTGGTAGTTAGGTCATCACTTTCGTATCATATCATGTGTTAATAGTTATGTATAAGTATATTGTTTATTAACAAGATATTCTAAAGATTATTTAGATCCTTAGCTATAGATTCTCTCACAAAGGAGTAACCATATTAGATATGTGTATTTAGGTATTGAGTCACATATAAAAAGTACTATGCTGAGGCTTTTGATAGCTATGCTATTCTAGCTAAAGATGACTTAAAGTCATACACCTTCCATACATATAATGAGTGCACTTATTATGTCATATCATTTTGCTCATTGGACTACCAATGTTATTACATTGAACATTGTTAAGTGGTCTCTCATCATAGAGATTGGGTTCCCATAACTAAAAAGATTTGTTATAGTCTAAACTCATTCCTCTCGATGACATTAGGACGATAGTCATATTTGAAGGCTTTATTAAAAGATAATTAAGCATGATTATTGCTAGTGATATCATTATCTCATATAATATATTAGTAATTTTTTTATAGGCACGCAAGGAATCATTCAAATATTTCAAAATATTAACAAAACTATTATATGGACGTATCACTTATGTTGGTTGTATTTATGGACATAGACGACCCAACACTTGAGTGTTGTCACGTATCCGATTCGGTATTCGGTATTTGATCTCCGATTCGATATTTAAAAATCTTATTATTATTATTTTTATTATTATTAGTAAATACTTATTAATACAAAGGATAAATAGTGAAGACTTATTAATAAGACTTATTAATAATCAAAGTCTTTACCAGTTAGGTTAACTGGCATCTTAAAATATCTATCGACAGCTTTACTGATAAGAGTTTATCAAATACGGTTTTAAATTCTTAACTTTTAGTAAGTAAATTTTGTAAACCATTACCTTAGCTAACATTAAGAAGAATTAACAGCACTCCACACTTTATTGGAGTGAAATATTCCTCCAGTATTTTATGTTGGATTGATGGCCACATAGTCCAGAGCTCTTTTTTTCTTTCGGACTATATTACCACATGTCAAAACATCATTCGAAGAATATTTCTCGTGCACACTTAACTTAGGAGTTCTAACAGGATACAGTGCTTTAATGCTAGTATGATCATACCCATGCTGTGTGCATCGTCCGTCGCCTAAGTGCACGTCATGGCTAGTGATGGGCAGAGCCCCCATGCGTGGGTCATGCATAGCTGATTTGACCTCGCAATAAAATCATCGTAATTTTCTCAAATGATATCAGAATCATTATTGCGACTCAAATCTGAGAAAATCTCTTTAACCCACAAGAGATTGACTATGAAATGGTCACGACAAATTTCGATCCCGAAAACCATTACCTCCGAGGTCTATAGCATCAGTTTTTGTCACTAAGGCACAAAAAGGAGTGAAACATAAGGACTTCCCAAGAGATCACCCAACCTAGTACTACTCTCGCCAAAGCACGCTTAACTTCAGAGTTTTGATGAGATTTGATGCTTTAGTGCTGATATGATCGCACCCATGTTGTGTGCGTTGTTTATCGCCTAAGTGCACATCATTGCAGGTGATGGGCGGAGCCCCCGTGCATGGGTCGCACAAGGTCGATTCGACATCGTTGTGCTAAAACTATCGTAACTTTCTCAAACGATCTTGGAATCGCTATTGTGACCCCAATCCAAAAAGTTCTCTTTGAGCCCCACAAGGTTGACTTAAAGCAATCATGATAAATTTTGGGCCCAAAAACCATTATTGCGGAGGTTTATGGCATCAATTTTAATCACTTAGACACAAAAAGTAGTGCAACACGAGGTCTTTCTAGAGGGTCATTGCCCAAGCACACTTAACTTTAGAGTTCTGATGGGATCTGGTGCTTTAGTACTGGAATGATCGTACCCATGCTATGTGTGTTGTCCATTGCCTAAGTGCATGTCATGGCCGGTGATGGGTGGAGCTCCCGTGCTTGGTTCATGTAGGCCCAATTTGATCCTATTGCGTTAAAACCGTCATAACTTTCTTGAACTATCTTGGAATCATTATTGCGACCCAATCCGGAAAGCTCTCTTCAAGCCCTATGTGGTTGATAGCAAAGTTGTCATGATAGATTTCAAGCTTGAAAACCATTACCCTGGAGGTCTACGACATCGGTTTTCGTTGCTCGGGAGTAAAATGAAGCAATACAAGGACTTCAAGGGGGTTATATATCATAGTACTACTCTTGCCCTTAACTTCGGAGTTCTTATGAGATCTAGTGCTTTAGTGCTAATATGATTGCAACCATGTTGTGTGTGTCATCCATTGCCTAAGTGCACATTGCGACCGGTGATGGGCGAGCCCCTATGCATGGGTCACATAGGGTCGATTCGATAGCGTCGTGCTAAAATTGTTGTAACCTTCTCGAACGATATTGGAATTACTATTGTGACCCCAATCCAAAAAGCTCTCATCCACACGAGATTGATTACAAAATAGTCATGAAAAATTTCGGGCCCAAAAACCATTGCCTCGAAGGTCTACGACATCGGTATTCGTCTCTCGGGCATTAACAATGTATTCTGCCTCTGTGGTTGAGTCAACAGTTGTATCCTATTTAGAACTCTTCCAATATACTGCTCCTCTATTCATGGTGAACACATACCTTGAGTTAAGTTGGAAAATATGAGAAACGAGGCATTAACCATTCTCGACTTAATGAGCCCGTGTTAAGGCTGTGAGTTTTTTTTTTTTTGTTGTAAAGCGAAGGATACGGATCTTAGCCGCAACATATCTTTGATGATTATTTGTCTTATTCTTCATATTATTACTCGATGGAATATCTATCGCTGCATTCTAAGTGTGACATGTGTTCCGTGTAAGAGAGACATCGACCCTGGGTTGCACTGTATCATCAATCACAACATCAGTTCTCGAGTTATCCATTGTTTTTGAAACATATACCCATCACGGAGCATACTAAATCACTGTCAACTAGGTTGCCCTTCGTATCAGTCTGTTACCAGCTTTTTAGAGTTGATGTGAGGCGAAGAACACCAGACATAGACAAGTATATGCAAATAACATCAACCAAATAAGCTTTAAACCACAAAACAAATATATGGTCTGACCAAAAAATTCATATCATGAACCTATATTTGCATACTTCTGAATACACATTTGGCATGTTCGAGTTGATCAGTGTATCACAACTGTTTCTTTTCATAGAATTAGATGTTCTTTTCTCCATAAGAAAAACAACAAAGGATGACCAGATTCATTTCTAGACATATAAACTGTACATTTTTGTGGTGATTACTGAAAGTTTTGTTGCTTTGCTAGAAGATGGACACTTCCTTTTTCATCTTTGCGGACTAAACTTCTCTTCTGATAAAATCCTATGTACTTTGTCCTGTTAAATCATGGATGAAACAGAAAAGGTTAGATGCCTAAAATGTAAAACAATTGCAATATAAATTCATCAAGACGTTGCCGCAGAAAATATCATAGATTAGTGATAATGGAACGCCTGTTTGCTTCTTTTTCTCAGCTAAACAGATTTAGAAACAAAGATGAAATCCTTGTCAAACTGCATAAGCCATTTGATTTTTGGAAATACACTACAGTAAAGGAGTTTGATAACTAGCTATAAACCCAAAAACTGTTTTGTAATTAAAATATTACAGTGATGTAGTAGTACTATGAGCTAAGATATTGGAAGAACGAATCACGCAAAAGATTTTGCATAGGTTGGGTACCTGGTTTCGGAAAGAGCATGCACTGCAACAGATTAAGGATAAGATCATAGATCTTCTGGGCCTAAATTCAAGTCGGGAGAAGAATGAGTTCAGCCTGTCAATGAAGTTTGAAGAGAGATAAATGTATCTTCAAATGTATGTTCCCTTTACACATGAAATTAAAGAGCTCCTGGGTACTACTTATGCTTACCATGCTGGATAAATGTAACCGAGTTTGCTCCACCCTTGTGCAACATTGAACTTTCCCGAGCAAGTTGCTCACACAATAGCAGAGATCACACAAAGTATCTTCATGTTCTTGGAGACAGTACGAAATACCTCCTTTCACGGAATTCTGTGGAGCCGATATGCACAACCCTCCAAAGACAACTAAATTATAGTAAAAGATTTTCAGGAGAAATCAGATCCTGAACCCATGTGAGATTGGCCAAAGTTATATGTTCTCAAATTGAGAACTCGAGCAAGTCATGTTTTTATATTTGATTATGTTTAATTGACTCGACCTCTACTGTAAAAATGCTAGAGACCGGTCTGTGGTCAGAAAACCTGGACTCCCCACGAAAATAAGACAGCTGGTTAAGGCCTCTTCCATACCATAAAATACGATCACACCTGAGACAATTGAGCAAACCCATCAGTTTCACAAATCCAATAACTTTGGTAATTTTGAAAAATTAATGCAGGAATCTTAAATAAGTCAGTTAAGTATAACCATGCAGGTGTTCGACACTTCTCTTTTTGGTTCATGACATCCCCAGAATATTGATCTGAATTGTTTGAATATTTATATGTTGGAGGAAAGTATATTCTTCCTTCATTCCAGCCCTCAAAGACACCACCACATCTTTGCTCCAACCGAAGCTGCCATAGAGAAAATTATGGTTCAGACAATGGAGAAGGAATCACACTGAGAATCATGTCCATCGTAAATACATTAAATGTTCATCATTGCCTCCTTATGAGTAAAAAAAGTAGATTGTGAAAAATATAACGGTACTAATTCAACAAACAAAACATTCTACACTCTAGAATAAGCTTCACCACATTGTAAACTGCAGTGTTACTTTTCGTGCTAGTTAAGTCAGAAATAGGATTACCTGATCTTTCTCCAACAATGCATTCCAGTTTCGCATTTCAACAAGAGCCTTCGCAGAGCGATGTGAAAGAGCAATTCGGTAATTTAAGTCCCCAAGCCATATAATTCGACTTGTCAAGAAAGGAATGCAAGGGAGAATCTGTGAGAAATATGGAATTTGTTTGACATTCAATTACCTACTGTGGCATAGGCTTACTCATGTTCAAGGATGGTTTCTGGTGACTTCTCATCCCCATGGACTGGTGGGAATCTAGTTTTTCTCAAGATCTCCATGACGTCAGAATTCCTTCGAAGCTCATCTCCCTCCTTCTGGCCTGATGTCAAATGACTGCAGATGAAGCAGAAGCTTGTTTGGTGGAAAGACAAGCTGATCGAAATTGAACCCTGGAATAAACAAGTGTAAGATTCTTGTTTGGTGCCAAAATGAAGATTCTTATGCAGAAGGCACATTTATTATTTTTTGAATAGCACAAATCATACTGGTGTTTAGACTGCACAAATGTGTAGAAAGCTTAAATGATAAGGGATGAACAGTAGAATTACAAATAACAAACATGGAAAATAATCACTCTACTCACCTTGTTTCCAAGATAACCCATCAATCCTCTCCCAACACAGGAGACTTTAAGGTTCCTGATGCTATCTCTTATCTCTCTCTTCACCCACACTGTGAGAAATATCCCAACCATTTGTTTACTTGCCAGCAAGCAGTATCTAGTATTTCAGGAAAGAAAGCATGAACTAAGTTTATTGATATCATCTGGTATTATTGTTATCCAAAACCAACAAAATTCCCAATGATCCAAAACCTTTTTGTCAATTGAAGTGAATTTTTTGAGAGAACTGTATTTATTGGATATAAACCAGAAAGATTTTTTAAGTAGGAAATTCTTCGAATAGTGTATGGTTTCTTCTTCAGAGTACCTCGAGTGTCCTGTTGACCCATCTCTCTCCTCGGTAGATGAAGCAGCATGGCCCTGTGATGTCGGTGAGAAAACAACAGCACCAGGAGAATCTCCATTCATGTACTCATCATCATAGAATCCATTCAATCTATAACTAGGATCATAATCACTTTGTCTGTTTCCAAAGATAACCTGATCACAAACGCTATAGCGATGATCCAGCCTCACTTGTGGGGCCATGATATCTTCGTCCATTCTCATACTAAGACCCCAAGACTGAAAAGAATGTCGGTGGAAGAAAGATGAATTTCTTTGCCCTGTTGACGAGCATCCAATATGGTCGTTCTGCTCTACAACCGGATTAGAAACTAGGGAATGTGTTTGGTATCCTCCATTACTGCTGGCATCCAGAAGATTATTCAGTGCCTTTCTAATTAGAGACACCCATTTTTTAGCTGGACCATTGTCTTCTGTGCCTAGAACATTTCCCGCATTTAAAGGAACAATTTCTTGAAACCTGAGAATCCATTAAGAAGAAGTTGGATGCTAGCACCCATCATTTGTCCTTGAATTGACTCAAACATATGATACATATGACAGTGTAGCATATACCCGAGAACATATATATCTGCAAGAGGTGAGGCACGCAGCCAGTCCTCGAGATTCAGATTACTTGGTGGAGATTTCCCACCTACATTCCATGTGGCAACAAAAATCCTAGACAACAAAGAAATCTCATCAGCTGACACTGCCATTCAACTTAAAGATAACAACTAGTAAAATGTAAGAGATGGATTGCAGCCATTAAATTCTAATATGAATCACCTGTACTCCAGGGTCTCAGTGACTTCAGCTGCATTAAGAACAAACTTTCCTCTGTGAGCTTGATCAGTGCTCTCTTTGTATGGTCTCTCTGATGAACCAATGGATGATTAAATTAGAAATCAAGAAAGCATATTGGAAAGGGTAGACAATTCTAAGGAATTGGGGAAGGAGAGAACATGTCTATTTAACCTGCTTTGCTTTTCCCAACTTTGCATGTTTCCCTCACTGGGAAGGTACTCCTTTCGTCATCAGCTCCTGAAAAGAATGCACACTTCAAAATGAGGGAAAAAACAGGCTATTGTTTGAACGCAGTGATGTATATACACACATGACTCCACAATTTCAACAACGATATTGATTTTGCTCTTCAACAAGAGGAAAATATACTTATTGGCTCTATCCAGATATCTGTGCCAATAGAAAAACAAAGAAGGTAAATTGGAAGATCAAACAAATAAAAGTGGATCTTGGAATCCAGGGAAGAAGAAGACAACATGTTAACACTGCCTGAAATTCCTGTCCTGAGAGCCAGCAGAAAGAAAACACCACTAAGAACCGGAGACCGGTTCAAATTACAGAAGAGAGATGTGACATGAACAGAAGCATGTGACCCACCTTGACCAAAAACATTGTCCGAATGGAAGTCCTGAGCTTTACTCTTGATGTTGAACCATCTCCTGACCAGGGACTTAGACCATGAAAGCTTCTCAAAAGAGGAAAGAAGAAACAAGAGACCAAATCAGCACAAAGCAGTTGAAAGAAATCAGTCGAAACTTGCATAGTGTGTGCCAGACACCTTGTTTTTCTTTGAACCCCAATCTCTCATTGCTTCAGAAGTTCGACATACATCGGATGAATTGTTACGCCCTCCCTGCTACAACTTGTGGCGATTTGCTCTTCTTGGTTCCCCCTCGAGAATAATAGGACCAAAGAGAGACCGACGCACTCTTCTTTCTCACATTACTTCATTTATTCTCCACAGGATCAGATAGCTAACCAGAGACTTTGATGGTAATCAAAGAGATGAGCTCTTCTCTTCTCTGCCAAACAAGACACAAATTAAATGCCAAGGAACTAGGCTGGATCACTGTCAGTTTCTATATGGTAAAAAGGGAAAAGGGGGGAAAGAACTATTTTTGCACCTTTCCCCATGTAGTTGTTGATGTTAAGGCTACAACACGACCAAAGCGAAAAACCAGTAGTAATTTAGATTGGAAGCAGTAAGAGCTAAAGATTTTCGAGAAGAAGATTGCAATCTAGTCAATTAGAAGAAGGAAATCGGGAGATGGAGGAGGGAGTACTCTCTCACCTTCAAATACCTGTTGACCAGAATCGACTAAGACATCCAATTGCGAAGAGAAATAAACACGAACAACCCATTAGAAGAGCACAAATACCCTCAATCAAGCCCAAAACTTAAACAGCGCAATGTGAAGCAAAAATCTCTGTGGAAGACAACAGAATCCATATTAGATAGATACAATAAGTAACCAGTAGGGATAAGAAATGAGCTGTCGAAGCTCTCGTCCGGCCCCAGAATCTTCACCTACATGCTACAACAACTGCCCGTGCGCAGCTTTCTCCGCCCTCCATTGGCCTCTTCATGCGCGGCGGAAGAGCAGTCTCTTCTTCACGAAAAGTTAACTGCTGTTGGTACGCGTATTTATTGATGTGCAGATGGGGAGAGTTCTACGCTTGTCATTTTTCTTTCCTTTTTATTTTATTTTATTTATCCTTTTTATGAGATAGTACTTGATGACTTCAAAACAGGCATGAATTAATTTAAATTTTATAAAGCCTACAGAAGAATATTTTTTTTTGACAAATCCTCAAAAAACACTTTCAAAATTTTTATTTTTAGTATTTTTTATTTTTTTATTATTAACCTAAAATACTATTTTTTTAATATAATATTATTATTAACTTTCATCTCACTATTCTATTATAATTGTCTTCGTCCATTATTGTCGTTTTCCTTATCTATTATATCGTGAGGTTATCGTTATTTTTATGTGACTATCAATACTCTTTGATATACGATTTTAATATTATGATAGTGATAATGAAATCTAATGTTCAAAATGATATGGATTCATCCTTTTATTATATATTATATACTTTAAAGTTATTTTTGACATGTCAAGTTCTTAATATATCCCTTTGGCAAGATGTTTCTTTTTAAGAATCTTTTGTTTTAATTAAAGGCCAAGAAATCAATCAAAAATAGAGCTGTTAGGAAAAAAATTGAGCAGCTTTATTTCATGATATTAGTATTTTTGAAGAAGTTTAATATTTTAAATTATTATGTCAAAAATAGAATATCAGATAGATACGCTTGAAAAGTAAAAGAATGAAACCTAATAAATACTAATTATAATTTTTAAACTTAATTATCGAGAATATTAAATATGTAAATACAGGAAAAAAAGAGAGAAAAGAACAGAATAAGAGTGATTAAGAGAACACGATTTGGTTGGAATTGTTTGTATGATTGATTGCGGTATTCTTTCACTTTTTGTTGTTTTGTTATTGTCTTTATCTTTTCTTTTATTTTATGACTGTCACAAAGGCATGTCCTTTGTACCGACCGAATTAAAAGCCCAACATCCTTTAGGGGAAGCGCCGTCCCTACCGAGTTGGCTACACTAATATCCGGATGGACTGAGGTTAAGCACTGGTCCAGACTATGCTTTTGCATACTATTTCAAGCAATATAAACCGATTTAATTGGAAGACTTCAAATTATATAAGCTAATAATTCAACTTCTCTCTCTCTCTCTCTCTCTCTCATTGAGGAGAATGACACTGAAAAGAACACGGACAATTACGTCTACATGTCCAATCCAACTCACTTTCAATGAGTTGGCATTCGCCATGTGATCTTCTCCATCAACCTATCTAATCAAATCCAAAACCACATGAGCCATCGAGAAAGAAATTGTGTACGGTGGTCTTAGCATGCATTTGGAATTTTCGGATTATGAATCCTTCCTCTCAGAGGAAGTGAAGACGTTGCTTTGTATGAGAGTTCCTCATACTTCAGACTGAGACTTTGATGAGACAATTGATAGAAGATAAGATTTTGTTAAGGAAATCCTTTATTCTATCGAAGATTTCTCCAACTATATACGAGGAAATCTTTCTACGAGGAACATGTTAATGTATTCAAACTAAAGTTATTTTAATAAAATTTCTTTAATAATTTTTTTTATCTTCTATTTTTTTTATCATGGTATCAGAGCTACTTACCTAGAGTACGTAGAGTAAGCTCTCTTCTCGTTATCACTTTACATCTTTTATTCTATTGAGGGAAATCTTTTCTTCTGATCTGTATAAATAGGAAAGAGATATATATATTAATGTATTCAAGTTAAAGTTACTTTAATAAAAAAAATTTAATAATTATTTTTATCAACAATAACCAAGGTTTAGATTCAATGTGGAAGCATTGGTGCCACAAAGATGAGTCAAATGGAAAGGCAAGCAGAAGATCCATTGCAGGCCGACCCTGTCTTGCTAATACTGATGAGGTATCAGCATCAACAACTGTCTCAGACGAGCATGTCTGTAAGAACTGATAAGATACTGAGAACTTAGTAGACCTGATGTTGTCCTGTAATGGCCCAACTGGTGACATTACGAACCAGTGGCTCCCATGAGATCCACATACACGTTTGATGAAATGCTACAGTAAGCAAGTAGCTGCTGATGACCACGCTGCCGAGGGGGTTAACAATGACGGATAGATAGCTTCACTTTTGGCTGTATGTCTATTCAACTGGACTGGTCTCAGACATGCTGGACCACAGATTGATGTCACTGTCTTGTTGAAAAGCTTCAATGCACCATCCCTTGGATTTATTCTAGAGCAGATCATGGAAGGCCCCTACTCCAGGTAAAAGTATCACTGCCTCGGGGCTTTTCAGAGTTCAGCTCTGAGACCTCTACCATATTACTTGCTTTCACTATCTGTCTCATATCAAGCTTCCAGTTTTCTACTCATGGACTTAGGCTTTTCTTCCTCCCTCCATTGTCGTTGTCCTGTTACTGTTCACGTATCTTTCCAACTAGGAAGTCACTGTGGCTCTGAGTGTTAACCTGACGGTATCACACAGATGCTGGTTTGTATCTTCTTTCCTGTCGTTCTCCTTCACATAATGAGCTAAAACATACAGGAAGGTTTTCTCCATGGACCACCAAAACAGGAACTAATTGCGGGCAGTACTGCGACCCTTTTGGATGAGAGGCGATGACCGCAACCTTTTCCTCATTGATCAAGGCAATCGCATTGAATGGCTGGATGCTTTCTCTGACACTGTTCGACTCCTTTTTTATATCGTTTTCTTGCTTTTGCTATCGGTGTGTTGTTAGTTTACATTTCAGCCATTTTTCTTTTGTTATTTGCATTAAGTCCTTCCATGAAATAATCTATTTTGAGTGAAGGATTTTATTTACATTTATTTGTGCGAATAAGAAAATTGTTGCATATTTTAGATTGACCCCAAATGTAAGGAAAAATGTGATCTTGACTTTCAAGTAATTTCTGAAATTAGCATATTTGACAGCCTCTTCAAACATTAAAACGTTTTGCATGTGCCATTTACATTAACATCCGTCTTAGATAATCGACGTTAATCATTTTTCAAATACATGCAAAAAATAAATATATAAAATATTTTTAATATCATAACGAGTTTTTATTGGGCAGTGGCTAATGGAAATTAAATGCATTAGTATAACTAATTGAGTTTGCTCGGATATATAATATAATCTTGCCTTAATTATATTCTCACGTGTACTGCACGTGCAAAAGAGCCGGTTTATCCGAAAGAACAAATCTGCTGCGGGTTCCTTCGTGTGTATGGACACGTGTTATGCACGTGCAGAAGAACTAGTTTGCGTACAATGGGCCAGGAGATTGCAATTGGCGGCCCAAATAGGCCTTTCTAGGTCAATAGGCCTTTCTCGACGTTGCTCCTTCCACAGGCACGGCGAAAGAAAGATTCGAAGTTCCTACCCGTGGAGTTACGGCCGCGACTCTCTCCCCTTCCTTCCTACCAGCCTTCCTCTCTTCAATTCACATCCCTCCTTGGACCTCTCCTGGCCCGCTACCGTTGCCGACTTATTCGTCGCCATGTCTTCTTGACCTCGATTGGATCGCAGATCAAATCGAACGCGCAGATGTCTTGCTCCTTTCTTCGCTGGCGACTCTCCTCTTCAACTCCGCCCAAATTACGAGGTTTTGTTTCGAAGAGATAAGCTTTCTTCTTCTGAATCGCAGAGTTCTTCCTTTAGGGCGTTCTAGACACTGCCGGTGGACCTTTTTTGGGTTTTTTTATTTTTTATTTTTTGTGATTTGAGTTATTAAGTCTTATTGATACAATGTAAATTAAGCGTTAAAGAAAAAAAAAACTTTTGATTTCGCTTTTTTTATAAACGAAAAGAATGATACCATAATTGGATATCTTGATGCTTTGTAGATTGTAGTTGCTCTCTGTACTGTGTGTGTGTGTGTGGCGTTACGAGAGTTTATTTGTCTGAGAGTTTTCGATTTTCGATGAGTGAAATATTCATGCAACATTTAAAAATCATAGCGCACTTCTATGCAACGAACTATGGATTATGAATCTTCATAAAAAAATGGAATATGTATATTGCCATTCAATTGATTAGATAGTTTTTTTTTTAAAGGAAACTAAGTATTCTTTTTAATCAAAAGAGTTGGTTATAATGGTAGCAGGCAAGGAGGGAGTTACACCTAGGGAGTTGCTGCTAGAAGAACAGAAACCCCTTGTAGCTAGGAGATGTGCTTTCCTGTTAGAACCCTAGGGGATATGAACAATCTTAATGACATTAACTGAACTGGACAGTCTATGGATGTCCAGGAACAAAGAGTGGATGTACTAGGATACCGAGCTAACATTATTGACAAATTTTACACAGCTTAGCGAGTCTGTGCGGAGCAAAATTTGTTGAAGTCCCAGGTCATGTGCCTTTTGAGGATGGCATAGCATTCAACTTGAAGGGGAGAAGCAGCATTACAGGTAAAAGCACCTTCAGCTAGGCGGGTTCCAAGGTTTTCCTCGATGATAAAGCTGAAACCTGCATGATCCGAAGCAGGGTTGAATGAGCCATCACAAGTGATAGAGTAGTTGTAGTTGACATATGGGTCAGTTGTGAGGGAATGGGGCACTGGGATATTGAGGTGTGGGATTGGAAGAGAAGATCCCTCAGGTTTTGATCCATATCGGATGAGATCATCGATGGATGAGACCATCTTTCTCCAAAGGGTGGGAGCTCTGGCCTGGTGGTTGCGAAAGCAGGAATCATTTCGATTGAACCAAAGCTGCCATAAGGTTATGGTGATAATATCCCATAGGAGATAAGAATCAATAGAAGTAGAGGAGGATGTTTCAAAATACCAAGAATCAAATGACCACATGAGAATTTTATTGGTAGAAATAGATTATACACTAGGTTCAAATGCTCCAATTAGTTCCACTGGACAATGTAATAGATAACGAACTCGATGAGTACTGACTTGTATGGGACAATGTTTCTTAACACACATGTTAGTAGCTTTGCCTGATTACCCATATTTATAAGAAAGCGCAGCTGGGAATGATACCGAGTTTTCTTTTGAGGAAGGAGGTGAATGACGGCCACCAACAGATCCTGTTGCCCTTACAATGTAGTAATAAAAGCTACACTGGAATCTTCACCGCAGGTGGGGTAAGCTAGAAAAACTTCTTCTAAATTTGTTTCCCTGAATTAGGTAATAAGGGAAACTATTTAAAAGGTTCTGTTTCCAACAGAATTTTAGATGAAAAGAATATGTTGACACATTTATCAAAAGGCAAACCTTCCCAACATATGATGAGTAGGGAACCATTGACAAGGAAGACTAGGGCAATCAATCCAATTCTAAGGAAAAAGGATTTGGTGGACCATCCCAATTTGAAACCGATGAAGACTCAACATCTTTGTGATGACCTACAACATAAGATTGTTCATTATAATATATTCATTAGTTGGCAAGCTATTACAGCCAAATCAGATTCATGTCATGTTTCTACAGTCAGCTGCCCCAGACGTTTCTATGATACATGCATCCAGCATGGTAGGCTATGTGTAGTTTGATGTCAATTGGAAGGATTCTCTTTGGTCCAAGTAATGAAGTCTTCATGTTTTTTTTTTTGTCTATGCACCGTGTTTTGCCAAACATTCTGCTTTTGCCAATAGAACACATGTTCCAAATACCAATATAACTTTTCCATTTAAACTAATTAAGTTCTTATGATAAATTTGATATATAAAAACTGAGTAAGAATATTATTCGAATTTTGTATAGGTTATTCTGTATCTAGAGGTGTAAATTTTCTTATTTTGGCTGTTGAAGATGCTTGGAACATTTTAGAATATTTTTATAGTCAATTTTTTACCCTAAAAAATGATTTTGTTCTTGTTAGTTCTGGAACAGTTCCACACTGGGTGGCCTAATGAAATCGGACCATTTTTCATCCAGCCTTGGGTTTGGCATTGGCGTTATTGTTGCTGTTGTTGTAGATATAATAATCTCCTTATTTTCTTGAGAACAGAAGTATCTTAGGCTTTAGTTTGTAGCTAAATTGCAAGGTTATGAATTATTTTAGTTGAATATGGTATGTATTTTGCAGATAGCATGTCTTGCTCTATTTTCCTGAAGTTGGATTTCCAATTACGTTTACATGCTTTTTCTGGTTTGAGGTGTTTGAGCAGTTTCCAGAGCTCAGGGAAGTTTGACTTGACTGACTTGACGTAAGAATTTTCTGCATGTTTAGCATTATTGGAAAATTTTCAGCAAGTTTTTTATGTGAATTTCAGTTTTATTTTGTTATTTAGTGAGGCACAATCTCATGATCCTACCGTTCCTATTGTCTAGTTCACTTCAGTTGCCTTTTGTACTTGTTTATTCTCCATGACTAGCCTTGTGGACTTGCAGCCATATGTAGGTTCAGTTTTGCAAGATTTTTAGCTAATTGTTCCTACTGAATACAGCTTGTTGCAATTCGGATGCTTTCTAGATTTTCTTTGTAGCTTCTAATGTTGCTAAATTTTCATTGTTCTCCACATGACTATGGATTCGTTGTTCCCCATTTGTCTTTTTATTAGTTTCCCACTGATATACTTGAACAAAATTTCATTTTGTCATCTTTTGTCTACTTGATTATTGTACTTCTCAATGTTAGTGTCCTTGCTAGAACTTATTCTGAAAGTTGTTAGCTGTTATAGGTGTGTGTTTAAACTCCCAAAGAACATATTCTATTCTTGATGTAGAATATATTTTATAGAAATAATTTGGCCTGGTTTACAACTTACTGGATAGGCATGAGACTTTGGATTTTAGATAATTTAAAGAATCTTAGGTCCTTTTATTATCTAAACATAGTTCAACTTTGTATATGATAGAGTTTGTTCCATCTTGTGCTCTTAATTTTTGGTTTCTCCTCATGAAGGTCAAGAATTTTTTAACTACATTCAGTCTTTGTGTTGTTTAGAAGCTAAAGGTTAGCCAAAAAGACCAACAAAAATTGGGTATCTGTTGTTAAGCTTCTGAGTTTTATTTTTCCATTCTGCTATTCTCTATGTTCTTTGGTCACTTCATTGTGCTGCATTCAGTAACATTCTCCTATTTTCTTCCAACATTCATTGTACTTGTAGCATAGCACTTTGTTTGTGTCTGTGCAATAATATATAGTTTGTTTACCTTTTGTGGCTTAGCTACCATGTTTTAAGAAAGATATTGTACAAGATGTAGACCACTTCATTACCCATTTTATTTTTCTCAGGATGCAGTGCTTGACCTTTTGATTTTGAACATAAAACATCAGGATGCGTCAGTATTGCATATAGCTCATGAGTTTCAGTACCTACATTCTAAACATATAGTAAGGTTGTGTGTTTAGGATGCTCGCTCATGGTTCCATACAACTTTTAGTTGTTGTCCTTTCTGCTTAGACACATCTGCATAACTAGGAAATTCCTGGTCTAGGTTTGGTATCAGTTGACATAATAGGGATATTTATGGCACTTTATCTAGCATATATTGTGGAGGTAAAACAGCTTTGCACAGAATCAATGAATGAAACATTTTGGATGCATCTGAACCAAGAAATGGTGGCATGGTACATGAAAATTCTTTCTGCTAATATAGGTCTTGGGGAGGGTTAAATGTACAGAGTTCCATTGATGTATTTAGCAAGGCTGTTCTATCTCGGCCCCTTGCCACCCATGTTCTAGTGGAACAAACTTAACGTGGTTACTTACTGGAACTAATTCAACATAATGGGCCAGCATTGATATGTTTCTTTCATGTTTGTGTGACTTAATACCTATATTATTAAGCATTCTTAGACAGGAAGTATCATTCCTGAATTTGTACTTGATTGCAGTCATCCTCATACATGGTATCCACTTGCTCGGAGAAAGAAACGGAATATATTTTTGCACGTTGGACCTACAAATAGTGGGAAAACTCATAATGCTCTCAAGCGTTTAGAATCAAGCTCCTCAGGTGCTATAATCTTATTTTCTGTTTAAATTATATGTTCGTGTGCACTGAAACTAAATTTATATAGAATTGTAATTTGTTGAAGGAGTATATTGTGGACCTCTAAGGTTATTGGCATGGGAGGTGGCACAAAGGTTAAACAAAGCAAATGTTCCTTGTAATCTGATTACTGGACAAGAAAGAGAGGACATTGATGGTGCTAGGCACAGCTCAGTAACTGTTGAAATGGCTGATGTAACCAGTGAATATCAGTGTGCTGTTGTTGATGAAATCCAGGTGTGTGTTGCAATTTCTAGTTATTTTTAACTTAAAAGCATGAGGATACTCTTTTGCATCAAATTTCTGGATTTATATACTATCTTTACCATTACTATCATCTTAGGCAAGGTTCACCATATCACGGCGTACTGCTCAGTATGAGTGGTACGTGTGGTCTAATAGGGAATCGGTATAGGCAGTATATTGGTATGTCCCCATGTACCATATGTCGGTATACCGGTATGGACCGATAAGGCGAACCTTGATCTTGGCTAATATTTTTATTGCTTATTATAGGCTTCTAGTTTAGATTCCAGAATAACTATCAATATCTGAGGGCTATATACTAAGAAATGTAATTGATTGGTTTGTCATCAAGGGCTACATATTGTGAACAGGATCGAGACTTATCATTAATAATATCCACATTGGCCAGTTTAAGTGATCCAGAGGTCCAATCAGAACAGCTAACGATTAGTAAATATTAAAATTTAATCAGCTGATCTTTTTTTGAAATATTTGACAAAAAATTACAAATATAAAAGTTAATTACAAAATTGTGGATCTATTTGATGCCCATAATAATATATTTCTGTTTTTAAACAATAAACATATTTAAGACGCTTTCCTATGATGGCCTCTGATATATAAATTGGTAAATCTTGGTTTAACCCACCTTGGATGGCCAAATTTGGTCTCAAATTGATGAGGTTAAAAAAATGGACAAATTAGGATAAGTTTTTATGTATCCCAATTCAGATTAGTTAATCCAAATCATGATTAGCCATATTTTTTAAAATTTCTTATGTTCGTGCTTATCAAAGGTCTGAATAATGTGTGTGGAGTCTTGCCATGCTATGTTAGACTAACATGCACCTTGTCATCTTCCAGGATCTATTGATAAGCTTAGTTGGGTCCATGTTAGTGTATATAACACTGAGCCATGCAAGCCAATGGAGCTTGCAATTGGCACATAAAACTCCTACAGAAAGTTAGCATGATGTAGAGTTTGATGCTTTGGTATTTTCTCTTACAGCTTAAACATAGCTTATTAGTGAAAGTTCATTTATTTTTCTGTTTGATCTCTTCAGACTTTGTTAATATGAATGAAACTATTGTGTTTGTTATTGTCGATGAAATATCATTTTCATGTAAATGTAATCAGGATTAGTAGAAAATTTTTAGTTGTTTTATAAGATTCCTAGTATTTTTTTGTTGGTTGGGTTTTACAACCATAAGAAGAAATTACTTGTTCTTATATGCTATATTTGACTTTTGTTTAATTTAATCTTTTACTTTGGTATTTTAGATGGTGGGGTGTAGAACAAGGGGATTTTCATTTACACGTGCACTATTAGGGATTTCTGCTGATGAACTTCATCTCTGTGGAGATCCTGCAGCAGTTCCTCTTGTTCAAAGAATAATTGAAGTGACTGGCGATGTGATAAAGGTTATTTAGTTGTTTAATATAATTAGCTATTAGACACCTTATACCACAGATAAATGGTATGCTTAGTATTATAGTTGATGATCTCATTTCGCCTAACGAATTTCATATGCTTTATGGTCATAGCATTGAAGGTTTTAACTTTTAACTGCATGTTTAACCCTTCTAGTTTGTGTGTGTTGCAGATGTCCTCCCAAGATTAATTTTGACTCTAAGTCAGTATATTCTATTTATATAAAATAGATGTAGATGTAACATTTTCACTTTAATGATTGTTGTGGAAAATTTGGTGTTTTAAGATTTATCAAGTGAATTGTTATGATTGGGAATCCAGGTTCACTTTGGAATCGAATCAACCATAATATTTCTTGCTACTTCTTCAGAAAGAGTTGATAGTAATCAAATATAAGATCTAGTTCATGGGTGTTATTAGATTATTTACCATCTCTTTGTTTTCAGTTGAAATTTCTTGATATACAAGATCTCATCTTTTTATCCGTCTTAACTGTTCATCATGTTTGATGTTTACTAATTATACTACTCATGCCACACCACTAGGCATTATTTGGAATTGTTTACTTAATCAGTATTCTCATTGAAGTGAACTAAGGATGTAGCATATGAGGCTTTGCCTTGCATATGCTCTGCCAATGCAAGGTATTGGGAAGACCAATATATGTAGCCTTACCCCTGCAAGCAAAGAGGTTGTTACTAGATATGAATCCTGGGTACTATGGTCATTTAGGAACAACTTCTGAAGTTGAACTTCATTGAGGCACCAAGGTTTGTCCACTGAAGAGAAATTACCTATTCAAATTATTAAACAATTTATGTAATCAGGAGATTTCAGCAATGAAAAGAAATGCACCCAATCCTTCATGTTCTCCATTTCTGTTTGACTTCTTGAGTATGGATGCTGCTAGTCTATGGGGTGCTTGAGAAGTCCGTTCATTATTTGTTGCTTGTACTTTGTGTGCCCTTATAACCACTGTATCAGTTGTATTATTTGCTCAAACTATTTATCCTTTTTCTTCCTCACTGTAATGAATCACAATGCAGTTGACATTCTAGTCCTTTGTCAATATTATATCAATTAAACCAAAATAGTATGCTTAAATATACCTTTACCAGCATCATTTAAATATTTACTGATTTTGCAGATTTCTTAGGGTGTATGTAACTTCTTTGATAGATTACAATTTTTTTCCTCATCTATGCTCAGGTTCAATATTATGAGAGGTTGTCTCCACTGACTCCTTTGAAATTTCCGCTTGGTTCTTTCTCCAACATCAGAAATGGTGATTGTATTGTGACTTTCTCACGACGCGAGATATATAAGCTAAAGGTCACCTTTAAATTTTTAATAACTATTTAATTTTTGTGCAATAGAAGGTAACTATATCAACCATAATATTACAAGTTCAGCACAATTAGGTTGTTTTCTTTAACTTGTGCCTTGCATTCAAGTTGATAAACTAGGATGTTTAGAGCATTTTTTATGCATATTTTGCTATACTTTCCAAATAATTAAATTATTTAAGCACTTGGGTGGTTTTGCACACCTTGATATATGGTCTTATTTACATCATTCGGCAGATTTAATTTTTAATCCAAAAGCATGGTATATGTTGTTTAACTAAATTGATTCATCATAAAATATTGCAACTTATTCATCATATAACAATGAGTGTAAGATCCTACGTATTTATCTTTTTACTGTGATTGAACTCTGTTGAACGCAACATCAGAAGCATTCTGGTTAATCATAACATATTGCAACTAATGCATTATACTACCACAAGGTCCACAAGCATAACATTTAATTGTTTGGGATAAGCTACATGCATCTGTTTACTGTCATTTGAATTTTAGTGGGATAAGAACCACCAAATTGTTTATTTATTGCTCTAATAGTCATTTTAGGTGTTCCTCTTTTTAATACCTGATGTATATGCTTATTATTAATGCACCGGAAGATGACTTTTGCAAGTTCATATTAAGTGTTTACATTTTCTAATCAACTTATTAACTACAGAAATGTTCTGCAATATTATTTATTTCTCTTTTTTTCATATATTTTTCGGGAAGACAACACTATATGTATAATGAAAGTACAATGCAGTATCACATTTATCTATATGTGTTCTATTGCACTCTCTCTCATTCTCCACCTTTTTTATTGGTATGTAGAAGAAAGTAGAGTCTGGAGGGAAACATCTCTGTTCTGTAGTCTATGGCTCACTGCCACCAGAGACTAGAACAAAACAGGTGGGCTGTCCTTACTTTTAATGCTTGCCATATGACCTGAACAACATGTCTTTGTTTAAATAGCAAAAAAGTGTCATGGTAAATGCAGTGCCATATTCTAGTTAACTTGTTAAAAAGAATATACACTTGAAACCAGTACTTCTTTTGACATGTTTGTTTATTTTTGTATGGTTTCTTGAAAATTAGCACAAGCCTCTCGAACTTTTTCTGCTTAGCTTGAGCTTCTTTTTTCCCAAATTTCCATAACCAAGGTCATTGGCATGAAACAAGGATGCATACTTACATTAGGTGCTCATAGAGCAGCTAACTTTCCTTATGGGTTCTTCACATGTATATTGTTGCTAACATGCCTTTGCTCATAGCTTGGCATGTTATCAGATAACATGATGCAGCAAACCAGAACTTAGTGGCCTGATTCTAGTTCACTGCCTTCAGCTCAAGGAGTGTATTATCTACTTGATCTAAGAGCTGACTGGTGTCCTCTTTAAGCATTCAACTAAACAAAAGTTTTAGTAAATAATTAAAATATCCAATTCCATATTAAACACTATCCTTCAAACAGAAATAGGTCATCTAGCTGTGAGGAATTATAACAAAACAAAAATAAAAATTGCCATTCTTCAAGTGAACCTAAAGAATGTGATATACATTATTTCATTCACTCTAGTTTTGCTAATCCTGCTTTTCTTTGACCTTCCTCCTTTATGTTAAATAATCATGTCATGGTAAGATATGCTAAATTCTTGCTTATATCAGGACCTGACTTATACCTAAAAGATTTATACCATGAAAGTTATGAATTTTTATTCATAAGACAATCTTGATGGCAGACATAAGTGTCATTTGAACAACATTTTACCACATCACATAATGTTTCTACATATTGTGTTTAGTTGCTGGTGCTATTTGATTTCAGCCATTTGAAATGCTTGAACCTTGCAGGCAAAGATGTTCATTGCATAGTGTATCTATTTATTGTGTTTAGTTGTTGGTTCTATTTGTTACCAACGAATTGAAATGATTGAAGCTTGCAGGCAAAGATGTTCAATGATGAAAGCAGCAAGTTTGACATTCTTGTAGCGAGTGATGCCATTGGAATGGGTCTCAATCTCAACATATCTAGGATCATCTTTTCAACTCTGAAGAAGTTTGATGGTCAATATACCCGAGAACTCACAGTCCCAGAAATCAAGCAGATTGCAGGTATCACTTATTATCTAGTTTTTTATATTCATTTTAGTTCTGAGATAATAATGACTGTATTTTCATCCAAGCATAACATGGCAAATTGAAAGGAAATAGTTTGGTTATGCTAGTATTTTAGTATAATACACAGAATTGTTTCCAGCATTTATTGAAGTGATTACATGATATTTACTGTTTAGTATGTGCTTTTGTATCTTGCTTATCAACCAAGAATATTAAATGTGGAATTTTTACCAGAAGGTCTAGGGAAAATATGCTTTAGCTGAATAGCATTAGGTTGGTGATAATGCCTGGAATATTGGAAGCCTTATATTCATCAGTTCTCTAATCAAGTATATGCACCATGTAAGAGTTATTGGAAGTTACACCCTCCCATGCTAGTGGCTGTGGAATCAGGATAATGGACAAAAGAACCTTTAGAGATTGGAGGGACTTGTGTTTGCAGATTAATGGACACTGTCCCATTTGATCCAATATCTCAAGAGAATGTATGAAGCTGTAAATTCTCTTCCGAAGAAATAGAGGTAGAAGAGAGGAGTATAATTGGAGAGAAAGGTCATAATTGGCAGACAGTGTAGATAAGAGAGGGAGCTTATGAATATGACATTATTATGGTGGGTGGTCCTTTGTCTGAAGGAACAACCTCAGTGATTTGGTATTAGTACATTTTGCTATGGAGGTGGATTCTTTTGTTGATGATGTTTAATTCTTTGATACACTAGCATGTGGCGGCTAGTTCCAACCACAATGTCTAACCATTTTGATCTTCTTGATTATTCACATGGAGATAGGGGGTGAATTGATCTTGCAGGATGTATTGGCATAGATTCCTTTAATAAAGTGTCACTGGTAGAGGTGGTTGCTGTTCTCGGTAGTGCTTCTGCAAAGTTAGCAGGTGGCTGTGCAAGGCCAGGTAGTCAGTGAAAGAATCTCCTCCATCTTTAACTTATAGAAATGGCTCACATGCCTATGTTAATTTTAAGGAAGAAGCAAAGTTCCAGTAAATCTTGTTAATTTTAAGGATAAACACACCTGGACGATGGCCAGGTCAGCCAACAACCATTGAGTGGCTCCACCACACTACTTTTGGACCGTCTCCCATGTGAGCTTGGTGGAAATAATCTGGGCAGAAGGAAATATGTCAATAGAGGCTGCTCTGACTCACACATAGGGGAGGTCAAAAGAGGAGCCCTGCTTTAAATTGGTGCATATGTAAGGCATTCTAGTTATCTTGATCATTCTTCGGCTTCCTTCTCTCTCTCTTCATCATCTTATAATGTTAGAGGCAGTGATTGCGCTCGCCTGAGTGAAACGAGGCACTCTAAAATATAAAAATATAAAAAATATATAATATAACTAAAAATATAATTATTTAAATAAAAATATGATATTAAATTAAAAATACACTATTAACAGTATATTACTTAAGTTAGAGGGAAAGAAAAAAATATTCATTAAAATATAAAAATATATAATATAATTTAAAATATAATTATTTAAATAAAAATATGATATTAAATTAAACATATATTGTTAACATTATATTACTTAAAGTTAGAAGGGAGAGAAAAAAATGTTAGCAGTAACAGAGGGAGATAGTAGCAGCGGTGGAGGATTAGTTTAAGATAGTTGTGGCAGCGCTGCGAACGACAACAACGATAGTGGCGGTAGCCGTGGACAGTAGCAGCGGCAGCGAGGGAAGTTGCGGACAGCAGCAGTCACAGTGGTGAAAGCTGCGAACAGTAGTGGTGGCAACGACGGAAGCTACGGACAGTAGCAGCGACAGTGATGAAAGTTGCAGACAGTAGCAGCGGCAGCGACGTAAGCTCCAAAGGGCGTCCGTCGATGGCGGAGGAACCTGCGGTCCTCTCTCTCGACAATGGAAGGAAGCTACGGGTGTCATCGAACTTGTCCGTCTACAACATAGGAAGGCTCAGTTTGCTGCATCTGCGGCGAAGGCAATGGTAGAAAGTGTCAGCGGCAAAGGCAGAAACAACGCTAGGGTTCCTCGGGGTCGCGCAAGTGTGAAGCATGGCTTTTGAGGTAAGAAACTACAAATCGAATCAGACTTAAATCGGTTCGGTTCGCTTAATTGAACTGGGCGCTTGACCGAAGCTCCCAGTGCCTGGGTTCGAGCAAGCGCCCAGGCAGCGCCTCATTGAAGCGCACCGCCTGGTCCACACATGAGGCGCTCAGGCCTCGCCTCGCCTCACCCGAGCGCTTAGGCGAGCGCCCAAGCATCTATTTAAATCATTGGTTAGAGGGGTGTCACACTAGGCATATTCCTGGTGCTTTCCTTCTGTGGTTGCAGAAAAAAGTTCTCACGTCAATTCACACTCCAAGCTTCTCATCTCTGAGGGGTAGTTTTAGGCAGAGTGTGAAGGTGAGATCAGCTCCTTTCATGCAACTCAGTAGGTTGACAAAAAGACCATCATCATATAGCAAATGAGAAGAGGTGTCAGTAAAGTAAAGAAAATTGTTAAAAGATGTTATTCTAGGAATATGATTGGCATCCATCTTGTACAAATCAGATTATTTGGATTTTGAATATGATATCCTCAGATGTGTTTGGAGAATTCAATTGCTAGTATGTGTCATCATCTCATGTACACCTGAACTTTGATCACAGCCTCCAGTAGGGTTACTTGCTTGCCATGTGATCCACACTTCTTAATGGCTCATCTGAACCAGTCAATTATTTTATATAATTGTTGCAGCTTCCCATATTACTGCCTACATGTGAATGTATTGACTTGTTGATTTCAAAACATGTCTGTTTGCAACTTGATGAATCTGTTGGCAACATCCATCATTAATGGCTTAATTTCCTAAAAGACTATATCTCAAAATATGTGTAGCTCTTTTGTTTAATGTGCCTAATGCATTTCATGACATATTGAGTTACTTGTTTTAGGGAGGGCTGGAAGGTATGGTTCAAATTTTTCTAGTGGTGAAGTGACCTGCATCGATGCTGAAGATTTACCTTTGCTCCATTCATCTTTGGAATCTTCTTCTCCTCTTTTAGAGGTAATTCTTTTCGCCGTAGTTTTTTAAATCAGCCTAAAATGTTGGGACTTTAAACTGCCATGGCAACTTTTAGGAGTGTTCTTTCTGATATCTTATGTGTATGTGCATGCATTCTAATGTTGTCATTTCTGATTGCATCTTAATTTCATTTATTCTTGGAAAAGCTTATGTAGTGTATCATTTCTGATTATAAAAATGCGGCTTCCTCATGTAAGCTGAAACCTCATGCTAGAGGTGTCATATTGGAATATATGTCTTTTTTTTGGTATTGGGATAATTTACATAAATGTTCTTTGTCTGGTATCGGCATTTGTTTATTCAATGAGTTTTAGACTTTAAAATTCAAAGCTAATTTTTCGGAAAAGATTGCATATGACAGTCATCTAAATGTTATTTCTTTCTCGTGTGTGTGTTCTTAGGAATTGCATCAAGAGCATGTGGGTTATGATGAGTTCCATAATAAGATACTAGAATCATGTGCATGAGTGTCACCCAGCTGGGTTAATGAATCGGATTAGTACGGGACCTACGGGTACCTAAGGCTGAAATGAACCTGACATGCCCATGGTCAAGATTTCTTGAAATGGACCTAACTTATATTGTTAATATGTCTGCTTGTATTGATTGGTTAGAACCTAGAACCACAAGTTTTGCTTCCTTCATAGGGAAAAAAATCTGAGCCTTGATGGTTGAACTTAAATTAGTAATATTAAAACTATCTTTTACAAAAGCATATTTTGCAAAAATTTTGCTATTCTGAATTAGGTATTTTATTTAGAATCCTAATGCCTTGTTTTTACTAACTGAAATGGACGGTAAGCAAACGACCCCATAGGTGTTGGGCACAATGGGATTTAAACTAACATGTGGAAGGAAAATGGGCAAAGTCAGGACAAACTAAGGGGAAAAATCCAAAAAGGTTGATCCATTAGAAAATGGTGTGGAATAACTTTGACTTGGTGATTTTATACATCACCTATTGAGTAGTATTTAGTAATATCATTGATATCTTGTATGGTTGTTAATTTAATTAGAGGTTGTCTTTTGTTCTGCAGCGTGCTGGACTGTTTCCAACATTTGATCTTTTGTCTTTATACTCACGATTACATTCAAGAATGGGCTTCCATGGCATACTGGTATGTAAAGTTCTCGAGTCTCAGCATTTTTGTCTCTTGGTACCTTTTAGGGTTTGGATGAGGGGTTCAGGAAATTGGTTTATGGTAGATTCTCTGAATCCATAGGCATTACAGCAGGGCACATAGCTGCAATTCAAGTATGGATTATTTTGCAGCATGGTCTAGTTGAAATAAATGCTTCAGAAATTTTGTTGTTTTATTTTTTATCAGTATTGTTGTTTGGGAAATTTAAGAATTAGTGTGAATAAATTCATGTAGTTATGATGGTTTGTGAAGCTGTGAGCAACAATATAAGTTTCAGTCAAAACATAATAAGTTTCCCTGTGCAGTTATAAGACTTCCACTAAGATATATTTATTTATTTTTCTTTCTTGTTTGCTTTTACTTGTTGAGAGTAGTTATACATGTTTCTTTGCATCTTCCAAGTGACACTTCCTGTAATGGTTTGATCTCAGTAGTTGTTGCCTTGTAAAATAAATTATGATGCTTGGATGTCATGTTATCTAGCTCAAAGAATGATGAAGTTTTTGTTTGTTCAACCAGCTGAATTTCTAGCTAAAGCCATCGCCTTTTAGTTTTCACTGTTAATTAGTTGTGAAATGTCATGCTCCCTAATTCATGTAATAATTTGTAACTCTGGGACAATAAGAGAAAAGTTTTTTTTTTTTACCGGGGATTTATCCATAACTGTGATTGATATATTCTTATTAACTTCCTTTGTTAATATGTTGTTCAAGTACATTTGATTTAATTACTTAACAACCAGCACTGATTGCAGATATGGTTATAAACAATGTTAGTTTTTAATTTTACAACTATCCAGTGCAGGAACAATTCTTAGAGAAGGCAAAACTTTCTCCAGATTACTTCATTGCTGACTGCGAGGAAATGCTAGTAAGTAGTCTTCTATGAGAGCTCTGCAAACACTTACTGCAAACACTTATCATATTTGTGTTTTATAGTTATATAGTATAATGTAGCATTTCAAGATAATGAAAAGAATTAATTAGAATTAATTAGATCATAATTTTAGAAGTTACAGCATCAACCAGCAACAACACTAACAACAAAGCCATAAGTCCCAACTATTTGGGGTTGGCTATATGAATCTTTTCCCATCATTGGGATCCGTAAAAATTCATGTATTTAGTTAAGAATATTTAAGTCTTTATTTATAGTTTCTATTAAGAACTGTTTAGGTCTTGCTCCACCTTTTCTTATGATACTAACAATAATTATTTTATCTTTTCTAATTTCATGATGACATAAAAAAGAAAAAACTTCATGATGAGATTGTTACATTAACTTTAATCTCTAGATGTCACATTGTTATAACTTGTCTAAATATCTAGCAGCAAGATACGACGTTAGCTCCATTAGGAGATGTCTGGTGTGTAGTTTGTTTAAGTTAATTCTGATTCTCAACATCAATGTGATGTTGATGCTGCCTTGAGATCAAAGGTTCAGCCACTGGAATGCTGCTTTCCATCTATTTGAACCCAGTGATCTGTCATATCAAATTGACTGCAAAAGAGTACATATCGGCCCTTCTTTTCTTGGGAAATCTTATTTATTTATTGTAAGTTAATTTTGTAGATCTTTGGGAAAAATTCAAATGATTATGAATTACAGCATATGACCGAATTAGAGCATCTGACCATAGGAAGCCAATCTTTAATCACAATGACAAGAGCAGCCAATTCTTCCTCAGCCCAAGTTTGGCCTCATTTGCTGTAAACAAGCACGGGATAATAACCATTGGAATTTATCTGTTCACCTAATTCTTTACATCATTATTAGGTACTGGTGATCAAGGATTTTAATTTTGATGGCACTACTCATGCTGATTTCAAGTCATTTGTCGGCATTTATCAACTTCTCTTTACAAGCAGGAGTGATATGAGATCCTTCCATGATAATTAGATGAAGTTTTTATGGAAAATTAAGTTGTTGATGCCATGTCTTATGTCAACTGGATGAGTATGCACCATCCACATGTCACCATTTTGATACTGGCTTTACAATTGAAAGAGAAAAGGAAGAAAGAGGGAGAACAAACTTCCATCCGCACATTGTTCTCTCCCCTACAAACTTGTCACCTCATGGCTCATTGCATGGTTGAGCATTCTAAAAAACAAAGTCCTTCGTCATGATTTAAGAGCATCATATGTAAGATGGGCCAAATTGCTTTATTAGTTATGAGGCCAAAGTGGCCTATGTATCTGTTTCACCTGGCCTTTACTATGTTCATAAAGACAAGTCCATCTATTTCCACTTGAGAAGCTCGATCTATGATTTGATTTTCAGCAGGTTATTTTCTGAATTTTTTTCTGAAGCAAGACTATTTGGAGAACTATTAATAAAGTTCTCATCTGCAATAATGCTTATTGTGGTTAGTTACTTATGGTGAAAATTTTCAAGATTATGTATATACCCGAGTCTATGTAGAAAATTTTGTCATCCGACACTGGACATTCAACCCTTTTGCTCATAGTCTACACCTTTAAACTCAAATCTTATTCTAGCCACAGATACTTCTGACGTCTGAGAGCTATTCACTGGGTAAATTTATCATATACTTTGTTGTGCTGCCATATGATGGAACTGACAGGATGATTAGATCACTATCCAATGTTACTTGCTGGGTAAGAATTACCATCAAAGATGCTTTATTAGTAACGTCGGTGAAGAGGCATGTCAAAAGGCATGCACGCTGGTAGTCTCCCTAGATGGGCCAATTTTTCTAGGAGAAGAAAATTGGATTTGGTAAGGATTAGTGAATTTCACCATTGATGTTTATTGTGGATTCCTTATATTGAGATTGCTTAAGTCTAATATTTAGCCACAAATGGTATATGAGGGGTTTTTAGTGTGCCCTTTAATCATCGAGTGGAACAGTGCTATATGGTATCCATGTTGACAAGTTGCCTTGTTTGTCAGACCTGAGCACGGGGCCAATGAGGTGTTATCCACTTTGGACTATGGCCTACACGGTTTTATCTTTTGCCCAAAGAGCATTCCAAGGAGAAGGTATATTGAACTTTACCACTTGGTATCAGTGAATAAAATAATGAAAGCAAATTATATATGTTTCAAACTTTCAATATAGGTACTTAATCAGATTATCAGACCAATAAATATTGGTCAGTACATACTGGTCTGATCGATTATTTAAAGAATCATGGGGTTTTTGTATCCTTCATATTCCTTAAGCCAATAAGGCACACATTTGTCACCTTTTGGATTCACGAGGTATTGTAAACCATGGGTTATGACACTGTTTTGCATTGAGATGGACCTCAAAAGACGTCCTGCGTACAGAAGCTTGCAAGCTCTTGTGTGGCTGTGACACTCCAACTTTTAAATAATGGTGTAGTATGTAGCAATATCAATTTGTTACTATCCTAATGAGCTATTTAATTACTCATTGCAGCGGAGGAATGTCTATCTTTCACTTGATTTAGATTTTCTTTTAGCTTTATGTAACATTACTTGATCCATCGTTTGACAACAGAAAGTTGCAGCTGTTGTTGATGAGTTGCCCCTTGGACTTTATGACAAGTATCTATTCTGCATCAGGTAATACTATCAGAAATTCTCTCTTAACTTCCTGCAATGTAACTTTTGATCTTTAAATAATTAATATTCTTGATACTGAATGATAAAACTGCAACATCTTGTTTCGCAGTCCTGTTGACATGAATGATGATATTGCAGCCCAGGGTTTAACACAGGTAATGATGATTATCTTCCTCATCTCATAAATACTGACTCAATTTGAGATTGGAAAACTGACACCCCAGACATGTTTGGAAAAATTAGTTTGCAGAAAATTATGCAAAGAAGGGTGTTGTTCGCCTCAGAGAGATATTTACACCTGGAACGCTCGAGGTACCAAAATCACACAATGCTCTGAAGGAACTTGAATCCGTTCACAAGGTAAGTGTTGTCCATATTTTCTTTGTAAACCATTTAATTTTTCTTGTTTCTTTAATTTGTACTGCATAATATGGTAGAGTGGTTATTTATTTAACTGAACTTTTGGGGTAAAACAATAATAGTGTGATGAGAAAGCATTTGATTTTGAAAGTCATGATACTTCAATCTCTTCCTAGACTAAAATTGTGTTCCTTTTTGAAGTTCAAACAGTTAGCCATTATACAAAATGATTATAGTCAATAGCTGGTCATAGATATCAAACATCTAAAGCCCAGAAAGAATTAGCATGCTTCCATGCAGAATCATCTTTTTTGGGTACAACTTATGTTATATCACTCCCGTCTTCCGGTTAGGTGCTGGATTTGTATGTTTGGTTGAGTTTCCGAATGGAAGATTCATTTCCAGACCGTGAAGTGGCTTCCTCCCAGAAGGCAATCTGTAGCTTGTGAGCACAAGACTAGCCTTCAACTCTGTTGACATTGTTTTTTTGCCAACATTTGTATGATAGAAATAGAATTTATTGTATAAAATACTTTCAGGTTAATTGAAGAGTTTCTGGAGAGACTTGGATGGCAGCGGCAAGCAAAGGGAAATTATCAGCATAACTCACTTCTTCTGCAACAAAGGATCCAGTCTTCCATGCTGTAAGATCTTTACCACTAGGAATTGTGTTTATGTGATTATACTTGTTACCTACTTTTGCTTTTGTTTCTCTCTATTTTCTCAAACTATGCCGTGAGCCTTTCATCATGGATATGGAATTTTCAGCTTTCTATCACTGACCATCTTCAACATCCCGCCATGTCATATTTTGGTTGAAATGGCATTAAATGCATGTTCTGTTGTTTCCTTTTGTTAGCAGTATTTTTTTGGAACTTTCAAATGCTGCTGCCAAAAGAAACCTGTTTCATCACTACATTTATATCACGGATGCAGATTTTTTGACTTCCTATCACTTATCATCTGAACGTCCTACCATGACATTTTTATTAAAATGGCTTTAGATGCATGTTCTCTTGTTTCCAGTTGTAAGCAGTGTTTTAAAACTTTCCAATGCTGCTGCAAAATTTAATCTTATGCATCCCTCAAGAAACCCGTTTCATCACCAAATTTAGCTTTATGATATTCGAAACACAGAAGCATGTTGTCAGACTCTTCAACTGATTTTGAGGATATTGATCAGGCATAAATACTTCCCACAAATCAAAGTGGAGTCTACATGAGGGTCAGTGGAAGATTGAACCTTTTTATGACTACGGTGCATTGCCTTGTGACATCTCCAACCACAGATGATGCTTCACAATCATATATAATCAGTGATATAGCAAGCCAAATCTACCAATAGATGGTGTATAGCAGAGAAATCATTCCGTGAAGATTCAGATGCAGTTACGGACACTCAAATGTAACTAATTATAGCTAATTCATTCAATAACTGTCAACTAGTTGGTATTGAATGTCTGTGTTTCAGGTTATGAGATGACTTGAATGAGGAAACAGGCAAGAAACCAACAGTTATTCTAAATGTAAAATTATGCAATAAGTAGTCGGGTAAATTTAAGAGCTCGATCATGATGCAAGGCAAGTGGATGAAGGAAATGGATCCTGTATTGGTTGTGCACATCTAAATCTACGGAATGCTGGAAATTCTATGTAACTGTTGTTTTGATTGAAGTTAATTTATTGAAACAATTGCCTTTCTTGTCATTCAAATCATATTTTTGTAGGCAATTCAGCTATTATTCTGTATCAAATCAATATAGATGATGCTTATATACTTATTGTGCCCGTGCAACTTAGAGGTGCATATTATCAATAAGTAAAGGAACACAAGCATAAAGTGGAAGTCAGATCCGCACTGAAATAAATCTGCTATATCAAATCCGCACTGAAATGAATACGCATAGCTTAACGTGCTTGAGATGCATAAATCGAGAAAACCCAATCGATAAAATAAATCCGTTGTAAAGCCAAATAAATTCACTACAATGAAGTTGTAAAGCCAAATGTGTTCGAAATGTGTGAGTCGAAAAAATTCAATAACACTAAAATAAATTCATTATGACGGAGACATAAGGTCAAATGCACTTAAAATACGTGAGTCAGAAAAACTCGATCGACATTGAAATAAATCTATTACGACAGAGGCACAATGTCATGGTAAACTGGTCATGTTTTTCAATTCATGTCTGAGTAAAAAAACTCGACTGCCACCAAGGAAAATTCATTACAACAAAAGTACGAGCCCAATAATCTCAAGACACCAAAATCAATAAAACCCAACCCACCAAATGAGAATCCCGAATATTCTCATGATGAAAAAAACATCAAATGCCCCGTCATGAGATAACTATCACTCATAAAGTTATTCATGCTCGAAACTTATTGCTTTAACTTCATCCGCTCTTTGTCATTGCACTTCATAAAGTTATTCATGCTCGAAACTTATTGCTTAACTTCATCCACTCTTTGTCATTGCACTTTTAGATACTAAAAGTATTGCTCGAACTTATCTAGGTTTCACCGTGACTTTAATCTACGCTCGATGTTTTACATCGCTCACAAAGACTTTAATCAAAAACCAATCAGCATACACAAAAAAATAAAAAACCTATCAATAAAATAAAATGAGACTGATAGTACTGGTTGATGTCCCGTACAAACTCTCCAAAACCATTAAAAACAACAAAAATCAACATCCAAAAAGATCATGAATGTCCATCAAACACCTTTTCTACGTTGCTTCGTGAGAACAAGTCCATTAAATCCACGTTAATCTATATCACTTAATAGGTCAATTCCACGGTCCCGAATCAGCAGAGAAAAACTCTAACACGAGAATAACTTTCTGGCCAAATAAAACATTAGTAATTTATATTCCAGGAATTCTAAGTATGGATAGAAGCTGGGCTGGCTGCAAACATACATTATTTAATGACAAATCCAAAAGATGCATGCTTCCTCCGACCATCAGCATGAAAAATGATATCTCCATTTTGGATACACCTACAACACACCATACCAACATATGCTATAACAGCATGATAGTTTGACATGCCTAGATTGCATGCAAATCCTTGAGCTGACCGTTCATCCTACCATCGTACGCTTTCGACCTCGCTGTCTCACTGTCGAGATAGCAGAATGGAGACAAATCACCTTTGTGTGGATAGAAGTGTGCGTGTATATACAGAGAGGAAGGGCAAGAAAAAGTACCTTGTGCTAGCTTGTTCATTGTGGATGACCATTGTTTAGAAGACTTCCTATATGCTGAGAGTATTTTATCCATCTGCCAGACAAAGAACTGACGTCTAGTCATCTGACCAAATTGAGAGCAACATGCATCTAAAATAAAATGAATAGTGTTTGCAATTTTGAAATTACCATTGGCTGGAGGCAAAAAA
Source organism: Musa acuminata AAA Group (assembly GCF_036884655.1). Lineage (NCBI taxonomy): Eukaryota > Viridiplantae > Streptophyta > Magnoliopsida > Zingiberales > Musaceae > Musa > Musa acuminata. Next base: position 36,892,069 of record NC_088344.1, on the reverse strand, counting down.
TGAACGGAAGAGAAAGTATAAAAGTAGAGATTTTTCCAATGTACTAAAGAAATGAAAATAGTAGTTGTTCTGAAGTTGCTTTAAGAAGGATCTTAATTAAGCCACTTAGACGATCGTTGGATGTGGAGATACACCAGTGATTATGAATACCAAAAGATCCAACAGAACATTCCCATGAACATCTGAATAGCACATCTTTGCATTAACTTGAAGCACATTTTTTTGGTTCAGCTCCATAGTAAATCTCTCTGTTCTGATACTTCTAAGGTGTAGGAAACGCTATTTTCTTATGACATTCTATAAAGGGTACAATGAGGGGGAGGGATATTGGAATATTGGACAGACCAGATAAACCATTGTGACCAAGGAATTATGGATACAGAACACATAATAGCTATAACTTTTGACCCTTCTTAAACCCTGTAGTGGCAGAAACTTTGCCAAGCAGATTGTCCTTTCCTAAAGGGAAGGATGGATCTAGCATAGTGATAAGATTCCTCTTCAACTGAGCATCATCGAACAATGTACACCATGCAGGGGTAGGAGTACTTTCAGTGATCCTCCCTGTACCATGCAAGGGTAGGTGTACTTAAAGACGATCCTCCCTGTACCAAGAACCAACGGGCACTTTGCTTTCCCATAGCTATCCTCTCTCTCTCTCTTTCTCTCTCTCTCTCTCTCTCTCTCTCTCTCTCTCTCTCACACACACACACACACAAAATTTAGACATTAGCAATTTTTACCAAAAAACCACACCTATGGCCAAAAATATAAGTTAAAATATACAAGGAAGCTGAATAATTTTTTAGAAAAACATAGCAGAAAAGACTAGGGATTTCGGAGACTTGACCATCATGCAGTATTGATATGGATACCGGTGAGATTGGAGTTGATATAGATATTTGTTTTATGAACATAAAGACAATTTTAATTAGACAAGTGAACTCAGTTGCATCATAGTAAAGTGGAATGCAATTTACTCACCACATTCCCACATGATGAATGCATGGATACCAAAGCTCTCTCTAGCACGTATAGGTCAACTGCTTTATCCTCAGGAAGAGTTGATGTGAAACTCAGACCAAAATCAATAAGGACCTGAGAAATGAAAATATAATGCAAAAGCCTGGTCAACATTAGAGACTGCAAAATAGACAACTGTAGAACAAGCAAAATTAAATGACTCGAGTCCACTTTGTATTATGTTTGTGCATGTAATTCACTTGATACATTGATATATAAAAAGAAATCAGCTTGTATTATGTCAATCACTTAATGAAGATGCAACTTAGAAGTTTTTTGATATTACCAATCGGTTGTTATCTCTCTTAATAATCATGTTTGAAGTAGTCAAGTCACCATGGATAAGACCCCCATCATGTAGTTTGCCCACTGCATTGCCTATCTGTGTGGCAATATCATCCAATCTTTCTTCATTAACACCATTTGAACCAAAATCTAAGAGTATCTCTTTCACAGAGAGCCCATCCACGTATTCAAATGTCAGAGTATGCAACAACGGGTCGACACCATAGAGTGCTGGTGTGGGAACACCAAGTCGTCTAGCTTTTGTCATGCAGCGAGCTTCCTGGAACAAATGTTGAAACAAAGATATAAACAACCTATTATGGCCTCACAAAAAGCAACATGAAAAGAAACAAAAAGAAGCAAATTGGTCAGCGAACAATAGCTGCATTCCATACTGAAAGCGAAAAAAGAGAAATGAAATGAATTTTTTGGCACTTTAAAGACTAGATAAGAGCATAAATGTAAGAAATTAGCTGCATTCAAGCGTTTAAGTGTCAGTTTCGAGTCCAATAGTGGATGCCGATATTTCTTGGAGAAACGTTCCTTGATGATTGACCTACGCCCCACAAAATTCGACTCGAACACCCTCTGCAAAGGTTTAATCAGCATCAGAAAACATGACAAATCACAAGTACACGATGTTCAAAAGCATAATATCACTTACAGCTTCAGCTCCCTGTTTCACCAATACACCAAAACCCTCTTTTTCTTCTCTATCGACCTCCATGATGATGATATAGAAAAACAGAAGCACCTGAAAAGTGCGAATGAAAGAATCAGATGGAAGAAATGCAATTCTGCAGTTGTTTCATCCTAGGTACACCTGAGTTACACAAATGTCTTAGTTTCATCCTCATCACTACTTGAACTTCAAATATAACACCCATCAAAGCAAAATTATAGCTTGATAAAATTTAGTTCTATCCAATTTGACCCCTATACCGGTCCCTGGTCGGAGCACTACATACCGCCGGCACCGGTGTACCAACACTCGGTACACCGGTACGTACCGATATCTGAAATAAGGCTTAAAAATCAGCCGAAAATAAATAGAAGAGAGGCGGAGGAGGAGGAGAGTACTGATTGTCAGGGCTGGCGGCGGCAGAGCGAGGGGCGAAACGGGCGACGGAGGACGCGAGCGGCGATTACAGGTGAACTCACGAAAGACGAATGATTTAGGAAAGATTAGGGTTTTATTTTTATTGTTAAAATATAAAAATGAAAATTTAAAATGGGACTGGACTTGCCGCCGGGTCCTTTGGTACAGGCCATAAAGAGCTACCGGCCCATTTGTGATTGGGCCTTGGGCCTTGGGCCTTGCTGGAGATAGAAAAGCCCTTTCTTATCAGGTTCTCAGGTGTCCAAATGCATCGTAACCTTCCGTCGATTTGTCACTTTGTGATGACCAAAAAGTGATGATGATGATGATGATGAGATTGCTGTCTTGATCAATATCTATATATATATATTCTTTTGTGAGAAATATTAGATTGGGAGGAGGACAAAATTTGGTACAAATCCCTCTCATCTCTCTCCTGAATTGGATTGCACGATGGCCTGAGATTAACATCTAGCTTTTATAGCTCTCGTCTAACTTCAATGGGTTGTGATGGCGGCGGTGAGAAAGATGATGCAAATCAACTACATGGAAAAGGAGAAGTTCTGATCATCATGGTAAGCAAGATGTTATTGTGGACCACATGATCAAGAAAGGGTAGAGAGGCATGTGAAACTCTCGTGGGTGCACATGTGAGGCCACACAGCATGTGTCTCTTCTGGGGCAAAAATAAATAGATACGTAAAAAAGCAAAAGCAGCTCTTTTTATGATCACCAACCATTAGTTTCTGCTACCAGTCCAACAACATACTCATGAATGCTGTACAGGCACTCGGACTTGAGACATGGATAGTTCTCCCTCCTCCATTAACGACAGTGTCGTGACCTCACGGAGGACCCAAACAATGCTTTTTCACCAGCGAAAGATGTCGATGTATAGGCAATCAAGACTAACGAAGCCATACAAATTCTATTTTCCTGCATCGATGGGATGAAACACTTGAACAGAGACCGTAGGGACTCGTTCCTTCTTGCTCCAGTGTTGGTGGAGGTACGCAGCAGGTGGTGGCTCTGTCAGTCTATAATGCATGTGTCAGGTCTTGGATGAGCATCAAACGCTTATCTACAGCTGGAAAACCTGAGATCCAGCCACGAGTTGCTTCATGTGGGACTTCTGCTGTGTATCTTGATGTGCTTGACACCATCCTGCTGGTTCTTCGAATGAAATCAGACCCATGCATGCATTGATGTCTTTCCTGAGACATGTCATAACCTCAAATTATTCGAGATAAAGCAAGGTCTGCCAGCTTTGATGTTTTCTCTTGTGAAGATTTCATGCTGCTGTAAGTTTCAGGCAAGAAGAATCATGGTGTGGGAATTCCTTCTCTCGCATCTTTTCGTCCGACAAAGTCAGCAGCATGCAAGCCACGCCTGCACATCACCATCAAGCTGAATAGACCAAAGCCTTCCTGGCTTGCGTGTCACTTCTTCTTAGTAGATTCTCCAAACCCGAGGTAAGTGATTCGTACTCTTTGTTTGCTTACAAACTAATCGCAAGTCTCAAATATTCCTACACAGAGTCGATGTCCAGAGGTAGACTGGTCAAGTGACTGTCCAGATGCATCTTTATGTGCTACATGAGGTCTCTCTCTCTCTCTCTCTCTCTCTCTCTCTCTCTCTCTCGATGAACATGAGGTCTACAAGGTTACTATTGGAGGACAGTCTAAAGCATATCATAACATGTATGGGCACGTCAGGTTTTGGCGCGATCAATGTTTTCACTGCCGGCCACCGTCCACCTCTATAATTCCGGCACTTTTGTCTCTCGTCGTCTTGTAAAAGATGTCCACAACGTTCCTATCAATGACGAAACCACCATCAAATATCGTTGGCTAGAGACTGTCATCTATATAAGATTACCTCAGTAACCAGTATAAAATTACTTCATCAATCCAGGACACTCAGTTTAATCCGACTTGATTAGCTTTCAAAGAGATCATATTAGCTCTATGTGAGGATTTTCGATGTGATTTTTTTTCTAATGTAATTGACATCAATGATATAAGGTTTCTAGAGATTTAGTTCTAGCAACACTCGTCATTATGTATAAGAGAATGTTGAGAAGAGGAGATTTGGTCCATTCGAGATTCACATATCATTATAAGATTGATATGAAATATTCTCCCTATCAAATATTTTTCTTTCTAATTAACCACAGGAATAAATATTCACCCCACTCAATTATTTGGTAGTAGATAGCTATATCCACTACTAAAAGCCTAAGAACACCGAATAGTCAAATGTTTTGGCAGCTATGAGTCTATGCATGGCGAAGAAACAGAAAAGATTGTTTGGCAATATATGCCCCCATTTGTCCCTCTCTTACAAGCACATTGGTGTGCGCTTGATCAAATTTAAATCTATATTACGTGGAGTTTAGCACATTAACTGTGTCAATTCAATGCTGTCTTTTTTAGAATTGTAGTACTGCAAGTTTAACATTCCTAAGAAATTTATCTCAATTTTTACTAGTGTGTTCTATCTCGGATGAGAGATAAATGTAACACCCTCAATTAATTTCACATCGGAAATGAACATGATTGAGATTGATTTATAAGGATATGATGAATGTACTATTATCAACTTCAGCTTAAGCATTTTGATCAATAGTTTAGATCAAAATAAAGTTGATAGGTCCGTTAGCTCATCAAACTTGGGTCCTAAACGTTGAAATTTAACGAAGGAGGTAAAAATAAACTTGATTACTTTTCCTAATTTCAACTTGTTATAATGCATCACTTGTCTATTTATTTATCCCAGTTAGAAGATGTGTCTCATATTTATTGTTCATATAAATATGTTCTTTTATTTTTAAAAGTAATAATGCAATTACCTACCTATCCTTCACAAGTCCAAAAGAGAGTAGATGATCATATATATATATATATATATATATATATATATATATATATATATATATATATATATATATATAATAATAATAATAATAATAATGATAATAATTTAATTTAGAGCAGTAAAAGCTGTATTTCATAAAGCAGAACCCATTTTAATCAAGTAATTTGCAACCTATTTTTGATCAAGAATAACCAAATTATGAAATAAAATGAAAAATTATTCTGAGAACTTAATTGAAACCTAGTTATAAAATAATTGAGTTAATGAACCAATAAGTCAAAGCTATGTTTGACCCTTGATTATGATACATTAGTTGTGGACTTTGGTCAAAGCCAGCTTCCATAATTACATTCGCATATTAAATCTTCGAAAATTTTTGTCAGGTCGGACTCGGTGTCGGATGGACATCAGTAGTCGACCGAGCCAACCGGATGTTGCCACGTCTGCTCGAGCATGTGATTCGGCTGACCACCGAACCCAATCGAGTCTGACTCCCCACCGCTGCTGATACGATTAATCTGCTCGAGCATGTGATTCGGCTGACCACCGAGCCCAATCGAGTCTGACTCCCCACCGCCGCAGACACGATTAATAGGATTCCGTCAGCGACAGTGCTTCCACAGTGGACCACCTCGTAATTCTCCGGTCCAACCGAGGCATTTAGCTCGACCACCGCGAACACGAGAACCGACGACACGACAAGAACAAGACCCGAGAAGGGAGTCCAAATCAGATGGCAATCCTGTAAATTGCCCCACATCTAAGTCACGTGACGTGGGCGATTTGCTGTCTCGGATCGGACAGGAACGCTGTCTGCCTCGCCAGCTGGCACCATCCTTGAGTCGATTGGCGAGCGGGACCCACAAGTTTGCTCTTGAAGAATCCTGTTTCCTGCGTCGGATCGGACAGGTGAGGACAATACACACAGCAGAGAAAGCTCGCGGGAGAGAGTGACACGGGGAAACATTGTGTGTATATGGAGAGCGGCTTAAGAAGGAAGAAGAACCGCTTCTCGCCAAATCGAAGAGACTAACAGCTTCCACAGGATCCGCTGCTCTCAGTCTAAGCCCTACACTACGCTGCTTACTTTCCGTAACCCGTCGGCTCTACTCGCCAATCAACTCGGAATTACTCCGAGATTTGAACACCAGACCTCTCACAAGACGCCTCTTTCGCCGTTCCACGTCGTTTGTGCTCGAGTTTTTTCTCCTTTTCTAGTGTGCACTGCAGCCTTTGCTTTTTGTCTTGCCAGTACCGAAAAGATAGGAACAGTAGAGAGTGAGAGAGGGGAAAGAGGAGATGGGTTGAGGGTGGATGAGAAAGGCAGCTGGGCTGTTGCTCGTTGGTGATCGCTTCAGATTTGCTCCTTGGTATGGCGTTTCCTCACCCCAAGATTAGATCTTTCTTTCGTGTTCTCGTGGTTTTCTTGCGATCTGCATGCTGGACTTGGTCTCTAGTTCTTGGAGTGTCGGATTCTTGGTGCCAAACATCAATGCCCGCGACGATCTGTTGTCCAGGATCCGAAGTGATTCGTTTTCGAACCTCTAGTGTCTTGATCTTATGCAAAATCGGTGTTATTTCCTTTGTTGTCGATTATTTATTTTTTCTGTCCTGTGGATTTTTTTTGCGAAATTTTGTTCTCTCGCATAAGATTAGTGCCATGAGAATCAATGTGGAAAAAAAAAAACCTTCTTTATTCTCCACAGCAACTGTATCGCCTTCTCACCAGCCATTTAGGAAAAGAACTTGTTCTTGTTTCATTCCTCAAATCCTTCCATTTGTATTCCGACTCTTTTGATTTTGCATGGTAGGCTTCGTGTGTCCTCTCCCATAAGTGGATTCTACAAGTAAAATTTCCTTTTAATCTGTTTTTAGTGGAAAAGCCGATAGAACCAACGCCATTTGTTTCTTCTGTTCCTGGTGGTAGTTCTTGTGCTGCAGGTTGTTTGGGCTTGGGAACGTTCCGTTTTCTTAGCGGCTTCCATCTCTTTTTAACATTTTAGTCGATGCTTTACTCACTTCTGATTTACCGAAAGCCGGAAAAAAAAACATAGATTAATTGCTCTAGATGGTGGATTTGAGCAAGGTTGACAATTTTCGTATTATAATTCCTTTTTTTTGTGATCAGGAAACCCTCGATTTTTTCATGACCTTTGATAAGGCTAAGGAGTTTTTCTTCCCAAAAATATATTGACGCATTGTTTATGTATTATCTCTGTATCGCTTGGAGGTTTCAAACACTCATCCCTGTCGTATATTGATGCAACTGATGTCTAACAAGCACCAGAGTGAGGGCATCAGGCATGTTCTGATTGTCTTATAGCTTGATTTTGGACACTGGGTGGCCTTTCAATCATCTTTAAGTCAATATTTAATTCCACTTTCACAAAATCTTTCTACTTTCTGAAGCATGCCTTTGTGCAATGCCTAGGTAAACTGCAAGATACCGAATTGCTTTTCAAGCTATCAAATGTGGTGTTAACTTCAGAGTAGTTTTCACTGGTTTTATTTCTCAGCCGTGCCATAGATCTATCACTGAAGATTTTGTAATCGAGCTTTTTCAATATAAAAGAATAATATTTATCGTGCTTGAGTCCATGGCGGCCAAGCTGCAAGCTGAATCCAGGCGACTTTATTCATGGTGGTGGGATAGTCATATTAGTCCAAAGAATTCCAAATGGCTTCAGGAGAATCTTGCAGGTACTTGACAATTTTCTTCTTGATCAGTGTCTCCCTTGGAACTACAGTTTCATGGAGCTCCACACTTAATAAAAAGAAAATTTGTGAAAGATCATTATTATTTTTACTTATTGTTTACTATTCTCATGCAGCTCGGCATGATTTATCAGTTGTCATTTCCTACACTTAGTCAAAGAGTAGTCATTCCTTTAGTCTTGCTTGACCAAGATTGCCTTTTATAAAAGATTTATTCTCCTCTTGTTTATTTATGTATGGTGCAGCTAAATTTGAATTTAAATTATAGGAAAATGAGCTTCAAAGTTATCTAAATTACATCGTTTTTCATGTTTAGCTGAATTTGATGTTCCAGAAATTCCACATTTTATTTTAGCGAAAGTTGACTTGTCATGCACCATAACACATGCCTTCTTTCTAGCACATGGTGCAATCCCATTCTGTTTTTGTGATGCCATGTTAGCTCTGTGAGTGCTGATGGACCCCTGATGAATCTTGACTGATTTTTCTGCATAGATCCCTAATTTTGTAACCTTTGATGCTTTATTGTGTTCTCAAGATATTCTTTCTTCCTTTCTTAATTCAGGATTGGGTTTAATTGGATCCACAACTCAAGTCCAATCACTATACCAGCTAAATTTTAGAATATAATGTATTAAATGCACTATGAATCATCAATACACTCATCATTCAATTTCACCCATTACTTTCATGCCCTACTCTCTAACACAAAATTTGACTCTTAAGCAGCAATGGTGAAAATTTTCTTGTCATGAGCTGCATTTCCACATATTCACATTATTAGTAGAGGAGAGCAAATTCAGCATAGCTTAATTCCTTTGTTAGTCTTTTAGGGACCATTGCCCTTCACTTTCTTGTTAGGATCATACTAGCTTCATAAGGCACATTTAGCATTATTGTGATCGACTACCCATTTGTTATCCATCATGGGTAATAATAACCTTACTGTTCTTCTATTTTCTTTCCTTAAATAAACTGTCATTCTTTCATATCTTGAGTCCATTTTTTGTCTGAGTGCTCCATTATCCAACTAGAACAATTAAACAGGTATGTAGACATTGGCAATTTAACAAAAATTAAATATCACTGAAAATGGCAAAAAGATTGTTTTCAATCTTCTAATCCTTGCCAAATATCTAGAAGACAAAATTAAGAAAATATATATCAAGAAATACCAATTGTTCGTTTAGTCACACCTCCGAAGTTTTTCCAGAGGTCTGAGTGGGCCTATCCAATGAAGAAGCTTGCAGTTTCTACATAACAGTCCATGAAATCAGTCAAATAGTAATGTTTGATAGGTACATATTTTTCATTATTTGAGATATAAGTGATTCTTAAAGTAGCCAAAATATCTTATAAGAGAGATGTGCCAATGATATCTGTTAGGTTCTTTTATCCTTTAGATACGAGTGATAGACGTGCCAAGCAAAAAGTTCTTCATGCATATTGACTTCTGATACAGAAAATATGAGCACAATGAGGACCAAAAATTTCTTTCTAAGACATACTTAATTATCTGTAATCAATTTGCTTGTCCTCTCTGAGGACACCCCATCCATCACAATGTGCGTTTGTGTTGTTGAAGTTGATGAGGTTTTGGACGATCATTTGAACCTGTAATTGATGCAGGCTTAATTATACTGTAAATATCATTACTGGAAATTAGGTAAGCACTGAGAGAAACAGACCACCTTGATCAACGATAATTGGTTGAATTAGATTGAAGAAAACCCTTTGTTTTTCTTTTTGCAGATAAAAGCTATTTAAATTTTCTTCCATGGCTGGGTTAAGTGTATTTCAAAGAGCAAGCATCTGAAACATGATAGGGTTTCGAGCTATTGGGAATTAGGTAAGCAGACAAACCAGTAAGTGTATATGTCAATTCATCTTTGGATGGCTTAAAGCTTTTGCCTACTGAGATCTTTTTAGGCATAGTTATCATAATGGAATAATGAACTAAAACCCTTAGCTTTCCATGCTTTTACTGGGCCGATAGAAGGAATGATCTCCAATCTTCTGTTTGTATTGTGTGAGCTCATAGATAAGAAGGCTTGCATTGGGAAAGCTGATCCAAATCCTAAAACATATGCAGGCTGCTTTGATGTTCTTTATCAGTTGTGGGAATTCTCCAGTGTATAACCAGTCAACAAAGACCATGTAATCTACCTTGAATTTAGCCCATAAAATTGTCTGTCAAAAATTTTTCACATTGCTGGAAATGCTTGTATGCGTCATAGGGAGGCAGAAGTGGGGAGCCACATGCTCCCCATTCTCCATAAACATCCCACATATGTGTGAGAATCCCTCTTCTTCTAACATTTTCTTGATTAGAAGTTCTATGCTTTGCAATTTTGCTCTTTAAGCATCTAGCTTAGTGTGAATTTATACATTTTATAAGAATGGGAGAATCATACACTTATTTAAATAAGCAAAACCTCTCCATTTAGGGATAGTATCATCGATAATATATTGCATTAATTTCTTTTTCTCTATGACTTTATCATTATTTGACTGCTAAGTTGTGAATTTCTACGATAATTAATATGTGACCACTTTTTATTATCTTGGAAATAATTTTAACTAAAAGGGGCACTGCTTGAACAGATACGGACATGAAGGTCAACACAATAATCAAGCTGTTGGAAGAAGATGCTGATTCCTTTGCAAGGAGAGCTGAGATGTATTATAAGAAGCGCCCTGAGCTCTTGAAATTGGTTGAGGAGCTCTACCGAGCATACCGTGCATTAGCAGAAAAATATGATCATGCAACTGGAGCACTTCGCCAGGCCCATCGGACAATGGCAGAGGCATTCCCTAACCAAATTCCATTAGTACTGTCAGATGAGTCACCTTATGGTTATTCTGGCAATGAGGCAGAGCCTCACACTCCTGAAGGGCCACCACCCCTTCGTGCGTTATTTGACCTTGATGAATTACAGAAGGACGCATTGAGCTTGTCATCCGAATTGCATGTAATTAAAAGAAATGGGGGATATTCTGAACCAAGCGATTCATTATCAAGCAAAAAAGGGTTGAAGCAATTGAATGAGATGTTTGCAATTGGGGAAGGGACAGCATTTACAACATCTGAAGGGAGAGTAAGAAAAGGACTACATTTTCAAGAGGAAGAGGGACAAGATCTTGAGAATATAACACATAAGTGTTCCAGAGAACAAAATCAAGTTAAGGAGAAACAGGATGCGAGCTATGTGACAACAGGTCTGCAACAAGACATTTCCCAGTTATCATCAGGGAGCCAAAATATGAAGAACCAGATAACAACAGAATCTGATCGTAATAATAAAACAGAGAATGAGCTTCAAGGACTAAAGGACAGAATCTCTGAATTAATTTCTGAAAAAGAAGCAAGTAATATACAGTACCAAATATCTCTGGAAAGAATCTCTGTTCTCGAATCTCAAATCTCAACAACACAGAACGAATTGAGGAAACTCAATGATGAGATGGTAAACAAAGTCAAGAAGCTACAGAGTTCTGAAGAACTTAACCAATCTCTTTTGTTGGAGCTAGAGATGATAGCAAAGCAAGTAAACATGGAAGAGAATGAACTTCACCAGAAGCGAGAGGAATTGGAGAAACTCCAAATTACTATCGAAGAAAAACACCAGCAGTGCATGCAGACTGAGATGGCTCTCTGCCTAAAGGAAAAGCTGCACACTCAATCTCAGGAAGAGATAGATCATTTGAGTAGAGAAATTCAAATATGGATCCAGAAATTGAGGGATATAGAATTGTGTAATGTGGATCTACAGGAAGAGATATGTAAGCTTAAGGAGGAAAATGGCACCTTACATGAACAAAATCTTCACTCTAGCTTGATGATAAAAGAACTTCAAGGTAAAATAATTTTGATCGAGGAGAAGAATAAGACCCTTGAAGATGAAGTTCGGCTCTATTTATGTGAAAAGGAAGGTCTCACTGAAGAGCTTAACCATATTAAAGAAGATATAAATGATCTAGAAGGCAAACACCGAGATCTGATGGAGCAAAAGGAAGCGGCAAGCATATGTGCAGAGTCCCTTAAGGCAGCTGTAAAGGATTTACAGAATAAAAATTCTGCGTTAAACGATATATGCAAGAAACATGAAGCTGAAAAAGAGTTTCTTGTGGACAAGCTGAGAGATATGGACAATGTATTAGAAAAGAACATGGTCTTGGAAGATTCACTCGCTGATGCAAGCATTGAGTTAGAAGTTCTAAGAGGAAAGACTTTAGCACTAGAAAATTTGCATGAATCTCTCAATGGTGAAATTTCCAACTATATTGCTGAGAAAAATGCACTTGTTCCTCAGGTAGAGATTCTTACTCAGGATGTGTGTACCCTTTCAGAGAAAAATATATTCTTGGAGAACTCTGTATCTGATTTAGGCACTGAAGTCAATTGTTTGAAATCAAAGTTAAAGGACTTTGAACGATCCTGTCAGTTGCTCAGCAATCATAACTCTGGTCTTCTTGCTGAAAGGAAGAGTTTTCTCTCTCAGATAGAGATCCTTACTCAGAATGTGGAGAAGCATTCCAAGAAAAGTTCCTTCTTAGAGAACTCCTTATCTGATGTAAGCAATGAAGTTGGCCGTTTGAGGTCAAAGTTGAAAGAGTTCGAGGAATCCTCTCAGTCACTCAGGGATCAGAACTCTAATCTTCTCTCAGAAAGGAATGCTCTTCTTTTGCAGGTCGAGATCCTTACTCAAAATCTGGAGAAGCTTTCAGACAAGAATTCCTTCTTGGAGAACTCCCTATCTGATGTAAGCAGTGAAGTTGGGTCTTTGAGGTCAAAGTTGAAAGATTTTGAAGAATCCTGTCAGTCGCTCAGTGATCAGAACTCTGGTCTTCTTGCTGAAAAGAACAATCTTCTTTCTCAGTTAGAAACTCTTAATCAGAACGTTGAGAAGCTTTCAGAGAATAATTCCTCCTTGGAGAGTTCTCTATCTGATGTAACTACTGAAGTTGGGTGTTTGAGGACAAAACTGAAGGACTCTGAGGAATCCTGTCAGTCTTTAAGTGATCAGAATTCTGGTCTTTTTGCAGAAAGAAATGCTCTTGTTACTGAGATAGAAGTTCTTACTCAGAACATGGAGAACCTTTCACACAAAAATTCCAGGTTGGAAAATTCCCTTTCTGATGTAAATAGTGAAATGGCTTGTTTGAAGTCAAAGTTGAAGGACCTTGAAGAATCATGCCAATCACTTAGCAATCAGAACTCTGGTCTTCTTTCTGAAAGGGACAATTTACTCTCTCGAGTAGTGACCTTTACTCAGAATGTCGAGAAGCTTACGGACAGAAATTCTTTCTTGGAGAACTCATTATGTGATATAAGCTGTGAAGTCGAATCTTTGAGGTCACAGTTGAAAGATTGTGAAGAGTCATCTCAGTCACTCAATGATGAAAGGGACAGCCTTCTTTCACAGGTCAAGATTCTTACTCAAAATCTAGAGAAACTCTCAGACGAGAATTTGCTTTTGGAGAAATCCCTATCTGATGTAAGCAGTGAAGTTTGGTGTTTGAGGTCAAAATTGAAAGACCTTGAAGAATCATCTCGTTCGCTCACCAATCAGAACTCTGGTCTTCTTGCTGAGAGGAATAATCTTCTTTCTCAATTGGAAATTCTCGCTCAGAATATAGAGAAGCTTTCGGAGAAAAATTCCCTCTTGGAGAACTCTCTATCTGATGTGAGGACTGAAGTTGGATGTGTGAGGTCAAAGTTTAAGGACTCTGAGGAATCCTGTCAGTCTCTTACTGATCAGAATTCTGGCCTCATTGCTGAAAGGAATACTCTTGTGTCTCAGGTACATTTTCTTACTCAGAACATGGAGAATCTTTCACACAAACATTCCTTATTGGAGAACTCGTTATCTGATGTTAACTGTGAAGTTGAGTGTTTGAGATCAAAGTTGAAAGACTTTGAAGAATCTTCTCAATCACTCAATGATCAGAACTCGGGTCTTCTTGCTGAAAAAAGCAATCTGCTTTCTCAGGTTGAGATCCTTACTCAGAATGCGGTGAAGCTTGGACACAAAAAATTAACCTTGGAGAACTCCCTAACTGATGAAAGAAGTGAGGTCAGGTGTTTGAGGTCAAAGTTGAAAGACTTTGAAGAATCCTCTCGGTCACTAAATGATCAGAACTCTGGTCTTCTTACTGAAAGGAACAATCTACTTTCTCAGGTAGAGGTTCTTACTAAGAATCTGGAGAAACTTTCACAAGAGAAATCCTTTTTGGAAAACTGCCTGTCTGATGTAAGCAGTGAAGCTGGATGTTTGAAGTCAAAATTGAAGGATTCTGAAAACTCCTGTGACTCTCTCCGTGATCAGAACTCTGGCCTTCTTATTGAAAGGGACACTCTTGTCAGTCAGGTTAATTTCTCTCCCTCTTCCTATTTAAGTTGTAATTACTCTGTGATAACAATTTTTCCAATTAATTATACCTGAAAGCATAACGATTATTCTAACTTGCCATATAAATTTTTTACGAAGCTCTATTTTGCTGCCTGAATAGTTTATTCCTGTTTATGTCAGGTTAATAACATCACTCTGAATTTGGAAGAACTGGAGAATAGGTTAGTGGACATGAAGGACGATAACTTGAATCTAACAAGAGAAAAGTATCTGATAATCAGTCAGGTCAAGGATCTGCAAGATCTTTTGAAACTAGAAAAAGAAGAGCATGAAACTCGTATCCAATCATTCAAGTGTCAGCTAGCCACATCAGAGAACCACAATTTTCTTCTGCAACAAGAAAGCCAGCTTAAAGATCAGCAGCTTGAATCAGAACAGGATAATGTGATTGGTTATCTAATAGGAAATTTTATCTTACAAAGAAGTTTGTCCGATGTGAATGGAAGGAACTTGGTTCTTTTGAAAGAATGCGAGAAAAATATCGAGGCATGTAGAAGGACTGAGGCACTTATTTCAGCACTTGAGCAGGAGAAACTTATGCATATCAAAAACATAATGTCATTGTCAGAGCAAAATGAGAAGTTAAGAACTGGAATTTGTTTGCTGCAGAACACTCTTATTGTTGGCAAGAAGTCTGTTTCCGTGGATGAATTCCAGGTCGAAGTTCTCATAGATATTATTTTGGGCGAATTTAGAAATATTCTGAATTGTGTTTCAGAAGCCGAGCATGATAATCAACTACTGCATCTTGAGATATCAGTTCTTGTCACTATGCTGAAGAATACAATGCTGGATCTGGCCAGTCTGAGATTGGATAAATGTTCTCTTGAAAAAGAACGTGATATGAAAACCAAAGAATTATTAGCATTAGGAAACAAAAATCTTCAACTTCGAGAATTGAATGAAAAACTAATGAATGATGTGGAAGCAAGCAACCAAAGGGAAGTAGAATCAAAGACTGCAATGAAAGTTTTCCATGAACATTTGACTGACCTGCAAGAGGCTCTCCTGACATCTAAATATGAAATTCAAAATTTAATTGAAAACAAGAAGATTCTCATGGATGAACTTTGCAACTTAAGAGAAAAACATAATTTGTTGGAAGAGGAACATATTGAAGTCCTTGCAGAGGCTCTGAAACTAGACCACCTTTATTTGTTGTTTAGGAACCATAGTGCAGAGAAATTGTCGGAGTTGAAATCCTTCACTTATGATCTGGATTCTCTTCATTTTATTAAAAATGCTCTTGATGCTGAGATTGATAAACTAAAGGAGAAGATAAAGATACTTGAGGCAGAAAAAACACATATTAGGGAGTTCGTTACTTACCTAGAAGAAGAGTTCAGAAATCATGTCCTGCTTTCAGAATTTGATTTGTTTACAGCTACATGCGTCTGTGAGGAGTTAAGTCTTCAAAGACAAAGATTAGAGAGCCAACTGTTACAAAAACAGTCACAGTTACTGGAAATAAGTCAAAATGCTCAATCCACCCAACAAAAGAACTTGGAATTGTGTAGAATTCTTGATGGTATTCAGCTGGATTATGAAGCAGATAAGCTGATCAAAGAAGAGTTGGCGCAGAAGATTTCAACTTTATCTGAAGTAGTTGTCGACAGAAATAAGGAGATCAGATGTCTTTATGAAGCAAATGAGACGCTGCAAAGGGAAATTTATCATATGCGTGAAGAAGTTAAAGTACTTATGAGCAGGGAGGAAGATTTGAAATTAGAACTGCAGAAAGAAATAGATGAAAATGAACACTGTGAAGTCGAAATCAAAGCATTATTAAGTGATATCCAAGTCTCCACAGTTAATTCAGCGCTGTATGAAGAAAAAGTTCATGAGCTGATACTAGAAGAAGTTGGTTCCCTATTGCAGAAGGAGACATTGAAAATGGAGGTAGCTTTAACCAAGGAGCAATTGGATAGTATGAAGAAAAAGCTTGATGATTTAGAGGGAGAAAACAATGGGTTGAAGGCTGGCTTAGATTTCTATCTGGCTCTGGTTGCATCTTTGTGGAATAGTGTTAAATCTCTGGAAGAACAAATTATGACAATGTCAAAGCCCAGAATATCAATCTGTCATGACAAAGAGGTACTCCTAGATTTGTTAAATATGATGAATCTGCTGGTACTGCTAACATTTAAATCATAATTTAAGTTTCGAAACAGAAAATTCGACATGCAACTTGAGTTAAGCTACTTGAAGAATTGACAAGCTTTGAGATTTGATAACTAGTAATTAAAATATTTGAGATAATCAAATATGAGGATTTAATTAATATCTCAAACCATTATGATATAAATAGTAATGAGTGGTTGAACAGTATAACAATCTATATTGTCCGGTAATGGAATAAAATGATAAAAAAATAAAAGTAATGGTATATGTATCAATATTAAAACTATACATTTCGATATTGGTACTTGGTTGGGCCAGTAAATATCAACGGGACTAGCATTTAAATCCTTGACAGATATGTACTACTTTTCAAATCTATAAGCAGTTACTTCGGTAATTTTGGGTATTAGTCTAGTGGTTTCTGTAAAGCATAAGGTTCCTTAATTGTGATTTTTCTAAAACCTAAATGATATCATAAAAATCGGAATACCTTTTTCTTTTGAATTCATCCAATTACAGTCTGCCCCTTGAGATCATCAAATTATAATGGTAACTTCCCAAACCAAGGTCATTGGCAACAAAAACTTGTGATCTTGTTAAAGTCTAACTATATCAGAATGTACATATATGTACCATACTAATATGTAGAATACACTTTTGCATCATTGTTCCTTTCACTCAACCATTACCGTTGGACTTGCCTAGATTTTTGGAGAGGTATATATGCTAAAGTAAATTACCATGAGGACATTAAGACCAAAGCAAGATCCAAGAGGGCATTTACATGAGCAATTGAGTAATATGGATCATCACAATTTTATGTAGGATTAATACGACAGACTGTTTTTTCGAATTGGGGTGATGTGGGGAGGGAGGTTGGTGTTGGTTTGGGGGGAGGCATTGTGACACTGATTTTATTTTATGAGGGTGTACATGTACAGAAATTTTTAGTTTGCTATTGACCAGTAATTGCATCACAAATTAACGACAAATAGAATCAATTAAAACTGAAGGACCATCACACCTCACAAGAAGCAGATATGATGATATGACATTTTAAGAATTAAAAACTGATGTCTCTGATTAAGATTCAAAGGACAATTACAATGATATATCTTATTGCTTTTCAGAAAGGTAATTTTTGTATTAAAAAAAATATAAAGTCTGACAGTTTATTTTTGAACAGCTTGTTTATATTGTTTCTTATTAATTTTTATTGCTTCAGCAATACAATAGCAAACTATTTGGTCTATATATGGATATATATTTGTCAAAAAACAATGTAGATCCATCCCTCATATGATAAAATTAGTCAGGTGTCAGAAGTGCTTTAATGTGTTGGATGAATGAATGAAGTCTAGTGGATTTGAATGAACGAAGTCATGAGTTTACCGAGTCAATGGAGTGTGTTTGATCTCAAGTTTTGTGAAGACCAAGTGGAAAGCTGAATTGAATTGAAGACTCTGGCACAAGTTAACTTGGACATGTCCAGCTGTGTTACTACAAGCTTGTTTTCATGAATTCATCGAGTAGAGTTCTCTGAATGCATCTGAGTAGGGAATTTTATGGTCAACTGAATTTGTCCTGCCTTTAATTTTGAGGTCTGATGAGGCTGAGTGATCCAACTCCATAGCTGTATGCAATCAACAATTTATCCACACAGCTGAGTGTGATCAACTTAGTGAGCTTGCAATTTCATCAACATTTTAGGTATGTGATGACAAATTATTCCTTTTCAAAAATAAGTTTGTTACCCACTTATCACATGCTTGAGATACCAACATATTAATATCCAATCCTTGTATTTTCTGCCTAGACCATCAGAATTTTGTTTTTTACTTTTGAGTGTAGAATTTTTCTTTATTTTCTCAGGTAAGCTACAATGTTTGCTAGTTGTGTCTGTAACATTCATTTGTGACACTCATTTCGTCTGTTTCCAGGTTTTACCTTTGGTTCCTCATCATCATCACTGTGATAACCAACCTAGTGATGGTTATAAGGCAATGAATATTGAAGGCATTCCAGTGTTGGAGAAATTGATCACCAAAGTCAAACTTCTTGAAGAAGTGATAGTAGACATTCAAAGTCACAGACAGCAGGAAGGGTTTGATGCCAACTCCAACTCAGAGGCTGCAAGTAAAGAAACTAAAGGGATAAAGATAAATGAAATTGGACTGGGACAGGAAGCTCAAGTGAACCTGCATTCTATTGAACATGTTGATGATGGTGGACTAAATGATACTGAAATCACCAAGGGCAAGAATGGGCAAGTGACAAAAGATATTCAACTCGATCAGGGCTCAAGTTCTTTGCCGTACAGGACCATTGGTTCATATGGTTTAAGCAGGATTAGTAATGATGGGATCGATGATCAATTATGGGAAGCTGCTGAAACAAATTGCAGCAAACAAGTATGGAAAACATCAACAGATGCTACGGAACATGACATAGAGCCCGTGGAGGAAGAAAAGAGTGAATACCCGTCCTCAGAGCTGATGGTTGAGAAGGAGCCGAGTGTTGACAAGTTAGAGATACCAACTAGAGTTCTGACATCTCGACAAGAATGGACTAAGAGAGTCCTCGAGAGCCTTCAAAATGATGCTAGGAGGTTATCAGACCTTAAAACCAATGTAAAGGATCTGAAGAGGAAAATGGAAAGCTCTCAAATGGGGAAGCTTCCTGCGAGCTCTGGGTATGATACAGTCAAATCACAGTTGGAAGATGCTGAAGGTGCTGTCATGGAGTTGATCGATACAAACAACAAACTGACGAGCAAGGCTGAAGAATATCATTCCACAAATGGCATGGGCACAAAATCTGAAGAAAGCAGCAGCACCGGAAGAAGACAAATCTCCACACAATCAAGAAAGGAATCAGAGAAGGTTGGAAGGCTGGAGCTGGAGCTGCATAAAATCCAGTATGTCATGCTGAAATTTGAGGAAGAGCACGTAAATCGTCACACCAGTGCCATGGACCGAAGAAGCCGAACGCTGCTGAGCGATTATATCTACGGGAGAAGAGATGGCCGTAGACAGACAAAGAAGAGCTCCTTCTGTGGGTGCATGCGGCCGAAAACGAAGGGTGACCAGTGACATTCTTAATCACCGAGATTGCAGCAACTCGCTTCGCACGGAGGCATTAGCTCAATGCAATCTTTTTCTGTGCGCAAGCGAAGTTGTTCTTGATGTAGTTGGTTTGCTTTCAAATTGTCTAGTTAAAGAGAAACTGTACATTTTAGGCCTAGTCTACGTTCGATGCAATTCACTTGGTAGCAACCTATGACTGGTTTTACATTATGGCTTAATGTGTTAGATTCAGTCCTTTTATTGCTGTTGTGGGTATTAACCAAATGAACTCTACAGCATTGCTCTATTATTATATGTTTGAAACCAAAGTCAATTGAAATCTCCAGTTAAACTTCTGCACGTAAACCAGAAGATCCCTTGCATCGAAGCACGGGGGAAGCAGAGCAAATGTAGGAAACAGGAACAGCACAAGAAAAAAGACGGCCGACAAACGTAGCCCTGCAGGAGCTTTCCTTCTCTCACCGACCGAAAAGCTCAGAGAACTGACGTTACCAACTCAATTGATCTCTGCATGCGGAAAAATTGCTACAAAATAAAGCAACTGTGCGCCCGACACCAATGTGGTTAGGAGGGAATTAGGATCCTTCGTTTGCGTTGCTATCATGATCGACGGCTTCCCTCGGAAAAAGGTGAAATCGACTGTTAATTATTGGAACATTAGTTTCAGACTAACTAGATTTGATACTGACATACTTACAATTAGATTCCTTGTCGGGTTTGGTGATTCTTTTCTGGCGCTTTCATTTTAGATAACTACGAGCTGTAGTTCAACAGTAAAATTACCAACTGTGATGATATTATTTGCTCTTTTGGCCATGATTTATGAGAAGCCATTCAAAGGCTGCCTGCCTGCCTGCCTGATTGGAAGATCATGCTACCAAATGATGTCTCTCGACATTCTCCATACTCTTCGTGCCGCATCCTTCCCTTGCAGCAGCCTCGGTGCATTCCGGCGGTTCCCGTTCTTCCAACACTAAGGCTGTCATCCACGCCACCCTTCACGCATCCGATACAGTGGGCAAACTCCATTACGGAGATCAGCCAATTACCAGCCGAACTTGTGGACTCATGACTACGTACTATCACTCACAAGCAACAATGCGCGCG
The DNA here is from genome assembly GCF_036884655.1 of Musa acuminata AAA Group. NCBI lineage: Eukaryota > Viridiplantae > Streptophyta > Magnoliopsida > Zingiberales > Musaceae > Musa > Musa acuminata. The sequence goes on along the minus strand of NC_088344.1, from coordinate 36,871,343 downwards.
GTTGTCACCATACACCCCTTTGTATTCTAAATTTAACCCAAGCTAGACGAGTACTTGGACAACGCGTCGATGTCGGTCTTCCCGGAACGTCTTCATGACCAATGCTTATTGCATGAGCGACGACTTGACGGAGGGGGCATAGGAAAACTTCTCTACTCACCTGAGGATTGCAAGGTGTTGGAGTTGGAATATTAAATCTTAGGATCGAAGTATCTATCCTTGTTAAAGTTAAAATTTTGATTATATCCCTATAAATAGAATCTCATTTAATATTTTATGCACATAAATGCGAGAAAACATTGGGTAAAGACAAATAGAAAAGCTCGACATGTGAGAGAGAGATTGTAATTAAGTTATCATATCGAATACGAGATTTTAGAGACCAGAGATTAGATCAAAGAACTGAGAGAGAGAGAGAGAGAGACTTACAATTGGGGATGATACAGGGGAGGAACCAGAAGTAGTCTCCAATATGGACGTGAGACCACCCAGGATTGCATGTTCTGCTGTAGACTTTAAAGTGATATGCCACACCAAGCTGCTGTAGAAATCATCTTTGTAAGTCTCCAATATCATCTTTGAAGTGATATGCCGCTATCGTTGCCTCTCTCTTTTCAAATCATTTCTTATGTAGTCTTAATAAAATCCTTTTATCAAATATGGTCCAAATTTATGACAATATATATCAAAATTTTCAGAAATTCAAACTTTCTAAAGATACAAAATCTATTTTGAACTATATGTAAGTTATCAAAACTCAAGTTGATACACTTGCTGATACATCTCTTGATGACGAAGAGATCGTTTTTTATATATTAAATAATCTTAATTTAGATTATAGGAGATCTTATTTGGGATTCATGTTTATAATAGTCCTATATCATTTGAAGAACTTTATGATAAGCTTTCTTACTAGGAAGCTTATCATAACCAAGAGTTACCATCTTCTTATGATATTTTCATTACTATCAATTTTGCCAACAAAACCAATCTTAGCAACAAAGGCAAGATCTAAGATAATAGTCCAAGTAATTATTCTAGAGGCAACATGTGATATCATTCTAGAGGCTACATGCAACAACGTCACAGCAAAAATATCAACAAATCTGATCGACAATTTAACAAAGTCACCTGTCAAATATGTGACTTATAAGACCATATTGCTAAGAAATATCATCGCTTGTAAGCTATTATTCTATGAATGTTTCAGCCTTCATACATATCTTATTCTACATATCTTGCTACACCACCTACCTGATTTTTATTACTACCTTTGTTTGCTCAATTTGTTTCTCAATTGTTTTAATTTTCATCAAAATGATTTATTGATTTTTGGCCTTCTCATCGTATTATGTTTGACTTGAATAATTTATCTCTTACTTTAGGTTATAATGGTTCGATAGTATATGATGGGAAAGGTATTAAAATAATTTATATTTGTTCTACAAATCTTTATTTTTTCTTAATTTTTTTTTTTACTTTTTGATGTTGTTTGTGTTCCTAATATGAAAAGGAACCTAACATATCTACAAACCTTTCCTCTTCCTCAAAATCTTTTTTACATACTGACAGAGGGATTTCATCAACATTCTGGAGTACTATAACCCATTTAACCCAGTTGTTGCGAATTCAATAATAATTTGTATTACTTTATGTCTTACTTTGTTTAACAATTGAGGATTTTGATAATTAAATATGAATAATATATTTATAAGGATACATTTCGTTTTGAAAAATTTTCCTACTGTTCAATGATGCTATTTCTCCTCTACAATGATTTCGCTAATTCGACGGTACACAAAGTTAAACCTCATTTGTGTGCTTCTTCTTATCATGACAAACAAGTCTACAACATTGAATCCTCCTCTATATGCAGGTTGAGCTGTAAAGAGGTGATGTGCATTATTGATATAGTGCCAAGAAAGAGAGATCTTCATGATCATATTTTTAAAGATATATTTATAAGGCAAGCTTCAAACTTTATTTATCACAATCTTCGTCAATATATCTTAAGTTATGCAAGGTTCTTTATGGTCTCAAACAAATAGGTGATAATGGAATTGACACCATCCCTCGAAGCAACTATGTTTCTCGTATAGAAATGACTAGGTTAATTTTATTAATACTGGTATGAATTTATATACACAAAAAGATATTATAAAATATGATAATTAAATAATTTTTTCAATCAATAATAAATATAAAATATTTATTAAATCCTTTGGGAGATCAACATTGAGATTATGATCTTTACTATTCATAGAATCATAATAATATATTATCATAATTTTTATGATTTAAAATTTTGATAAAATAATATTTAAATATTAAAAATATCATGATAATTTTATCATAATTTATTTTTCTCAATAATTTATTTTCTTATAATCACGCGAGAATGTCTCATTCCATTATATATATATAGGAGAAGTTCTCCGGCTTATACAAATACATTCTGGGTTTGCCACCTACCAAGTAATCAGACCAAATAATGTCTCTCCGCCTTCTCCCTATCGTTTGTGCCACATCCTTCCCTTGCAGCAGCCACAGTACGTTCCGGCGGATCGCTTCCTTCGAACACCATGGCCGTCATCCATGCCTCTCTCCACGCTTCAGATGCAGCGGGCAACCTCCTTTACGGAGATCAGCCAATTACCAACCAACCTTATGGACTAATGACTACATACAGTCACTCACGAGAGACCACTCGGTTGGCACCATAACCTCTTTGTATTCTAAGCTTGCTTTCTTCTCTCAGATGTGCTATTGTGTATATTTATTACATCTCCTTGTAAATCTAGATGGAGGAGCAGAATGCTGCAAGGATAAGTAACTTGGAGAAGGAAGTTGTGAAACTGATACAGGAGGAGAAGGAACTTGAGGACCAGCTTCACCTAATCGATCACCTACAGCAGCTTGGTGTGGCATATCACTTTAAAGATGATATTAAGGATGCTTTAGGGAGCATTCATGGATCCCTGGAAGACACAAGCATGCTGCTGAAGGACAATCTCCATGCAACAGCACTTCTCTTCAGGCTTCTCAGAGAAAATGGTTTCGATGTTTCTGAAGGTAGTTCACCTCACTTACACTACGCCTGTCTGATAAAATCGAGTAGAGTTCTAATTATGACACGTAAAGGTCTACTTCCACTAATATTTCTCCTGAAATTTTCTAGACTGATGGTTACAAGGTGTATAAAATATATACACAATCTATTCATCTCGACTAGAAGCTATACATATATATATATATATATATATATATATATATATATATATATATATATATATAGCCGAGAGATGCAGCCTAGTCAAGACGAAATGGGAATATTCTTCAGTCTCTCTAATACATCCATCCTAACCAACATGTTATTGTATGTGCTTAGTGTATAAGAAAATGGTTGATATGCTCATGAAGCCTTAACTTGGGTTTGTTCGTTCATGGTGCCGCAATCTAACGTCTCGATGAACTTTGTGACTAAAGATATGTTCAGCAGATTCAAAGATGAGAAGGGCCACCTCAAAACTTGCCTCCAGAATCAGACTAAAGGAATGCTGAGCTTATATGAAGCTTCCTACCTTGGAAAGGAGGGGGAGTTTGTACTGATCGAAGCCATGGACTTCACGACAAAGCACCTCAAGAAGCTCATGGAAGAGGGATCACTTGAGCCTCGTTTCAGGGAACATGTGGCCCACGCCTTGGAGCTTCCACTGAATTGGAGGATGGAAAGGATACACACCAGGTGGTTCATAGAAACATACCAAAGGGAAGCCACCATGAACCCTCTTCTACTTGAATTGGCTAAGCTGGACTTCAATCTGATCCAGAGCATGCATAAGAGAGAACTCAAAGAAGTGTCGAGGTAAACTAAGCTAGTCATGAATAGTATGTACTTCTCTCGTCTATTAAAAACTGTTAACTTGGATCGCCAGATGGTGGACCGATCTCGGTCTTGCACAGAGGTTGCCATTCTCCAGAGACAGGTTGATGGAAAACTACTTGTGGACAGTTGGTTGGGCCTTTGAACCACAATTTTGGAGCTTTAGGGAGATGCAAACGAAGCTACTTAGCTTAATATCTGTAATCGACGATGTTTACGATGTCTATGGTACCTTGGACGAACTCGAGCTTTTCACTAATGTTGTTGATAGGTGATGAGAAACTCCTGCCTTTCTTTATCAACACATGAACGTTATATTATCCATGATCATCACAACATATGTTCTTCTGGACATTTCAGATGGGATGTAAATGAAATCGACAAGCTTCCAGGGTACATGAAGTTGTGTTTTCTTGTAGTATTCAACATGGCAAACGATGCAGGATATAGAGTCATGAAGGAGAAAGGCTTGGACATAATACCCTACCTTAAGAGAGCCGTAACATATACAGCATTAATTTGTTTCCTTTCTTCTCTTACACATCAGCCACCTGATACCTTTCTTCTGAGGACTATTCTTTTTGGTTCAGTGGGTTGATCTATGCAAATCGTACTTGCTCGAAGCGAAATGGTACCACCATGGACGTACACCGAAGCTTGGTGAGTATCTGGACAACGCATGGACATCGGTATCAAGCCCTTTGCTTCTGACTCATGCTTATTGCGTGAGCGATGATTTAACCGAAGAGGCATTACGAAGCATCTGCAAATACCAAGATTTTGCGCGATGGTCGTCCATGGTTTCTAGGCTTTACGATGATTTGGCTACGTCGAAGGTATGCAAGACGTCAACTCAACACATACGTAATGTAATATCTCCTCTGTGTCGTTGTCTTTTTTTCTACAGGCTGAGCTGTCGAGAGGCGATGTGCCGAAATCTATCCAGTGCTACATGCATGAGAAAATCGTGTCAGAGGATGTAGCACGTGAGAAGGTGAGAGAACTGATTCGGGTCAATTGGAGAGCACTAAATGGAAATCGTACTTCCTCTTCTCCACTGGAAGAATACTTCAAGAGGGTGGCAATTAACATCTCTCGGATGGCCCAATTCTATTACGAACATGGAGACGGATACGGTATTCCTGATGGAGAAACCAAGAATCAAGTCGTGTTATTGTTTATCCAACCTATCGAGCTCTAGATATATACCAAAAATAAAAGTGGTCGGAATGGATCTGATGTCTCTTTGCATATGGATCTCATGTTGATCTAATAAATATTTCCTGAGGTCTTCGTGAAGTATATGTTGTTGTATCCGTCCGTCCATTCTAAGGGTTGTCTATTGTAAAATTGTCTGTTCACTGTTTAGCCCATCAAAAACTTCGTTGTCGCCAGCCACCGGCAAGTCTACCGAACAAATGCACTTCTCGTCCGGTAGAATTCCAAAGACTGTTCATCCATATTGAGTGGCCATAGATTTAGTGCATGGAATGAACTGAAATCGTCCCCAGTTGTCGCGAATGGTATCTCGGTGAGCGCCACGATGCACGATGAATAGTGCTCCAGCAAACGAGTGGTCAAATATCACTTGGGTCGTTTGGCAAAGAAACACACAGTGGCAGTCTCATGTACTGAACGTATAGCGCCAGCCAATGAGGCACTGGAGCTGCAAGTTGAAGAGCCCACTTGCACTTGCCTAAAAATGGACGGGGACAAAATCATGTGCAAAGCATGACAATTAGTGGGGTTCCGCGGCCCGTGCTGCATCTACATTAACCCACAACAAATTATTTGCACTCTGCTACATGGGGGAATGCGAGGTGGAGACAGACCGCAAGAAAAGTGTAGATGAAGATGTGTGTACAATATTATCTTTCAATGAGCATGTCCAATTCAATGATATATATATATATATATATATATATATATATATATATATATATATATATATATATATATATATATATATATATATTGTAACATTCTCATGCTCACCTCCACAGAATCTATATAAAAAATAAAATGATAAGACCGAAAGGACAAGACAAAGACGGCCACGATGGAATGAAAACGATGGAGCAAGGGGATAAAAGCGATCATCACAAAATAAAAACATTAGAGAAGAAATGAGAAAACTTTAAGAGAAGGTGGTGACGATCACGAGTGTCACCACTACATCGGGAGAAAAAGGTGTTGGCAATGATAAAATACATTTCGGGTATTAAAAAAATAAAAATATTGTATGAGAATTGAGAGTAATATTTTATTACTGACTTTAGTAGCTAAGTATCTCTAATGACATAATACTGGCTAATATTTTAATATAATTTTTGATAGATCGATCGTCATCAGTTTGGCAAATGACTTAATGGTCCAATGTTTATATCGTAACTCAAGTTGGGATTAGGCTGGAGCATTCCCAAATTGGTGAATGATCTTGATCACATTCGATGGCAACATCATCAAATCACACGTGGATCGCATCCGAATGATCTCATGATATAATAATAGATAAAAAAAAAATAGTTAAATTTTGAATTGATGATATATTTCACTTACATTCCCCCCACGTAGCAGGAAAGATAAGAGTGCAAATAATTTGCTGTGGGTTAATGTAGATGAAGCACGGGCCACGGAACCCCACTAATTGTCATGCTTTGCACATGATTTTGTCCCCGTCCATATTTAGGCGATTAGATCTGGGAATCCAAGTGGGCTCTTCTAACTTGCAGCTCCAAGCGACACGTGGGCGTTGAACCCTCATTGGCTGGGCGCTATATGTTCCGTACATGAGGTTCCCGCTCTGTCTTCGCCAAACGACGCAAGTGATATTGACCACTCGTTTGCTGGAGCACTATTCATGGTGCATCGAGGCGCCGACGGAGAGACGATCCACGAGCAGTGGGGACGATTCCAGCTCATTCCAGGTACTAAATTGACTGTCACTCAGCATAGATGAACAGACAATTTTACAATAGATAACCCTTAGAATGAGCGGATCAACATGAGATTCATATGAAAAGAGACATCAGATCCATTTCGACCATTTTATTCTTGATATATATATATATATATATATATATATATATATATATATATATATATATAGAGTTCGATAAGTTGGACGAACAATAACACGACTTGATTCTTAGTTTCTCCATCACCATCTTGAAGTATTCTTCCAGCGGAGGAGATAAAGTGTACGATCTCCATTTAGTGCTCTCCAATTGGCCCTAATCAGTTCTTTCAGCACTGGATAGATTTCGGCACATCGTCTCTCGCCAGCTCGACCTGTAGAACAAAAGACAACGACACAGAGGAGATATTACATTGCGTGTGTGTTGCATTGATCGTACTTGGCAAGTTCCATAGTCCTACATCGGGAAAATCAGACTTGTTATCTCGTCTTGGAACTATAAATAAGGGTCTGGGCTTTGAAGTCAGATATACCACAAGAGGTACCTTAAGTGGCACCATAAGAAAAACCTAAGTGTTTGCTTTGGTTTAAGTTCATACTCAATTAAATAGTTTGGACTTATAGTTTGATTTTTCTTGTTTAGTATTTTCGGATGTTTTATTGCCTAGAAACATGCATTTATAATTGTCCCTCTTTTGCAATAGTAATTTGCTTTGCCAAAATTACCTTATGGTAAATTTTTTGAGGCTAGCTCTAACACCTTTTGACGTAGTCAAATCATTGTAAAGCCTATAAATCATAGACGACCATCCCGCAAAATCTTGGTATTTGCAGATGCTTTGTAAAGCCTATACATCTGCCCACTGAACCAAGAAGAATAGTCCTGATAAGAAAGGTATGAGGTGGTTGATGTGTAAGACAAGAAAGAAAACAAATTAATGCTGTATATATTACGGCGCTCTTTAGGTAGGGTATTATGTCCAAGCCTTTCTCCTTCGTGACTCTATATCCTGCATCGTTTTCCAATGTTGAAGACCACAGGAAAACACAACTTCATGTACCCTGGAATTTTGTCGATTGCATTTACAACCCATCTGAAATGTCCAGAAGAACATATGTTGTGATGATCATTGATAATTTAACGTTCATGTGTTGATAAAGAAAGATAAAGAGTTTCTCATCACCTATCAACAACATTACTGAAAAGCTCTAGCTCCTCCAAGCTACCATATGTTGGGCAGATAGCCCATTAGTTCAACTTATAGTGGGCTTTAGTAACCCACAAACTATTTTAGTCATTAAATATTTTATGAAAATTCATCCCTATAAAAATGAAAATCTATCCATAAAAAATATCATCGAGGTTATTATCTTATTCGAAGTAAAAATAAATCATATCTAATTTGATGTAGTTCTAATTTTTTATTTTTTCTTGTATTTAGACATAAAAAGAGTGACAACATTATGGTAAATCATCATATTATTGAATTATATTATTTTCATATAATGTGTGAGTAATGCAAGACCAACAATATATTCCTGATGGTATCATCAAATTCTAAGAAATTAAGAAATTCTAAGAAATTTGAGACATTTCTGACTGTATACCTTATATATATATATATATATATATATATATATATATATATATATATATATATATATATATATATATATATATATATATATATATATATATATATATATATATATATATATATATATATATATATATATATCGTTTCCTTTATCCTTAATTTATAAATACAAGAGGTTCAAAAATTTTAGATTATTATCGTTTGATGTAATGGCCTTTGCTGCGGGCAAAAGTTGTCACCATCGAAACCTTCGTTGGCGACAAGAAGCTCTTCACAACATCAATATGACTCTCTGCAAGCACATGTTATTCAAAGTCTCAGAAGCTTGTGTTCATAAAGATCAGTCATCAGCAAATGCTACTCCACCTTCTCTAAGTGATCTCCCAGGCAAGCCGCTGTTTGAATCTATCTCTGTGCCGATAGAAATCCGCAGTTTTGTAGCTCTCAGGTGCTGGAACAACCTAACAAGCGGCACAAGCAACAAAGGGAAGATGTTAAACATAGGCTCTAGGCATGGAAGCAAAGCTCTGCATGGCTCTTTTTAGAATCTTACCGACAGCTTCAACTCCGACATATCGACGAGGAGTACGATGAAAAATCTGTTTTATTGTTTAGATGTGTATAAGCTCATCAAAACGAAAGATAAACCTTATATTAGAAGATGCATCGATATAAATTTACATGAACATATTTATAATGAAAGAGCTGATGTTATTTGGCAAAGGTTAGAAAATCTCTTTATGAAAAAACAATGGGAAATAGAATTTCTTTCCTCACGAGGCTTCTAAATTTGAAGTATAAAGATAATGATAATATTGTTGAGCACATAAATCTATTTCAGAGTTTTGCCAACAAATTGGTTGTTATAAAAATGAATATAAATGATGAAACACAAGGATTATTACTTCTCAACTCTTTACCAAAATGTTGGGAAACGTATGTGGTGACAATTTGTAACTCTACGCTAGATGGGACTCTAACTATAGATATAATTAAAGACAATCTGCTAAATAAAGATGCTAGAAGGAAAGAACATGGTAAATCTTCTTTTGGTGCATTTGTTACTGAAAAATAAGAAAAACGTGGAAGAAGTTATAGCAGAAATCCACATGGTTATAGACGTGGAAGACGCTATTTGGCATGTCCCGTCTCGGAAGCTCGGGACACCGTCGTCTGGCATCGTTCCGCGTGTCTCGGGACGACGGCCGCACAGTACCTTCTCATCCCTTGAGGATCAGCCGCCATGTCGAGCCCGCGTGCGACCGACCCTCGTACAATAGTAGAAAGCCCATGGCCGATATCCGGTCAAAAAAAATAAGGGGAAAAAAAGAAGAACCAACTACTGACTTGCTTATCGGAAAGGCCAAAGTTGGGAATCACCCGACGAAGGCCATTTTTGCAGGCAAGCGGCCACTCTCGAGCCGCGAGCATCTCAACCCGAGAATCGTCATCCAGTATACGAAGGCGAGCTGCAACTACCCTGGAGACGGAGAGACGCGGCTCAGCATAGACGGCGCTCAGACCAAGAAACACTGATCAACCCCCCGTCGTGAGAGCCCGACTGGCCTCGTCATCCAACTTAACCAATCGAAGACTCCCGACATCGATTCGTGGACCAGGCCGTACTGACTTATAGCAACGGTATGGTATCTCGGTGAGCGCCACGATGCACGATGAATAGTGCACCAGTAAACGACTGGTCAATATCACTTGCGTCGTTTGGCAAAGAAAGACAGTGGTAGTCTCAAGTACTGAACATATAGCGCCAGCCAATGAGGCACTGGAGCTGAAAGTTGAAGAGCCCACTTGGATTCCCAGATCTACCGGGGTCGTGCCACGAAATCATGAGCAAAGCATGGCAATTAGAAGGTACACAATATACTGTGCTATTATTCAACAAGCATGTCCCATTCAATGATATATATATCATGGGACATGCTCTACAGTATACACATATTTATCTACATTCTTCTTATCTACATTCAATTATATATAAAATGGAAGTGACAATATGATCAAAGCGAAACAATATGATCAAAGCGAAACAATAATATGATCTACATTCTTCTTATCTTTATCTATAGTAATATGATCAAAGTGAAACAATAAGATGGAAGTGACAACATGACCAAAGCGAAACAATAATATAGATCAAATAATATGATCTACATTCTTCTTATCTTTATCTACAGTAATATGATCAAAGCGAAACAATAAGATGGAAGTGACAACATGACCAAAGCGAAACAATAATATAGATCAAATAATATGATCTACATTCTTCTTATCTTTATCTACATCTACAGTATACACATCTTATCTACATTCAAATAATATGATCAAAGCGAAACAATAAGATGGAAGTGACAACATGAAAATGATCATGATGAAATGAAAATGAGGAAACCTCATAAAATGGATAAAGACGACCATTATAACATAAAAGTAGTTGAACAAAAAATAAAAAAAAATTGAGATGATCGATAATATCCACTCAAATAGAAGATGATATGAGTGTTTCCACTGCTACAAAGGGAGAAAAAGATATTGACAATTATAAAATACATTTAGGGTATTAAAAACATAAAAATATTTTATGAGAATTGAGAGCAATATTTTATTATTGACACTAGTAGCTAAGTTTCTCTAATGACATAATACTGGCTAATATTTTAATATAATTTTTGTGAGATCAATTGTCATCGGTTTGACAAATGACTTAATGTTCCAATGTTTATATCGTAACTCAAGTTGGGATTAGGCTGGAGCATTCCCAAATTGGTGAATGATCTTGATCACATTCGATGGCAACATCATCAAATCACACGTGGATCGCATCCGAATGATCTCGTGATATAATAATAGATTAAAAAAATAGTTAAATTTTGAATTGATGATATATTTCACTTACATTCCCCCGTGTAGCAGGAAAGCTAAGAGTGCAAATAATTTGTTGTCGGCACAAGCTAAGAGCCCAAATCAGCAATTAAAAGGAAAAAAGAAATAAGGCAAAAAAAACAGTGACGCACGCAGTTGAGGGCTCTTATTTGCACTCTTAGCTTTCCTGCTACCTTGAGGCTTCACTGAGTTCTCTCTTATAGATGCCCTGAACCATGTTGAAGTCCATCTTAGCCAGTTCAAGTAGAAGAGGGTTCATGGTGGCATCCCTCTGGTACGCTTCTATGAACCACCTGGTGTGTAACCTATGCATCCGCCAATGCAGTGGAAGCTCCAAGGCGTAAGCCACCTGCTTTCTGAGAGAGAGAGAGATTAAAATACAAATCAACTGTATGGTTGATTGTGAGTGACTGTATGGAGTGTGGCGTCACAAAAGACATGGAGGATTTGGAGAGACATTATTTGGTTTGATTACTTCCAGAATCAAACTTTGAATGGGGTTAGGGAGTGGAACGTATTGACGTCATATAGCACGGTCGGCACATCTCTCTATCTGCTTTCTTCGCCCTTTATGGTTGAGTCCAGCTGCATATACCCATTCACTAAGAGGTTGCATGTCTCACGAGTTAATATCCTTTTGAATGTTCATTCCAAGCTCTTGTTATAATAACGCAGGAATCTAATTCATGATTTGTACCCATCTTGCCACTTGCGTCCAAAATTGATTGATTGATTGACCGATCAATTGACTTTTTGCTGCTAAAATTACAAAAAATTATAGTCAAATTTATTTACTTTTCGATCCAATTAGCCAAATATAGGGCTTAGCATTTTCTCACTTCGGATGCGAATCCCTCCAAAAATGATTGATCGATCGATTGGTATTTCTGCTATCAAACATATAGACCGTCGTTAGGATCAAAATGATAGCATCTTAAATGATCTTTTTCTTCTATCTAGGCTATACTTAATTATTCAACAAAAAAGAATATATTTTTAATAATTTTGTATATCGACCTCAACATTCTCATCTCAACGATATTAATTTTTGTATATGTTAATTTTTAATAATCTAGTACTCGAATTCATAAAATATTATTAGTTTTGACAACAATCTTAATTTTTTTAATATAAAAGATATTCGATGATCACGCAAATAAAAAATAGTGCACACGAATTTATATGATCTAACATTTCTCATCTATATCCATCGAGAAAACTTCAATTTTCTATCATATGAGAACAAGCTATAAGTTCACTTGAATTAACCATAACCCAGAAACAAATTCCCTTATACCTCTCATCAAGATTTTTTCTTATATTTTTCTCATTCTCTCTAAAACGCAACCATAATATCTTTTTACATTCTCATCCTACCAAAACCTAATAATACATGAGATATCTATAGTATAATCAAATCATAATCTTTTAGAATTTGTGCGTATATATATTCTTTTTACTTGAATTTATTATCCTATGAAGATATCTTCGTAATGGCAATTTTCACGTTTATTAGGGTTGCCATCAGTCATTAAAAAAATACCAAGTGATTGAGTTGGGAAAGGAAGGGATATGCTCGCCGGTTGTCTTCTTCTTGTGTTCTTATTGCGTCCTACATTTACTCTGCTTCTCCTTTGCTCATCATTTGGGTTTCTTGAATTTGCCATCATCATTTGGCATCAACATTCAACCGAATTTACTGGTCGACGGATGAGAGCAGAACGATCGAGGGTGAACCCCACTTTTCGCCTATCATCTTATTGACATTATTCGGTTTCTTATCATCGACGTAGAATAATGTATCTGCCGCGGACATTATGCGCACGCGTTCCACTGACAACAGTAGATAAGAGTTAATTAAGGGCGTGACAGATAGAGGAAGAGATGATATCGTGGATGATGGTGGGTCAAAGAGATGGTCATCTAAGATAAAAGATGGGAAGGAGGTGGCCATAGAAGCGATATGGTTGAAGCAACGGGACAATAGTGACTATGATGAGATGGATGTGATGGGGACAACCATTACGAAATTGAAGCAAGACAATTTTAAGGTGATCGGACAAAAGGCACTGACGATGATGAATTAGGATATTAAAGAAAAATAATGACACCAAATGAAAACTGAGAGTAATACTTTAGAACTGGTAACTCGAGTTGGGAATAGGCTCGGGTTAAACCCGAGTTAGCATTCCCAAGTTGGTGAACGATCTTAATCACATCCAATGGCAACATCATCAAATCACAGGGGGATCACATTTGAATGATCTCATGATATAATAATAGATTAAAAAATAGTTAAAGTTTGAATTGATGATATATTTCACTTACATACCCCATGTTGAAGGAAGGCTAAGACTGCAAATAATTTGTTGTGGGTTGAGGTAGGCGGGCAATGGCCACGCAACCCGATTAATTCCCATGTTTTGCACATGATTTCGTGGGTACGGAGCCAAATGTCGCCGTCCTTTTCGACGCAATTAGATCTCGGAATCCAAGAGGGCTCTACAACTCGAAGCTCCAGGGTCTTCGTAAAAGCGACATGTGGGCAACCCTCATTGGCTGGCGCTATATGCTCAGTACATGAGACTGCCACTGTGTCTTTGCCAAACGACGCAAGTGATATTGACCACTCGTTTGCTGGATCACTATTCATCGTTCATCGTGGCGCCCACCGAGAGACGATCCACGAGCAGTTGGGACGATTCCAGCTAATTGCTACTCAATATAGATGAACACGTGAGTCATGCAGCCTCTTACTGGGGTGACTTCTTTGTCCCCTGGAAGATATCATGGTGTTCCAACGTGTTTTGTTTGTGTCATTGCGTTAGTACACGCGTATATGCATGGAGTGAAAACCATAAAGCAGATAGAGATGTGCCGACCGTGCTATATCACGTCAACAAGTTCCACTCCATATATATATATATAAGAGATCCTTCTTGCATCCCCAAAAAACCTTAACCCCATTCTAAGTTTCATTCTACAAGTAATCAAACCAAATAATGTCTCTCCAAATCCTCCATGTCTGTTGTGGCGCCACATCCTTCCCTTGCAGCAGTTCCAATACACTCCGGCGGATCGCCTCCTTCCAACACCATGGCGATCATGCACGCCTCTCTCTGCGCATCCTATGCAGCGGGCAACCTCCGTCACGGAGATCAGCCAATTACCAGCCAAACATATGGACGCATGACTCCATACGGTCACTCACAATCGACCACAAGGTTGATTTGTATTTTAATCTCTCTCTCTCTCTCTCTCTCTCTCTCTCTCTCTCTCTCTCTCTCTCTCTCTCTCTCTCTCTCTCTCTCTGTGATATGAATATGCGCGTACTTATTACTGTGACTTGAAAATCTAGATGGAGGAGGAACAGTGTGCTGTAAGGATAAACAAATTAGAGGAGAGAGTTGTGAAACTGATACAGGAGGAGAAGGAACTCGAGGTCCAACTTCAACTAATCGATCACCTACAACAGCTTGGTGTGGCATATCACTTTAAAGACGATATTAAGGATTCTTTAAGGAGCATTCATGGATCCCTGGAAGACAAAAGCATGCTGCTGAAGGAGAATCTCCATGCAACAGCACTTCTCTTTAGGCTTCTCAGAGAAAATGGTTTCGATGTTTCTGAAGGTGGTTCTGCTTTCTTACACCGGTCCTGTCTGATAATACTGCATAGAGTTTTGATGATGACCTGTGAAGGTCCACTTCAACCATTATCTAGTTTTCTGGACTAAAATTTGCTCCTCCTCCTCCTATCTTTCCTTTTCCTCCTCCTCTTCTTCATATGCTCCTCCTCCTCATTGTATATGCTAACTACATAAGAAAGAAACTCATAAAACGTTTGTCTTGGTTTTGTTCATTTATGGTGCCGCAATCTAACATGGATGAACGTTGTGGCCAAAGATATGTTCCGCAGATTCAAAGATGAGAAGGGCCACTTCAAAGCTTGCCTCCAGCATCAGACAAAAGGAATGCTGAGCTTGTACGAGGCTTCCTACCTTGAAAAGGAAGGGGAGCTTGTCCTGAGCCAAGCTATGGACTTCACGACTAAGCACCTCAAGAAGCTCGTGGAACAGGGATCACTGGAGCCTCCTCTCAGAGATCAGGTGGCCTATGCCTTGGAGCTTCCACTGCATTGGCGGATGCATAGGTTACACACCAGGTGGTTCATATATGCGTACCAGAGGGATGCCACCATGAACCCTCTGCTACTTGAATTGGCTAAGCTGGACTTCAACATGGTTCAGGGCATATATAAGAGAGAACTCAGTGAAGCCTCAAGGTAAATCGAGTTCACTCTCTTCTATTAGCCCGTGAACTTCGACACTATATATCGACCATAAAGATTTCTAACACCAAATTGTGGCTAGTAGATGGTGGACCGATATCGGCCTTGCAAACAGGCTGCCATTCTTCAGAGACAGATTGGTGGAGAACTATCTCTGGACCGTCGGCTGGGCTTTCGAACCACAATTTTCGAGTTACAGGGAGATCCAAACAAAGGCAAACTGCTTTATAACGATGATCGACGATGTTTATGATGTCTATGGTACCTTGGACGAACTCGAGCTCTTCACTGATGCTGTTGACAGGTGATGATCAGAATCTCCCGCCATTATCAACCACAATCTCATATTTTATTTCGGTTATTTCAACATGTACTCTGGTGGACATTTCAGATGGGACATTAATGCGATCGGCAAGTTTCCGGAGTACATGAAGATGTGTTTTCTCGCAGTCTTCAACACTACAAATGAAGCAGCTTTTAGAATCACGAAAGAGAAGGGCTTGGACATATTACCCTACCTAAAGAGAGCAGTAACATACCATCGCTTTCTTTATCATCTTACTACGCCAATCACCTTATTTCCTTTACTGAGAGGAATACACTGTTATTGCTTCAGTGGGGAGATCTATGCAAAGCATACTTGGTGGAAGCAAAATGGTACCAGCGGGGCCACGTACCCAAGCTAAGTGACTACTTGGACAACGCATGGATGTCGATATCATGCCACATGTCTCTGACTCATGCTTTTTGCATGAGCGAAGACTTAACTCAAGATGCCTTGGAAAGCTTCCGGAGTTACCCAGAAATCACACGGCCGTCGTGCATGCTTCTGCGGCTTTACAATGATTTGGCTACCTCGACGGTAAAAACATTGCTTCATACATTTGAATCACTCGATTCATCTGCGTGATGATATTTCTTTGTTGCAGGCTGAGCTGCAAAGAGGCGACGTCGCAAAAGCCCTGCAGTGTTGCATGCATGAAAAAGATGTTTCAGAGAGTGCAGCACGTGAACACGTCGGGGGTCTTATCAGAGCCAATTGGCGAGCACTAAATGGGAACCATCCTCGGAACTGCTTCACGACTGTGGCCAGTAACACCCCTCGAGTGTCCCAGTTCATGTATGGAAATGGGGATGGATATGGCATACCTGGCGGAGAGACCAAGAACCAAGTCATGGCGTTGCTGATGGAACCAATTATGTTTTAGAGACATCATCTTGGAGTCGGAATGTATTTGAGGTTTCCTTATACGTCTGCTGTCAAAGTTTGCTTCTAATAAGGATGACTATTGTGCTAGGATTAAATGAATTCAAAAATGAATGAATCGGATTGAACGTTACGGTTTTTGATGGGATTGAATGAATTCAAAAAGGAATCGGATCGGATGGATCGGTTCGATTCGATCTTTTCCTTAGAATGCTTCTTCTCCCCTCCTCTACTACAGATAGACTTCTTCTTCATTACCTCTCATTTCCAGGAGGGAAGAACGAGATGGAAGAGGCACCTGAAAGCTTTTCCAATTACCCATAAGTTGCATAATGCTCCAACACATAGTTTACAATGATTTGGCTATTCCGATAATATGCAATGCTAAACCAAGGAAATTGTTGTCGTGTTCTGGCTCATCAATACAAATTATTGTGGGGATAGAAGATTGAGAAATATCAACAATGAACCAAAAGATCAATGAAAATGTTTACCTTGTTAGGCTCTATTTTCTTACCATATGAGAAAAATAAATATAAGAAATATTTTTAAAAATATCATAATTATAATCAGATTCATCATAACTACCATAAAATTTATCACACCTATCAGAACTAATAATTATAATTTTTTATCTAATTATCTCTCGACTTCTTTTATGTACACTTCAAAATATCAATAACATCATACAATTAGATATATAGTCATATCTTAATAGGTTATCTATAAAAGTGATAAAAAATCTCTCTTTATCAAATATATATATATATATATATATATATATATATATATATATATATATATATATAAAATACTCGTAGATATAAGCATATATAATCTCAAGGAGTTTATAAAACTATAATTTATCCAAATATTTGATTATAAGGTTGTTATAAACTCAAGATTCACATTAATTCTGTATAGATAATAATATCAAATTGAAAGGTTAATTTTATTAAATTATACTAAGTTTATCATCACTAAAAGAGAAGTAATATCCTAATAATTCTAAGTAAAAAACTCAAAATTTTAAAATTGTAAGAACATAACATGTATTATCAAGATCCATTAAATAAATCATCTTTAGGCATAGGCGATAAGTACCAACTACTATCACTTTCATTTTAAGATAATTCCTTATACCAATAAATAATTTATTCTCTTTTACTTTTTATATTAAAATAAATACTTATTTTTGGTAACATATGTTGAAGCGTCAGAATCAATCCACTAAGTATTAGAAAAGAATTTATATAATATTTGATTTGAAATATATAAAATGTCAAAGTTATACATTTCCCTTTAGAACCAAACTATATAGTATTTTTTCACGTAACCTTTCTTACCACAAAAGTAGTACTTTACTATGAATATTTTCCTTTTATGAATTTATGTAGTATTTATAAACTCAAGTGATTTATAAAACATACAAAAGAGCAAAATTATACCTTTTCCTTTCTAACCAAACTCTAGAGTCATTCTTAATATGACCTTTTTTGTCATAGAAGTAGTATTTTACTATAAATATTTTCCTTTTATGAGTTTATATAGTATTTATAAACTTAATTGATTTACGTTTTAATTTTCTTTTATTGTTACCCACTCTTTGAGTAATACCCAAAATATTATTAGTCTTTTATATTTTAATCTTAATTCTTTCTAAACACATATACTAGTTGGCTCATTTAAGTTTTATTTATCCTTAATTTTATTATAGTAAATTTTAAATAAATTAAACTATGAGAAAGAGGATTAAGAAAAAATTATATAAGAAAAAAACTTAATTGCAATCATGCTCAATGTTCTTAAGTTTATAAGTTTGTTATATTGGGGATATAATCTTGAATTCTTCAAATACTATTATACTGAATTTTAATTAGTTCTTTCATTAATATGTAGGCCAATGACTTATCATTAAATTTAAATTAATTTTTAAAATATTTTTATTATGATAATTATATACTATAATGAAATCTAAATATTATTAGTAATTATTATAAAATTAAGTCTTTTAGACATTTTTTATTAATTATCATTTTTTTATGTAATTTAGTTTATGATCCTTTCAACTAATTTGATCAAAGTCAAATGCACCTAGTATCAATTATATATGCTCAAGCCATTTATAATAATTTATTCTAAAAAGTATGAACATTTATAAGATTGAAATGAAGAAAATACCACTATAATAAAATAATACTTTGAGTTTTTTTCATAATGTTGAACTATTGACATCATCTCTATTTCATATTTGGATAAAATATTGACATATCAAGTGTTCACATAAAATTATTTATGATAGATTGTTACCATACGCGTGAAATAGTATTGCTATATTTTTTGTATATAATTATAAATTATAAGAATATCCTAAACAACATCATCCTACCTCATCATATAATTATTCAAAATAAATTTTAAATTAAAATTATTTAAATCTCATAATCATATGTCATTATAAATATTAATTTCTTAATATCATTTAAAATTAATTTATTAATATAATTTTATAAGTTATTGGCGGGTATAAGACCAATACAATAATATAAAATATAATTTAAAATATCTTATAAATGATAAAAAAAATTATTATAAAGTATTTTCCATAAGCCTAAATCTATTACTTTGGTAGGGTAAGATAAAGTTTAGATATATAAGTTATAAATAATATTTATCAAATTTTTTAATCTAATTTATATCGATATAATTCACTAATAAAATAATAATCATAATAATTATTGAACATTATTTAGTATAAAGAAAAACTTATATGATAATTGTAATCATGATGAAACATAAATTATATCTTTATGTGAATAATCAAACAAATATCCAAAAATAATAATTAGATTTTTATTTATCATATGTAGAATATTATATTATATGAGAAAACTATCAAAATAATAATAATTTATATGCATTTTTAAAATTTTGTATTGAACCCTTATACTAATCAATCTTATTTAATTAGACAAACTCAGAATTGGACTAAATATTAACCCAATTAAATTAGTTAAAACTTTAAAATCGATCAAAATAAAAAAATAATT